>NC_057805.1:361722517-362065237 GCF_018294505.1 Triticum aestivum
GATCCAATGCGGCGGCGGCGGGCGGCGCGCCGGCAAGGCGACGACCGGACGGGCGCGGTAGGCTCCTCGCGGCGGAGACGGGCGGCGGGGAAGGCGATGGGCGGCACGAGCGCTGCGGGCTTCGGGGGGCCCACACCGGACTTGGTGGGCCGGCGGCGCGGGGGCGGCAGGCGCGCCACATGGCAGGCCCCCATTGGTTGCAGGCGGCGGCGGCGATCTGTCCGGTGGGCGGCGGACATGTCCGGTGGGCGGCGGACATGTCCGGCGCGGGTGGAGGAGATGGGCTAGGGTTTCATCCGCAATTTCGGGGGAGAATGGCATATATATAGATAGAGGGAGCTAGGAGAGTCCAAATGGAACGAAATTTGACGGGCTGTCTACCGGTGCTATACCAAGGCCACTCGGCAAATCTCGGCCGATTCCGAGAACGCTTTTCTCCCACTCACGAAACAAGGTCTAAGAGGGGCGACAGGCACGTGTGGGAGTGTCAGATCGCGAAGCGGACAACGAGGAAAAGGACTGAATGCAAGTTTTGAAAAGCATGCAGATGAAATGCAGATGATGACATGGCAAAGTGCAACACGCAAGCAAATGACATGGAAATAACGACGAATAACTGGAGGACACCCGGCGCATCGGATCCGGGGCGTTACAACACTCCTCCACTAACAAGAGATCTCGTCCCGAGATCTTAGGACCGAGACGGAAGGAAAAGGGATGAGGTGAAATAAGAACAAAACAGTGAGGATGAACAAAGTCAAGAACATTCGAGTAGGAAAGAGGAATGTTGAATGAGACAAGAAGCAAAAGCTTAAGGAATAAGACTGAATTTGAAACCACTCCGGTTAGGACAAGATCTAAAAGGAATAATAACGAAGAATTTATGCAGCACTCCGGCTAAACGAGGAAAGAATAGAACATGAACTTGAGAAATGGAACGATACTTGACTTGAGGAACAACACAACACCTCCGGAAGACTTGAAAGAGTGGAATGAGAAGAACGGGGAAGAAGATAACAACTTCTACCATGAATGAAATTGAGAGCATCCTTATAAGGAAAACATTGAAGAGAGTTGTTGGAAATTCAACAACAAAAGAATAAGCTTGTTGTGGTCTTATAGGTAACATCTCAAGATCATAAGGTGATAACCGGCCACCAACAGAAATGATTGGATAACTGAGAAGAACGAAGAAATGCAAAACTCCACTTCAAAAGAATACGGAGAATTAATTGCACTTTGTCGGGGATATACCCCGCGGTATGACCCGTCATTACTTGGCGACTCACCAGAGACCTGGCTAGAGCTTGGTGACTCACTGGTGATCCGCCCGAACATAGCGATTCACAGGTAACCCGCCTGGACATTGTGACTCACTGGAGACCCGACGGGCGGATCAGACGGACGACAAGGCCCAAAGCCCAGCAGGCTGGCTTATACTCTGGTGGGCTGGCTTAAGGAGAAAGGGATGACGAATATTTCCTTTACGAGGGAGCAAGACCCGGACTTGTATTCAACTTGTAAGAAAAGATAGACTAGTCCTAGTCCTACTAGGACTCCGCACGTAACCCACCCCTCTAGCTTATATAAGGAGGGGCAGGGCACCCCAAAGAGGGACAAGTAACAAGAAGCAATCTCTAGGGCTAGACACCGAGAGCCGGTTCCCGGCGACTCTCCCGTGATCATAATGAGACCTAGCCTCAAACAGCATGTAGGGTTATTACCGAATGATGTTTCCCGGGGCCCGAAGCTGTCTAAATCCTTGCCTTGTGTTGCGTCTCTCGATTCCGCCCAACCCCTCTCAAGCTACCGCATAGATGCGTTGGCCTCGCGACTAAGTCCTCACACTAGGACATCTGCCGTGACAATTCTACGACAGTTGGCGCCCACCGTGGGGCTGACGCACAGTGGTGTTGAGTTCTTGAAGGGATCTTTTTCAGGGTTTCGAGAGGTTGGCAATTCTCCAGATGAAGAAGAACCGGTTCGAAAAGATTGGCATCAGCCTCAAGATTTATGATATGTGAAAGAGAAAATAGGGTTGTGAGCCACCTGCCGCCGTCCTGAGGATCATCTGACGAGTTTTTGAGCCGCCAAAGCTAACTGGGGGCAAATTTCTGCGGCGACTTGCTAAGGGAGCGGCCCGATGAATCTATAGACTCGCTTATGAAAGATCAGGGACTCGCCAAGAACTGTATTATTTAAAAAACCAAGAGATTCCATGGTGGATTGTTGGCTGCACGTACTGACAAAAGCATCAAGAGGAAACATCTGACGAGCGATTCAGAGACCGAGGCGTCAAACAATTACAGTCAGAAAAGTTTCATTAGGCGGCTCGACGTCTAAACATCAGAGTGGCTGCGTCTGTGCGCCGTCGTTGTCGTAAGGTCAATCCGATTGAGATTGACTCTGTTCCAAAGTTGCTATTTTCGGTTGCCACAGTCGCACCTCATCGAGACCCACAGGGGTTCTGTTTGAACACGTGCAAATTTACTCGAGTCGCAGCCGATCTGTCTGACCAATACAAGAATCAAGTTGCCGAGACCGACGGGATTTCGATTACGCGCAGCAGTGTCCGAGATTGACAAGAAGTAGGCTGTGAAATAATCCTTGAGATCTTTTTGCCATGGGCCCTGGCATACTTACGCAGCGTCAGGCACATGCCATACGGCAGCGAAGCTTCAAGTCCCGAGGAGCTCAGGCGCTGCTGGAGTTTTTTCTGCTCGTTTTTTAATCAAGACCGCAGCTATTACGAGGTCATATTGCTGCCACTCAAAAACAGACTACATGGAGTACAAAACACTGGTGTTGCAAGTGCATTGCTACTAGTATTACCACTTGCACGTGGAGATCAAGGGTCACTGCCGTTTCTTTATTAGATCAAGAAAAGAAGAAGATTAGATTGGTAAAAAGGACAACGACCCGGAACCGGATTGGATTTCTACTTTCAAGACGCCGTGGCCGAATCAGCTGTCGCGCTCGTACTGCCGGTGTCTGCCACAACTGAGCCGTCAAACCGCCCTCGTTGTGAGCGGTCTCACCTTTGCTGTAAGCCGGCCTAGGCCCTACTGACGCCGCTGCTGTACATCGAACCGATGCACACTGGGGGTCACCTCTGCCTCCGTCGACCCCACGCTAAGCGGTCTGCCAATATCATCGACCCGTGGGTGCCGCCGCGGTCCAGGGGCAGTGCGCTGCTGCAAAGCGGATCAGGTGATACCCATCCAAGTTTATTTTATTAAATATATTGGTTTTCATCAAAGAACAAATACTTTGGTATATATATTTTTATGCGCAGCAAAGGTGGTGCCATGTTGTGCCTATGAAGCACCATCACGCACCGGCGTCTGCGCCTGCTTACTGATGGAACAAGTGTGCACAAGTCGCCGCCCGTGCAACTTAATCTACATCAACCCGCCGGAGCCGTTTTGAGCCGCCCTTGCCGTTTTGAGCCGCCGGGGTTATATTAAGTCGCCGGTCTGCCTGAGCCGCCGGAACTATATTGAATCACCGGTCTGCCTGAGCCACCTCTATCGTGATAAACGGATCATCCGTCGTCCGAACAAATTAGGTGATATCCATCTAAATTTATCTATTAAACACTTATTCTTTTTCGTCAAAGAACAATTACTCTGCTCTGTAATATTTTATACAGGACAAATTTTTATGTCATTATACCTCGGATATGGAGTGCATGCACTAGCATTCGTCCATGCCACGCTGCTCGACAGACATGCGTGCAAGCCGCCGCCCCCCCGTAGTCCGGTCTACCTCAACACACGGCCGACTCGCCCGTCCGTGCCGGCTTACAACACCGCTTCACCGTGGTGATCATTAAACTCCGTGGTGGATATTTTCTGGCTTAACATATCAGGTGAAATCCATCCATTATATTTTCATATTATGTATTGCTTTCTTTAAAAAGAGCAATTACCCTGGCTTGCAAGTTTTCCAATGCAGGACAAATTGTCTACTGCAAAAAGGGATTATTATATCGCTGAGCTATTGGATAACCCATGCCGGTTTATATCGTGGTCCAGTCCGCATCAACTCGTCAGGATCGTGCGAATTACCCAATAAAGCGTGCACAGGTCGTCCGTCTCCCGCGGCCTGGTCTACATCAACATACCGGGCCGCACCAGTCTGCATGAGCTGTTTATTGAGTATGAGCAAGTCACAGCTTGGGTAGCCCGATTTTCTTTCAAATTGGAGGCAATTTATCATCAACCGCCGTCTGCGCTGGATGGATCAATGGGAAGGCGCACAAGTCGCCGCCACTACAGTTTGGTTAACTTCAAAACAGCCAGTTGGAAGGGACCATTGGCCGAGTTGCTGACACGGCTCATACAGGATCATTTATAACCCGCCGCAGTCACCTCAACCTTCTGTGGATTTACATCACGCTATCAACACTAATGATATACACCTTATGCTATGGTCAATATGGAGAATCTCAAAGCCAACTCCTCGAGTCGCCTTGAGACTCAGGGGCTACAATGATGTGACTCGGCAGCATTGGTCGGTTTCAATGCATTCAAGAACTCCGGGTCATTGGAGGGAAAAATAATTCGGTCCCGGAGGCTACCGTCCTATTGGTGAAAAGTTTAAAGGCCGTCAGAAAATTTCTGGCTTAAAAAGAAGAATTCCGG
Organism: Triticum aestivum; assembly: GCF_018294505.1. NCBI lineage: Eukaryota > Viridiplantae > Streptophyta > Magnoliopsida > Poales > Poaceae > Triticum > Triticum aestivum. The sequence goes on from NC_057805.1 coordinate 361,727,164, forward strand.
TTTAGATCCGGCTCAAGAGACTTGACATCTCCCACAAAGCACTGAAGCTCTTAATATCCGGTTTAAAATCCGGTTCAAGGGAAATTTATCTGCCACAAAGTTTTGAAGCTCACAAATCCGGTTCAAAATCCGGTTCAAGGTAAATTTGTTTATCACAAAGCTTTGAAACTCTCAATATCCGGTTTTTCCGGTTCAAAAAGAATTTATCTCTCGCAAAAGTTCGAGTTCTCAGGAAAAATTAAAGGGACCAAAAAGAGTCTGTTACAAAGCACAACCCAAACATAGGTACCCTGCTTTAATGACCATTGGGAGCTGATCATATTCAAATTTAGCTTAAACGTTTTTGGTGTGGCCCTGATCATATTCGAATCAGAGTCGTTAAATATTCTCATTATCCATAGGGGGCTTCCTGTTCAAACATAGGTCATATTCGAACCAAAGAGAACATAGCTGTCGGTACCCTTTTGATTGGCACACTGCCGAGCTCACTAGGGGGCTTCTTGATCGTATTCGAATCATAGCTCAACCCCTTTTGGGAATCGACATGGATTGTATTCGAATCAGCGTCGTTAAACAATTCTCAAGGTCAATTGGGGGCTTCCTGTTCAAACATAGGTCGTATTCGAACCAAAGAGAACATAGCTGTCGGTACCCTCTTGATCGGCAACGCCAAAGCCACTGGGGGCTATATGATCGTATTCGAATCTTAGCTTAACCCCTTTGGGACGGTTTTCTGATCGTATTCGAATCAGAAGCCTCAAAAATTTTGAAGTCTCTTTTTGCAAATAATTTTGGGATTTTATTTGAAGCTCTTTTTCATATCTAAAGTGTATATGAGTGGTTGCTATTTAACCCGGCTTGATTTTCGATGATAAATCGCTAGTTTATGACAATCATCATCTATGTGGAAGCATTGGCTTCTAAAGATTGGGTTATCACCCTTACTGCACAGGTCACATAAACCGGCAGTGAAAATTCAATATCACAAGTATAATATTATTATTATTGTTATGTTTCAAAGTGATGATTCATAACAAGCTTATCTGTGACTCCTTGTTACACATCAATGGTTATATGTGAGATATTATGACCCGCCCTGCAGTAAACCGCCAAGGGATCTTGTGATCTAATTATGTGCATGATAAGACTACATTTGGGTGGTTACCCGCCCTGGTTTTTGACGTTAAGTCGCCAGGGCATATGTTGTTTAAACTCTGCAGGATTTACAGAGCTATGACTTACATAATTGATTAAATTCAAGCCCATCATCAAAGATTGAAATTGGTGTCTCAAAAGGGTTATCAATTCTTGATTTTCTCAAAGGCTATAAGCCGCTGGGTTGTACAAATTCCGGCTTACAATGGAGGCGTATTAAATCGCCATCGGCCAAGAGCCGCCGGGTATTTAAACTTCGGATTGACTTATCAACAGATGAGGTATTCAAAGTCGCTTTGGCGCAATGGCTATTATTTTATCAATGGGTATGATTTATTCTACAATGGAAAGAATAGTCCCGAGTCGCTGCAGGCTTACGACCCGGCACTTGGGGGCTACATTATTTAAATTGAGATCACATCAAATATGCAAGTCCCATGTCACTGCCAGCATGCACCATGGCACTTGGGGGCTAATGCAAAGTCATTTTTTGCTCATCTTATTGAAGACCCGACTCATCACATTATAATGAGCCGGCCCTTGGGGGCTACCAATTGCTCCTGTCAACAATTCAAGGTACACAAGCACTAATCCATTATATTGAACGATCCACTATTCAGTTGGTAGAGTACAAAGCTCTTAACCTTGTGGACGTGGGTTCAAGCCCCATGGTGGAGATTATATTATATGATGTTATTATCAAAGTCCCAGCTCAGTATTATCTTACTAAGCCGGCCCTTGGGGGCAACACGTTGCTGTTCAAGTTTACATGGTTATATCTACAAAGTCCCTACTCATTATTGCATAATGACCCGGCCCTTGGGGGCTACACTGGTTGAACTTTTCATGAGCATAAGGCAATTACAAGTCCCAGGTTGCTGCAAGCATGACAATCTGGCACTTGGGGGCTACAGGTGATATGCATATAAGGGAGAAAAAATCTTCAAATTCTCAGTTTGGAGTAGACCAGATTAACCCGGTGTCTGCAACAGTCATGACCCGGCATCATTTATTTATAACCCGACAATTTTGGCAATCATAAATCGGCAATATCTACATCTTTAAGCCGGCTGAATATCAGTTGAATATTTCAAGACCAATATTTTTGTCAAGTCAGAGTTTTGGAAACCGACTCAAATGGATTATTTCGTATAATATTTCTTTATAAAGAGCCAATGTCAGCAAATGGATTATGAAGCTGGCCTATTGACCCGGATTTTCCAGGAGAAAATGTCAAGGACTTAAGGATGATCAGGTGTCGGCGTACAAGAATATTTAACCCGGAGCACAACCTGTCAAATTTGTTCTTGTGTTTGTTTTACAGGATCAGTTTAACATGGATAAATCCAATTAAACTGGGCGCTAATGTCGGGGATATACCCCGCGGTATGACCCGACATTACTTGGCGACTCACCAGAGACCTGGCTAGAGCTTGGTGACTCACTGGTGATCCGCCCGAACATGGCGATTCACAGGTAACCCGCCTGGACATTGTGACTCACTGGAGACCCGGCGGGCGGATCAGACGGACGACAAGGCCCAAGGCCCAGCAGGCTGGCTTATACTCTGGTGGGCTGGCTTAAGGAGAAAGGGATGACGAATATTTCCTTTACGAGGGAGCAAGACCCGGACTTGTATTCAACTTGTAAGAAAAGATAGACTAGTCCTAGTCCTACTAGGACTCCGCATGTAACCCGCCCCTCTAACTTATATAAGGAGGGGCAGGGCACCCCAAAGAGGGACAAGGAACAAGAAGCAATCTCTAGGGCTAGACACCGAGAGCCGGTTCCCGGCGACTCTCCCATGATCATAATGAGACCTAGCCTCAAACAACATGTAGGGTTATTACCAGATGATGTTTCCCGGGGCCCGAAGCTGTCTAAATCCTTGTCTTGTGTTGCGTCTCTCGATTCCGCCCAACCCCTCTCAAGCTACCGCATAGATGCGTTGGCCTCGCGACTAAGTCCTCACACTAGGACATCTGCCGTGACAACTCTACGACACACTTCGAAAAGCAAGAAGAAAAGATACTTGTGCTACGCCTACAAGAATCTTGATGAACACTTGAAGAATGAATTAAATCATTACGAGCCACCGTGATGAACTCCGGTAACAAAAGAATGACGAGATAAAATTGAAGGATGAAAGGGATGAGATTAAATCCTTGCGATGATTCCGATGGAGGTTCCGACGAGATGGCCGAGGAAGCTTGGAACTCCGGAAAAGAAAAGATGAAAACACTTTGAACCGAGAATGTGATGAGATGAACAATCTCCGAAAAGAAGAGGTAAAACCACTTGAAGAAAGAAAATAAGGATTACGTTATGCTTATCCTCCACCAATTAAATTGATGATAAAACAATGGATTTGCATACTAATTATTCTCGTTGGAAAGATTAAGGGGGGATATAGCGCAAAACTTGAGAAAGTCTTCATGAACCACCGGCAGGATTTGAAAAAAAAACGAATTAATTGATATTATAACAACAGAAAGAATCTTGAACGAGCCACCGTAGGAATTCAAAATTGACTGATGAAGGAGAATGACTCACCGGGAAAAATAGGAAAAGCACGAATATACATGAGGGAATCAAGATGCAATTGAAAGAAGAGATCGCGAGCTGATTGAAGCATACTTGAACGAAGCATCGGAAGAATATGTAAACGAACGAAGGGGCACGAATATAGAAAAATCGGAGACGGATTTGAAGACTTAGAACGAAGATATATTCTGAAATGGAGGCCTCCGGATAATTGAGAGGTGAAGCAAGTCCTGAAATACTCCGGATGGATGAAAAGAATTGCACAACTGGAAACAACTTGAGAGGATAACATCATGCTAGCGCCACGAATCTTCGGGAGAATGGACAAGATTTAGAGAAAACCCTACTTCGGTCTTCAAATGTTGAGAATGACGACGAGAAATAACACCAAAATTGTTGAGATACTCCGGGAGAATGAAAAGCGAGGAGGTAGAGTCAACAATGAAAATAATTTTAAATTGATCTTGGAAAAACGTCTGATTGATGAAATTCATACTTACGTCAACTTCGAAAAGAATTTGAGAATAACTCCGGGAAAATTAGAAGAGTCAGGTAAGATCCTGGGAAAGACCTGTGGGTTAGGGCCCACTAAAAAGAAACACCGTAAGAAAGGATTGTCGAATGAGAAATGATGCACCGGAACAACTGAAGGACTTGAATGAGGTGACAACCTCGAATTAATTGGATGCAAACACGAATATTTTGAGATGTCTTCAACACTCCGGAAGGACAAACTGGCGAGAGGCGAACGAGCAAGGAAAACACCTGATCCAAGGAAAAGAATATGATTAACCCGAAAAACTTGAATTGAGTCCACCGGATAAGAAAAGAGATGAAGAATGTCAAACGAGATGAGAATTCACCAGTTGAAATAACTTACGAATGACTGAAGAGGTTCCGCACGAATGAAATTGGTGCTCGCAAGAGACTCAAGCTCCGGGAATAAAAGGGGATGGGAGGGCGGGAAAAACAACGACAACTTGGAAGGGGAAATCGACGAATAGCTTGAATAGAAGACACCGGTTGAAAGAATGCAAAGGCTTCGCACGAGTAGGATGGATACTCGATTATAGGCTCCGGTTCCAAGAAGAAAAAGGGTGGGCGGGTGGGAAAAAGGAAGACAACTTCGGGTGGGGAAAAACAACATCGCAAGAGAAATAACTGAGGACTGATCTCGCGAAAGATGACGAGGATCGAAAACACTCAAAGAGAAATGCGCCGGATTGAAAAGAGGATGGACTACGAACCAAAACTAACCGCGTGATCCTGAAGAAAATTTTGAAGGGGGAGAAGTAAGTCGAAACACCTACGTCAAAATTCCTCACCAGAGCGACGAAGGGACTGAGGAGTAAAAAGAATTCCTACTCTCCGATATAACTAGACTCAGAAAAAGTTTTCTTCTAGACTCAACAACGGCCAAACTACACGATCACTCAAGGGGGGCTCCTAGGGTCGGTCGAGGCTCTGATACCAACTTATCACGCCCAATGTGCGATACTATCCTAAAGAGACTCGAAGGTCCCACCAAGGATAGAACCGCATGTTGACACGCTTTTGCAAGGTGGATATCATTACAACAACATTACAAAATAGATGGGGATACATACAAAAGGCATATAAATGCCGCAAGAATACATCAATACAACATACATAAGATCATCATCCGACTACGGATGAAACACAAACAGAAGCTCAAACGACATCCACCCTGCTAGCCCAGGCTGCCGACCTGGAACCTATCCCCTGATCGAAGAAGAAGCAGAAGAAGAACTCCAAAACAAATAACATCGCTCTCGCATCATGATCATCGCAAAACCTATACCTGCAACTGGTGTTGTAGTAATCTTTGAGCCACGAGGACTCAGCAATCCCATTACCATGGGTATCAAGACTAGCAAAGCTTAATGGGTAAGGAAGGGGTAAAGTGGTGAGGTTGCAGCAGCGACTAAGCAAGTATGGTGGCTAACATACGCAAATAAGAGCGAGAAGAGAAGCAACGGAACGGTCGTGAAACTAGCAATGATCAAGAAGTGATCCTGAACTCCTACTTACGTCAAACATAACCCAGAAACCGTGTTCACTTCCCGGACTCCGCCAAGAAGAGACCATCACGGCTACACACGCGGTTGATGCATTTTAGTTAAGTCAAGTGTCAAGTTCTCTACAACCGGACGTTAACAAATTCCCATCTGCCACATAACCGCGGGCACGGCTCTCGAAAGTTTATACCCTGCAGGGGTGTCCCAACTTAGCCCATTATAAGCTCTCACGGTCAACGAAGGATATTCCTTCTCCCGGGAAGACCCGATCAGTCTCGGAATCCCAGTTACAAGACATTTCGACGATGGTAAAACAAAACCAGCAAAGCCGCCCGATGTGTCAACAATCCCGATAGGAGTCGCACGTATCTCGTTCTCAGGACACATCGGATAAGCGAAGCGTACAGGTACCGACGTAACCCAAGTTGCCAAGGGATGGTCCCGCACGGTGCTCTAGTTTGGACCAACACTTAGACAAGCACTGGCCCGGGGGGGGGGGGGGGGGTAAAATAAAGATGACCCTCGGGATGCGCGACTCCGAAGGGAAAAAGGCTAGGTGAGGCAAATGTAAAACCAAGGTTGGGCCTTGCTGGAAGAGTTTTATTCAAAGCAAACTGTCAAGGGGGTCCCATAAAACACCCAACCGCGTAAGGGACGCAAAATCAAGGAACATAACACCGGTATGACGGAAACTAGGGCGGCAAGAGTGGAACAAAACACCAGGCATAAGGCCGAGCCTTCCACCCTTTACCAAGTATATGGATGCATTAATTAAATAAGAGATATTGTGATATCCCAACATAAACATAATCCAACATGGAGCAATCTTCATCTTCACCTGCAACTAGCAACGCTATAAGAGGGACTGAGCAAAAGCGATAACATAGCCAAACAACGGGTTGCTAGGAAGGGTGGCAAAGGTTATAGGTTCAAGGCAATTTGGAAGGCTTGAAGAGCAAGTGATAGGTAGCGCAGCATAGCGAAAGAACGAATCAACTAGCATAGCAATGATAGTAATGAGATCCAAGGTGACGGTCATCTTGCCTGAAATCCCGCTAGGAAGAAGAATGAGTCCATGAAGAAGATGAAGCCACGAAGACGAACCAAGCATAGACGAACGAATCCTCACGATCGCAACGAAACGGGAACTATCGAGAAGAAGCACACAATATGGTAAACACACCACACATGAACAAGGCATGATGCTCAAAGAAGTATGATGCATGACAAGGCTACATGAAGCTACTCATGGCAAGAGATGAGGCATACAAGAGCAACACATTAAAGCAAGTTTAAATGAGACCGGAAACAACATATGACAATCCCCGCAAGTCCTCATATGCAAATTTTGAAATTGGTCCAGATCTTAATAAACCTTATGTTCGAGTTTTTAAACAGCAAGTTAAGATGCACCAAGATGATCTACATGAAATTCTAGTCAAGTTACATATAAAGTTCATTAAATTCGGAGCTACGGCCTAGAAGATATGAGCAAAACAAGTTAAACATGGCATTGATGCAAAATGCATTCAAACATCAAGCAAAACACCTCAAAACAAGGATGCAACAAGGTAACCTGAAACTAAATGCAAAACTAAGCAAGTTTCATATAGAGCATGCTCAAAACGGAGCAACGGTGCAACACATACACTCCAAACAAGATATAACAACAATCTGTCCAAAACAGCAACTAGGCCTCTAGCAAGCATCAAAACAGTATGCCACAGCATCTCAACATGAAAAAAAAGGCATGGGCATGATGTACAGGTAAAGCATGACAAAACATGAACACTGAGCTACCTCCAGAAATCACTAGAACATGCTCAAAAGGACATGTCAAGATTGCAAATAATAACTGTTTCACAGACTTGGCAGAAATCACTGGACATGGAAGAAATAATCATCAGGTTGCAAAGTTTAGAGCTATCAAACAACATGCTACAGGAACTTATCTTGGCAACCAAAGGCATGGCATGAATCTACTAATAGCATAGAACAAAAGTCCCTTACTGTACATGAGCTAAAAAGGCACAGAAGATATGATGGCACCCAGGTAAACATAGCAAGTAATATGAAAGATTCAGACAGTGAAAATAACAGGACATGGCAGAAACAACGATAAATAGGCATGTTGGTGAGCTTGAACCACTCACCACAGAGCATTTCATGGCATGTGAAGTCAACCAACAGTAAGATGGCACAAATATGAAGCTAAGCATGGCAATATCATAGTCATAGGGTGCATGGACCACTAACAAAGCACATGGCAATAATGAACTTAATGTTAACAGGCTGACAGCAACATTATTTAGCAACTTTGGAGCATGATGACAACAAGCTACAGCAGGCTATAAATGCAACCAAGGGCGTGGATGGATAGAGCATAACATGTATAACAAAAAATCCTTAGTGAACATCTCCAGATCATGCATAGAATGACTTGTAGCAGCAGGTTTATATGGCATCACAACATAACAGACTCAGACTTAGCAGAAATGACCAAGTCACAGAAATCAGCAACATCATGGAGGCTACTTTGCATGCTTGTGCTAGTCACCACATAGATCACAAAAATACAAGACAAGCACCCCTGTAAAGATGGCATGATGTAGTTCAAAACACATGAAGAGCTCATGCTCATAGGATGCACACACAAAATGCAACGAAAAAGACAAATCACCAAGTTCTGATCACAGACAGCAGTTAACATCATATAGCACTCTTGCAACGATGATTAGGGCATCAAGATGAACTCTAATGAACATGACCCAATAGAGCAAAATGAATAGCATCTCATGATGAACATTTTGACATATTATGCACACAAAACGGAGTAGTATGCAAGAAGTTATGGCATGATGAACATGAGCACATACTGCAACAATTTCGGGATAGCAGAAATTTACCACTCCGAAAATCTGGACGGGACGAAGCAGGACGGGGAGATCCGGGATCAGGGTGCCGTTTGGTTGGGCGTCCTGGTGGATCTGGTCCAACTTGGCCAGATCTGGCCGGCGCGGGCTCCGGCGAGGCGTGGAGGAGGCGGCAGGACGCCGGCGAGGCGGCGGGAAGACGGCGACGGGAGGTGCGGGTCGACCAGCGGCGGGGCGGAGGAAGCCGGGCGGCGCTGGGGTCGGGCGCGGGGCGTGGAGGCGGAGGTCCGGGGCGTAGCGGGGCGCCGGCGCGAGGTGGAGCTGGGCGGAGGAGGAGATCCGTGGCGGCGGCGGGCGGCGCGCCGGCGAGGCGGCGATCGGACGGGCGCAGGAGGCGCCTCGCGGCGGAGACGGGCGGTGGGGAAGGCGATGGGCGGCACGAGCGCTGCGGGCTTCGGTGGGGCTCGCACCGGGCCTGGCGGGCCGGCGGCGCGGGGGCGGTGGGCGCGCCATGTGGCAGGCCCCCGTTGGTTGCGGGCGGCGGCGGCGATCTGTCCCGTGGGCGGCGGACATGTCCGGCACGGTTGGAGGAGATGGGCTAGGGTTTCATCCGCAATTTCGGGGGAGAATGGCATATATATAGATAGAGGAAGCTAGGAGAGTCCAAACGAGGTGCGGTTTTCACCCACACGATCGTGATCGAACGACCGAGAGTATGGAGGGGAGTTAGATGGGCTAGTGGGCTGATTTGGAGGGGTGTTGAGCTGCAAAGAGAGAGGGGTTTCGGGCTAAGCGGTTAGTCGTTGGGGCATCAAACGACCTCCAAATGGAACAAAATTTGACGGGCGGTCTACCGGTGCTATACAAAGGCCACTCGGCAAATCTCGGCCCATTCCGAGAGCGCTTTTATCCCACTCACGAAACAAGGTCTGAGAGGGGCGACGGGCGCGTGTGGGAGTGTCGGATTGCGAAGCGGACAACGGGGAAAAGGACCGGATGCAAGTTTTGAAAATCATGTAGATGAAATGCAGATCATGACATGGTAAAGTGCAACACGCAAGCAAATGACATGGCAACAACGACGAATAACTGGAGGACACCTAGCGCATCGGATCCCTTTCGCTCGTTTAGCTGGGAGCGCCCCTCAAGCTGCATTATTCCCAGGACGCGTGGGTCCGTCCCTGCGGCATGTATCCCTTTCGCTTATGTCTTTAACTTACCTTGCTGGGGGCACCCCTCGGGCTGCATCATCCCCAAGCCGCTCGGGCCGGACCCAGTGGCATGTATCTTCCTGCATCTACCTAAGTTGATCTGCTTTCCATGCTTAACCTGCCCACGGCTATCGCCTGCTCGATCGCCGCCCACCACGGGCCTGTTCATCCTATGCAATTCGCTTGCACGTTAAATGGGGGGCTCCTGAGCATCGCGACTCAGGAGCTCTTACTAGCTCTCCATCCCTCACCCCCTGGCCTTGACCACGGCATTGCGACCTGGCATACCAGCGGCGGCTGAGCTCGCTCGAGGGCCGGGACCTGAGGACGTAGAGTGCTTGCATCTAACCGCCTTGCAGGAACACACAGTCACCAAGACTCAAGACCAGGAGCAACCCGCCTTGAGGTAGGGCCTCGTGAGTCCCGCGCTAGCTCACGGGTGCCCAGATACACCTTGTAGCCCTGCCGTGCAAGCCACGTGTCAGGGCGGGGCTGTACACGCCCCGGGGGCTCATCCCGGAGGGGGTCCCCCATCCCACGCACAAGTGGAAGCACCATGCTCCGTGCTGGATGTCGACACTGCCGAGGAGCGGCTATGCTCGTGCACAAGCGGAAGCACTATGCTCCGAGCTGGTGCTAAACAACTGAGGGCGGCCCCACGGTCGTACCAACCTTAGGGAGCCCAGAGCTCAATGTCCAGCCTCACCACAACGCCTCCCCTCGGGAGAGCCGCGCGAGGGGGCTGGGCACGGGAGCTGCGCTTGGGTCACACCCGAGCACACGCCACCCAACAAGGTCTCCCGGACCTGGACGTCGCGCGCCCCTCCCGAGGCCTCAGCGAGGGCAGGTATGGAAATTTGTTTGCATGTCAAGGGGGACTCCTGAGCATCGCGACTCAGGAGCCTAACTGGTCACGTAGCCCCTCACTCCTTGGTCCGTCCTGGTCTCCGGTCGGCTCAATGGCGGTTGGGGTATGCGCGGGGCCGGGCTCTGCCGACGTAGAACATTAATCTACCCTCGCGAACTCTCCCTATAAGCTGTTTGTGCGTCAAGGGGGACTCCTGAGCATCGCGACTCAGGAGCCTAACTGGTCACGTAGCGCCTCACTCCTTGGTCCGTCCTGGTCTCCGGTCGGCCCAGTGGCGGTTGAGGTATGCGCGGGGCCGGGCTCTGCCGACGCAGAACGCAAAGCAAATAGGAAGGAAATCACAAAATCTCGAAGCAAATATTACAAGCATATTGTCCTCACAATACCAAATGAAAAGTCTAAACGCCTCCACGAGGCCTGATACATGTCGCAGGAACGGAACGGGAAGAATAGCCGCAGGTCACCTCTAGACATTGCCGTCACCCGCGGAAGGTGCTCCCCCGTGAGCAATTTTGTCTTCACCTTCACCACCAGCTGCAGGATCGGCGACATCGCCGGACAGAGGAGCGGAGACAAAGCCGCGGAACTTCTTCAGCAAGGCCTCCACATGACCTTGCATGGCTACGGCGGCGGCCTCGCATTGATCTTCAGCTATAGGCTCCAGCAGCTCGTCAAGGCAAGCGTTGGGGTCGCAAAGGTGCAGGTGGCTGAAGACGCGAGTCAGCGCAGCCGAAGACAGGACGCGAGCTTCTGCCTCCGCCATGGGACCGAGGCCATCAACGACCTCCTCGAGCGCCTTCACTAAGAGAGGAAGCAGCCGGGCGGGGCCGTCCTCGTCGGTGGCCAGCGACTTCTCCAGGCCATGCTCGTAGAGCGTCTACAGCGCCTTGCGAGACCTCTCCTCGAGGTTGGCGAAGGCCGCGCGATCTTCGGCCAGGACACGTGCCTTGGCGTCAAGATCGGCCTCCCTCGCCTTCGCCTTCCGCTCTAGCCCTTCCAACCGGCTCCGCTCGGCGGCCTGCGTCTTCTCCAACTCCGCCAGCTCGGCATCACGGTTCTTCATGGCGTCCTCCTGGGCCTTCACCTCCTCCTCCTTCGCTTGGCGGCAGCGTGCTTCTTCGGCGTGCTTGTCGCGCAGGCTCTGTAACTCGTCCTCCAGCGCCCGGCAGCGGTCACGGGCGGCCTTGGCGTCTTTCAGCGCCGCCTCACGATCGGCTGCAGTGTCGGCGGCACTCTGCTTCTCCTTCTTAGAAGCCGCAGCGGCCTGGCCCAGCGCCGCGCGAACAGCTAAGTCGGAATGGAGCCAGCCTAAGGCCAACTCCAGGTGCCCGGCCACAAGACGTGGGTCCGCGCTCAGGAGATCCGCCTGCAGCTGGGTCATCTCCGAAAGAGCACGCTCCAGAGCAACAGCAGCAGAAGAATCTGGGAGTGGAGGTGCAGCAGCGGGAGGTGGCGACATCATCACTAGGGCCTGGGAGGTCGTGGGTTCCGGAGCAGCTGGGACCTCGTCAACCGCACCAGGCGCCGGCACCTCCGGAGCCAGCGGGACCATGGGGGCTGACTCCACACGGCGATGCTCCTCCTGGCCTCGCGAGGACGACCGAGCTGGGGAGATGCGGGCGCTGCTACCTCCTTTCTCCGCGGAGGGAGGTACGGCCGCTGCGTCTTCCTTCCTCTTCTTCGCCGAAGATGTCGGCCTGATCAACCAAGGGTGAGCGTCAGGAAATGACGAGTACAAACAGGGACAAGGTGAAGCTTAAGACACTTGCTGATCCACCGCAACATACTTCCGCTTGGGAAGCTTGAAGCCTGAAAGCTTCAGGACCTGAGGTGCAGGCGTTCGGGCTCCGGCGGCGCCAGGCGGTGCGGAGGCAGAACCGGAGCCAGCCCCATGAGGCGTCAGGACGGAGGCGGCGTCACGAGCCACCAGCGACGACTTGCCCCTCGTCGGGATGAGGGGCTGCCCCCTCTCCCCTTGGCGGGCGTCGACCTCGGCATCGTCAGGAAGGGCGCGGAGGATCTCGGCCTTGCTCAGAGGGGAAGTCTCCCCCACCTCTTCCAGAGTCTTCTCCGAGTCCACCTCCTCTTCCCCTTCCCCGCGGGACTCGCCAGAAGCCACCTCCACCGGTTTCGGTGCCGCAGGGGCTCCCAGAAGCGCCGGCGGCACCAGCCCACGCGCGTCAAAGGTCGGCCTGGAGGCGACGAATTCCTCCCGGTCCCTGCGTTGGAACAAAGGAACGAAGGCGCTAGGCGGGTATTCCTGGTTGTCCCCAACTATGAGGCGCAGAACAGCATCCAATTCGTCGCCAGGAAGGGCTCCAGGCCTCAGACGGGTCTTGCTCCCCTCCTCTTCAAGCACCCACAAGGGGTGCTCGCGCGCCTGGAGTGGTGCGACCCGCAGCATCAAGAACTCCCTCAGGAACATCGCCCCCGTCACCTTGGCCGCCCTCGCATTGCCCGGCTTCAGGTCGGTCACCATCTGCCCCAACACTAGCGATGCCCGCTCATCGGCAAGCTCCGCCTTGGGCTACTCCCCGTTGGAAGAGGGCGCCGCCGTTGGCAACGCCAGACGCGGATCAGCACACTTGGCGTCCATCATGACCCATTTGGATCGGATGTTGTTGGCCCTCTTCCCGGTGCTCGAGATCGAGTTGGCCTTGCCGCATGCGACGAAGTTAGCGCATCCGGAGATGTGCGTCTCGCTGACACGGAGGAAGAAGAAATGGCGCAGGAGCGCCACGGACGGCATCACACCCAGGTATGCCTCACAGTAGTAGGCGAAGATGGACAGGAGGAGGACAGAGTTGGGATGAAGATGCAATGCCTGCAGCCCGTAGTGGTCGAGGACTTCATAAAAGAAATCAGAGAAGGGAGGAACCAACCCAACGGTGACGCTGCTCCAGAAGAAGGGGAAGAAGGTGCTTTCCTCAGGCTCCGGCACATCGGAGGCAAGCCAGAGCTCGGTCTCCCCCCACTTGTTGCTCTCGCCCGCCATCAGCAGGCGCACGGAGGCGAGGCTCTTCTCCGTGATGGTGGGTGCCTCGAGGGCCGGCTCATACCAAGCTGGTCCTGAGGAAGTCTTAGCCTTGCACGGCGCCATGGATTGCAGATGCAAGATGAGATTGGAATAGATCTGAAGGTAGCGGCGGCGAGGAGTAAGAAAGGGGATCTAGAGCGAAGCGAGGGAGAAGCAATGAGGGCAAGTGCTGCCTGCGACAGCCTTTTGTTAGGCCGGGAAGTTGCCAAGGCAGCGTGGGGGAGCGGAGACGCCCACGTCCAATCAACCGCCACGCGTCAACGGAGGCCGCAGGCTTTTGGGGCCCGCGGTGCTCCGTACTTGATCCTTGGCTTAGCCGCGAAGCCAAGCCCGAGCGAACCTTGGGCCCGGGTGCTACTGTCGGCGTTCTGGGAACGGGGGTCCCCAGACTTGCCTGCCTGCGGCCCGCGGCGTGGCTAAGCCAGCAGGCTGTACGGCCCATCTTCATCAACAAGGCATCCCAGACCCTCGCGAGGGGCCAAGCCTTGCGAGGCGGACGACGCAAGACCTCCTCAAGAGTGGCCTAGTCAGGAAGGCTCGCGAGGAGCGGAGATATCAAGGTAGGGAAAACTTCACGAGGCTCTCGTGACGTGTGCCATGACAATTGGCACCAGGCGGGCGCCAGCGCGTGCAGCGTCCTTGTTTCCTCTTTGGTGCTAAGGAGGCCAGCGCAGGCGAAGAGTACCGAGGCATCAGGCAAAGGTTGCTATATTGGTGCAACGAGACCAAGACCAGGAGGACGGCAAGACGGAGGTCATCGTGGAGCCCAAGACGGCGTCACCATAGAGCTTTTCGCAAGCGAAGACCACTTTTGTCAGGATAGCTTGTACTAGCTGTCCCCCTTCAAATTTTCCCGCTGTTGTTGGCTCCCTTCCCGCTCAATATTTGGGAAGAGGACCAGGGCCTCTATAAATAGGCCTAGCCACCATAGTAGAGGGAGGGGAGCAGTTGATCCAGCTCTCACGCGCACAAGTACGCGAGCACAAGAACACCTCAACCTCAGGAGGCTGTTCTTCCCTCTGTACTGTTCATCACCAGCCAAAGAGGCAATCCACCACCACCACACTGGAGTAGGGTATTACACCACAATGGTGGCCCGAACCAGTATAAATCTCGTGTCTCTCTGTGATCGCGAGTTCATTGAGTTCGCCCGCGAGATCTTAGTGAGCTAGGGCGTAGATCGGTAGGAGGGAAAGACTTCGCGCGCACCCCAATGTTCGAACCTTAAGGGTTTGCCGGAACCCCACATCCGACAGCCGTGATGGGTCACCGCCACAAACTTGGCCAGGGCTGGATACCCGAGGATGGCATTGTACGTCAGACGAATGTGCGCGATGTCGAAGTCGATGAGCTCAGTGTGGTAGTTCTTGCGTTCTTCGAAGGTGACAGGGAGGCGGACCTGCCCTATCGGTGTGGTGGAACCGTCGGTCACTCCTGAGAAAGGCTTGGTAGGCTGAAGCTGGTCATATGGCACTTGGAGGTTGTCGAACGTGTCGACGGACAGGACGTTGAGCCCTGCGCCGCCGTCGATGAGGGTCTTGGTAACTTGCACGTTGCTGATGAATGGGGAGCAAAGCATCGGGAGGGCGCCAGCGGTAGCTGCGCACTTGAGCTGATCTGCCGAGTTGAACGTGATGGGGCACTGGGACCACCTGAGCGGGCGTGTGGCTTCGAGCTTAGGGAGGATTGCATTCACTTCACGAGCAAATTGCTTGAAGATACGCTGTGAGGCTGGGGCCTGGGCTCCACCCAAGATGCAGGCGATAGCACGCAGTTCCTGGAAGCCCCCAGCCCCCTCATCTTAATGGTGCTCGTCACTCCTTCTTGGCAGTGGCGGCAGCGGAGGGAGTCCGGCGTTGCCTTGAGGACGATCCTCACAAGGCTGATCCCTCCAGTTGCCCTCGTGAGGCTGACCCTGCCAGCGGTCTTCACGAGGCCGGTCGCGCCACTCCTGGCGCGGGCCACGGTCGTCCCAGCGTCCGCCACCACGTCCTCCTCCTCGGTCGTAGCCCCGGTTGCCGCGCTCGGAGCATCGACCGAAGCGTCCTTCGTGAATGGCTCTGAGCTCTTGACAGTCACTGGTGTTGTGGGTATTCAAGTTGTGGAAGGCGCAGAACATACGGCTGCTCTTGGACGACTCTGGTTGGTCTTTGCCATGCTTGGTGTCTGGTTCCGCTGCGAGCACGGCTGCTCCCTTGCGCTTCACATCCTTGGCCTTGGCTTTCTTCTCCTCCGGGTCTGCGGCTGGGAGCTCGAGGAGCGAGAGGCGCCCCTCCTCAGCTCTTGCGCACTTGGTCGCCAGGTTGAACAACTCCAGGGACATGCATAACTCCTCGTGGATAGCGAGCTCTTCCTTCATCTTGACGTCGTGGACGCCGTCAGAGAACGCAGAGATGATGGCCTCGTCTGTCACCTTGGGGATCTTGAGGCGGACGTTGTTGAAGCGCTGGATGTACTTCTGGAGGGTCTCTCTCGGTTGCTGCTTGACGCGGCGCAGGTCACCCGCAGCTGGCGGGCGGTCGCGAGTGCTCTGGATGTTGGCGACGAAGCGGTTGCGCATCTCGTCCCAGGAGGAGATTGAGCCCCGTGGTAGGTTCAGGAGCCAGGAGCGGGCGCCATCCTTGAGAGCCATGGGAAACCAGTTCGCCGTGATTTTCTCGTCACCGTTGGCCGCTTCGATGCTCAGCTCGTAGAGCTGCAAGAACTCCGCGGGGTCGGGGGTGCCGTCGTAGCGAGGAGGCAGGTCCGGCTTGAACTTGCCCGGCCACGCGACGCTACGCAGCTCGGGGGTGAAAGTGCGGCAGCCGGCTGTGGTCACCGGGGCCCGCCTTGGGGGTGGAGCATGGTCTTGATGAGGCCCGCGCCCTGCTGCTACAGGTGGCGCGCGGTCTTGCCGCAGCGGCCGGTCCTGGCGCGGTGGTGCGAGGAGCGGCGGAGCGTTTTCTTGCGGCGGAGGGACTTCTTGTCAGCTTCTTTCTTCACGCATGGGTCGCGTCATGGAGCCGCGCGCCTTGGCGCCAGGGCACCGTCTTGGGGCAGAGGTGGTGGAGGCGCTCCGTGAGCTACGTCGCCCGTATCTGGCGGAGGGCGAGGCGGAGAGAGGGACGACGCAGGGGAGCCCCCTGCGGCGTGGACAAGCTCAGCGATGTGGTCGTGCCAGTCCTCGTAGAGGTCATCGACCGGTCGGTAGCGCAGGAGCTAGTGCGCCATGAGGAGCGCGGCCCGTGCGTCCATGGGAGGGCGACGTGCATGGGAAGAAGAACCGGCCGGGGTCAGCGATGGAGTGGCGGTGCGGCCGTCCCGCCGCACCGAGGTGTGCAACGAGGATGCTTGCTGCTCGTTCCTAGCCGGGCCGTTGGCGGCAGGTGACGGGGAACGACGAGGTGGCCCGCCGACGAGAGCCGTCTGAGCGACGCGGGCGGCGAGGGCAGCCCGATGCTCAGCACGAGCGCGGCGAGCGTCCGCCATGGAGACGATGGAGCAACGGGGCGCGGAGCGGCGGAAGGAAGCTTCGGCGCACCCCTACCTGACGCGCCAAATGTTGGATCACGGGTTCCGGCAAAACCCTCAAGGTTCGAACACTAGGGTGCGCGCAAAGATCTCCTCCCTACCTATCCACGCCTAGGTCTCTAAGATCTCGCGGATGAACTCAACGAACTCACAAGACAAAGACACAAGATTTATACTAGTTCGGGCCATCATTGTGGTGTAATACCGTACTCTAGTGTGGTGGTGGTGGATTGCCTTTTGGGCTGATGATGAACAGTACAAGGGGAAGAACAGCCTCCTGAGGTTGAGGTGTTCTTGTGCTCGGTGAGCTTGTGGGTGAGAGGATGGAAGATGGAATCGATTCCCCTACTGTGGTGGCTAGTTCTACTTATATAGGCCCTGGTCCTCTTCCCAAATATTGAGCGGGAAGGGAGCCAACAACGGCCAATTTGAAAGGGGACAACTAGTACAGCTTATCCTGACAAAAGCAGTCTTCGCCTGCGAAAGGCTCTGGTGGTGATGCCGTCTTGGGCTCCATGGTGACTTCCATCTTGCCGTCGCGCTGGTCTTGGTCTCATTGCACCGATATGGAAACCTTTGCTTGCTGCCTCGGTACTCTACGCCTACGCTTGCCTCCTTAGCACCAAAGAGGAAATAAGGACGCTGCGCGCGTTGGCGCCCGCCTGGTCTTGGTCGTCATGGCTCACATCACGAGAGCCTCGCGAGGTTTGCCTTGCCTTGATCTTTCCACCCCTCGTGAGCCTGCCTGGCGAGGCCGCTCGTGAGGAGGTCTTGTGTCGTCCGCCTCGCGTGGCTTGGCCCCTCGCGAGGGTCTTGAATGCCTTGTCAATGAAGATGGGCCGCACAGGCCTGCTAGCTCAGCCACGCCGTGGGCCGCAGGCAGGCAAGTCTGGGGACCCCCGTTCCCAGAACACCGACAGTGCCCGGGGGAGGTCAAGCCATATTATGGACCACAATCGAGTTGTGCCTCCGTCTTTGCCCATGGTATTTTGAGTGCGTAATTATGTACGCGCGGTACATACGCCGCCATTTGGTCCGGGTTGAGACGGACGCTGAATTGCTAGACAAGCTCCTGACGAGCTGGACTGTCATGCTGCGGAGTAGTCCGGACTCGTTTAACAATGTCCGGGAGCTTGGCCGCTGAATTAATGTTCTGCTTGATAAGGCCGCTCTGTACTTCCGCTGCCAGGGCTGCGGTGTGCTCCTCGGTACGCAGGGAGCATTTCGTGTTTCCATTGACTGTTCTGACACCGCGTGGAACGGGCATCTTGAGTTTGAGATAGGCATAGTGTGGCACCGCATTGAATCGAGAAAATGCAGTTCGTCCGAGCAGTGTGTGATAGCCACTACGGAAGGGGACGATATCGAAGATCAAGTCTTTGCTTCAGAAGTTGTCCGGGGATCCGAAGACGACTTCCAATGTGATTGAGCCCGTGCAGCGGGCCTCTACACCCGGTATCACTCCTTTAAAGGTAGTTTTTGTGGGCTTGATCCTTGATGGATCGATGCCCATCTTGCGGATTGTATCCTGATAGAGCAGGTTGAGGCTGCTGCCACCGTCCATGAGGACTCGGGTGAGGTGGAATCCATCAATGATTGGGTCGAGGACCAGTGCGGCTGAACCGCCATGACGGATACTGGTCGGATGGTCCCTACGATCGAAGGTGATCGGGCAGGACGACCATGGGTTGAATTTTTGGGTGACTGGCTCTATCGCGTAGACGTGCCTGAGCGCGTGTTTGCGCTCCCTCTTGGGGATATGGGTAACGTATATCATGCTCACCATTTTGACCTGGGGGGAAACTTCTTCTGTCCCCTTGTGATCAGCGGACGGGGCTCCTCGTCGTCGTCCTCACTTTGCGACCCCTTCTCCTTGTTCTCGGTATTTAACTTACCGAATTGTTTAAAGACCCAACAACTTCTGTTGGTATGATTGGTTGGTGTATCGGGGTGCCGTGGATCTGACATGGACGATCGAGTATGCGGTCCAAGATGGATCAGCCCAGATTGTTTCTTTTAAGTGGCTTCTTCCGCAGGCCGGACTTGGAGCCACTGAATCCGGCGTTGACCGCCGTCTCATCGGTATTGTCACCGTTGGTTCGACGCTTGTGCCTGTTGTGTCGGGGTTTGCCGTTGCTATTTCTGGCTTCAGAGGTGCCAGGTTCGCATTATTATTGCTACGGGCTAGCCAGCTATCTTCGCTCGCGCAAAAGCGGGTCATAAGTGCTGTGAGGTCTGCCATGGACTTCGGCTTTTCTTGGTCGAGGTGTCGGGCGAGCCATTCATTGCGGATGCTATGCTTAAAGGCCGCTAGGGCTTCGGCCCGGACAGTCGATGATCTGGTTCTTTTTAGTTAGGAACCTGGTCCAGAATTTCCTGGCTGACTCTCCGGGCTGTTGAACTATGTGACTTAAGTTATTGGCATCCGGAGGTCGGACGTATGTACCTTGGAAGTTGTCGTGGAAGGCGTCTTCCAAGTCCTCCCAGCTGCCAATAGAGTTTTCTGGCAGGCTGTTTAACCAATGCCGAGCTGGTCCCTTGAGTTTTAGCGGGAGGTATTTGATGGCATGAAGATCATCGCCGCGGGCCATATGAATATGGAGAAGAAAGTCCTCAATCCATACCGCGGGATCTGTTGTTCCATCATATGATTCGATATTCACGGGTTTAAACCCTTCTGGGAATTCGTGCTCCATTACTTCATCAGTGAAGCAGAGGGGGTGTGCGGCGCCTCTATATCGAGCCAAGTCGCATCGTAGCTCGAATGGAGTCCGTCTGCGGTTTTCGGCCCGGACATGGTTATGCTTGTGACGTCCGGCTAGATAGCCGTCGTTGCGCGTCGGGGCACGCCCCCGCGATCCGTAGATCGATCTGGTCTGACCTGCTCTATTTTTCAGGTCTGCCGCAGGTCATATGTATATCCCCGGGCTGTTGTGTCTCTACCTTTACGGTGAGGTGGTATGGGCTGGTGTTCGGCTTGAGTTGCTTTTTTGTCCCGGCCACGTGGTGGTCGGTCAGCCGCGTTACGCGCTGATGGTACGGGGTCCAGTGCCTCGTCGTCGAATTGAGGTAGAAGTTTACGCTTCGGGTAACTTTTGGTTGGGCGCTCGAGGCCGTATTCCTCGGTTGCCAGGACATTAGTCCACGTGTCGTTGAGTAGATCTTGATCAGCTTGAAGCTGCTGTTGCTTCTTTTTCAGGCTCCTTGAAGTGGCTATTAGCCGGCGCTTAAAGTGCTCCTGCTCGAGAGGTTCCTCAGGCACAATAAAGTCTTCGTTGCCGAGGCTCACCTCATCCTCGGAGAGTGGAATATAATTGATGTCCTCCGAGTCTTCGTTTATGGCTTGTTCATCAGGGCTAACTTGCCCATCTTCCCGATCGTCCTGTTCGGAGGTTGGCTCCACGGGTTCTTCTTCGTCTTCGGCGTCGTCCGGAGTACTGTTGTTTCTCGTGCTGGTATTTCTGTCTTTTCCACAGCGTGATGTAGAGTGGCGCCGCTGACGTCGGCGCTTTGGTTGTATCTCAGGAGGTTTACCCTCAACTGGATTCTTCTTGTTATCGCCGTTACCCTCTTTGGGTGTATCCGCCATGTACACATCATACGAAGAGGTGGCCGTCCAGCGTCCGGTAAACGGCGGGTTTTGGGCCTGCTCCTCTCCGGCATCGTCGTCCATACCGTCAATGTCTTCGGAGCCGTAATCGAGCATGTCAATTAAGTCCTCGACAGTGGCTATGAAGTGGGTGGTGAGTGGGACCTAAAATTCCCTGCTCCCAGCCCCTAGTCCGGGCTGGGCGTAGTTCAGACGCTGCTCCTCTATAATGACGAGGGATCGCATCAAGTCCAGAGCCTCGCTTAAAGGCGAGGTTTGGCCAGAGAGAAGAGAGTCCGTGGAGTATGGAGGGAAGGGGACTCCTTAGCCGAGCTCACACGATGCTGACTCCAAGGGTTCGGAGCCAGTGTCCGGAGAAGAGTCCGGCTTCATGATGGTTGCCAGCAACACTACTTCCTCCGGCTCTCCCGTACTGGGCTTAGTGACCGCAGATAGTCCGGCGGTCTTAGGAATCCCGTCTTCAGACCTGGCGATGCGCTCCAGCTCTAAGGTCAGAGCGGAGGTTGTGGTCGTGAACCCTTGAAAGATCAAGTCTCCTCGGATATCAGCGACATAGTCCAGATTCCCAAAACTAATCTGGTGACCTGGGGCGTAGTTGTCGATCTGCTCTAGATGGCCAAGCGAGTTGGCCCGTAGTGTGAAGCCGCCGAATACGAAGATCTGGCCAGGGAGAAAAACCTCCCCCAGGGCGGCATTGTTGTAGATGACTGATGGAGCCATCGAACCTTTTGATGACGACGCAACGGAACTCTCAATGAAAGCACCAATGTCGGTGTCAAAACCGGCGGATCTCGGGTAGGGAGTCCCGAACTGTGCATCTAAGGTCGATGGTAACAAGAGACGGGGGACAAAATGTTTACCCAGGTTCGGGCCCTCTTGATGGAGGTAATACCCTACTTCCTACTTGATTGATCTTGATGAATATGAGGATTACAAGAGTTGATCTACCACGAGATCGTAATGGCTAAACCCTAGATGTCTTGCATGTATGATTGTGATTGCCTCTACGGACTAAACCCTCCGGATTATATAGACACCGGAGAGGCCTAGGGTTGTACAGAGTCGGTTTGCAGTGGAAGGAATCTTCATATCCGAACGCCAAGCTTGCCATCCACGCAAAGGAGAGTCCCATCCGGACACGGGAGGAAGTCTTCTATCTTGTATCTTCATGGCCCATCAGTCCGGCCCACGTCACATAGCCCGGACGCCCGAGGACCCCTTAATCCAGGACTCCCTCAGTCTCCAAACCCTCACAAACTTTCCGGGAGTAATCACAATGGTTGATTCCTCTCTGAAAGACTACTACCACCTAGGAGTCTCCAACCTCCAAGAGTAACAAGAACGATGGGGAAAAGCTCAAGACTTGCTCAAATCACGAATTCCTTTGGTGCAAAGAAGGGGAAGGAGTGTTGTGGCACCTCGATCCGCATGGAGCAGGGGGCCTTCGCACGTCAGCCCAGGATAACACCTGACGCACGACAGGTCCATAATACAGCATTCCAGGTACAAAAATATTCATCAAATACATGTATATGAGATTACATCATTGATGAATACAATTATCTGGCATAGCCCTAAGGCTATTAAATGACAGCGGAAGTCTGATAAAAATGGCGGCGGAAGTCTTGGTTTGGTAGCATAACAACTCTGGCTGGGCTCCACAACTCACAGGACTGGCAAGATTACGGCCTAGGACGATGGATCAAGCGAGCAATACGAGTACGACCTACAAAACTGGCATGACACGCCAGGTCAGTACATTGAATGTACTTGCAAGACAACCAAATACATAGCATCCAAACAAGCTGCAGACAAAGCAAGAACCGAGCGCATGCAACACCCTATCTCATATCAATTACTAAACATGGCATGATAAAAATCAACTAAGCATGAACAAAATCATAACATCTACTAACATGGCAATGACATGGCATATCAGAACATGATTATAACATTGTAATAGCGAAACATAGAATTTTATCTCAATCATGGCATAACTTAACATGTCAATCAAAGCATAGCATGGCATCAAGAAACTATGCTGAAAATAAACTACCAATAATATCCAATGCAGACATAGCATGTTAACATTATGCAATCATCTTCTGTTCTATCATGGTTCTTTAAATGCAAATAATGATATATTATTCCAGCAATGCAACCAAACTTGTGCACCGAGTCCCTCGGACTCTCTTATCAACGGTGATCATCTATGGATCACAAACACACCACCAAAGTGGTCTTTCTCAAGAACAACTCGTGATCCTTACGGCGATCACAACCACGACCAACACTTGGTCTCCAACCGTGATCCTTACAGCGATCACAACCATGACCAATATTTGGCCCGTGATCCTTACGGCGATCACAACCACTTATCTCATCATCAAAATATTGTCGTGACTCCTCACGACTATCTCATAGTTCAAGTTACCATATTCTTGTTATCACATATTTATTTACCAACTTAATTATTTCGGTTTGTCCTCCATTTTGACCAAGACCTGATAGTGGGACCTACTAGGAACTGTTGCTATCGATAGACTTTATACACTCTGCAGAGGTAGCACACTGTACCCACACCACGGAACCCATGGCCTCGTCATCCCATTCGGTTAGACCAACGGCATTCCGACGAAACCAACCTACTGCCATGATGCTCTCCCGGCCACTCCGACCCAATCCCCACGGGCTGGTCCTGGGTGGCCCCGTGTCTACCAAAGACACCCCGACCACTGTCGTGGTCAACTCCCACACGGGGACTGGTACCAAAAATCTCAAAAACGAGCACACAAGGTTATGTCCACTTACCTGATCAGGGTAAGCACGCCCATAACCTTCCCTAGTGGGAGGCACCGGCGAGAGGTCACGACAATAGCTCGCATTAAGGCCTCCCATAAGGCAAATGTGGCTGCACTGAAAAAGTTCGGTTTGGCGGCACTATGACTCGATCCCATCGATGAAGGAGGAGGTTTGTTATTATTAAGTCATTTTATTTCCTTCTCCATCATCATGAACATATTTAACATGAGTGCAACATGCCGCATACAAACGCACGAACAAAATATTGAACTCCTCAAGTGCAAAACTATAACATAAAGGACACGACAATAGTATATAACCGGTGCATTACAATCCTCATAACAGTTTATAACGATGACATGCAAATAAAGTAGAGTAGTGGCATGGCATTATTAATAATAACATTCTAATTAACATGGCAAAGGTATCATGAAACACAAGCATGCAAGATAGGCATAAAGAAATAACTGCCGATGAAAACGATATAAAACAACTGCAACTACACACACACACACAAGGTGCAAGCAAAGTCAACATGCAAGTTCAGGGCTCATGATAAGAGGTTTTCTTGCCTGGGGGTCGACAAATACTCCGGGAAGAAGTGCGAAATGATCGCGAAAAGATTTGCCGGAAACAGTTCCTTATCGGAGGGGGCTGTTTATGGGCAAGGGAAAAAAGGTCATTTTCACTATGTGAAAATATTATGAAAATGACATCAACGGAACGGGCTCGACGAAACGAAGACGTGGGCTTTGGATTCACCTCATTTGGAGTTGTGGGTAAAAAGATATGACCGTTTAACTATCAGGGACCAATCTGTAAAGAAAATCATTACAAACGGGGCCCTAGCAGAAAAACAGATCGCGTCTTTCTCAAAAATACGCTTTCCAGAAAGGAAAGCGCATTCTTACCCGAAGAGGAGGAAGAATACGCTTTCGCTGATTGAAAGCGCATTATCCAGCAATACGCTTTCGCGTGGGGAAAACGACTTCGCGCCTGGGGCGCGTCCACTTATCCAACGTGGCGCTCCCCGCCTCGCCGCAGGTGGGGCCCAGAGGCAGGTTCAACGCGGGAGGGGCCCGCCTGGCCTTCTTCTTCCTCACGCTCGGGGTCGAGCGAGGCAGCGGGAGGGGATCGCCCCGACGGCGATCGCCGGCACGTCCGGCCACCTCTCACGACGGCCGACCTACCCACGAGCTCAGGAGAACGAGGCGCATCTCCTGGTGGGCTCGGTTGCCGGCGAGGAGTGCGGGAGAAGAAGCAGCAGGGCACGCGGCGGAGAGGGGCTTCGGGCTCTGGTGGGCATGGGTTCTGGTGGGGGAAGCGGAGGGGCGGCGAGCCAGGGAGGATCGACGGGGAGTGGCGCGTCCATCCATGGGCTCAGACTGGGCAGGGGGCCGGAGAGAGAGAATGGCCGAGGGGGTCGGTGGCGGCCATTCGGCCATGGAGGGGGATGTGGAGCTCCGAGGCGAGTGGGGAGGCTTTGAGAGGCGTAATGGCTGTGGAAGAGCTCGAGGGCTCTACTTATAGCCGCGGGAGAGCTCGGGAAGAGGGGGCGAGGTGGCACGCGGCGTGCGACATGTCCGTGCGCCGGCGAGGGCGCAGGCGCGGCCAAGGCTCACGGGGAGGCACAGGAAGGCGACGAGGGGGATCAAGATGAACGCCAGAGGGTCACGGAGACGAGGAAGGCGTGCGGACGAACGGAGGAAGAAGACATCGGCGAGGAAGACGACGGTGCACAGGAGCGCACTATTCCAGTCGTTGGCACGGCTCTCCGGAGAGAAAATGAAGGATGCCAGAGGCCCAGAGGGAAGACGACAATGAGGGGGGGCTACTAGACATTAATGGCGAGGCCAGAGGCGGTGTGGGCAGCGATGCCGACGACCACAGTGGCTAGACCACCGTTTTGGCTGGTTACACGCGTGGTCACCACTGGCGTGGCACGCTCTGGGGTTTTAACTGATGTTCTACCGCGTAGTCCTTCCAGCGTGGAGTGTTACCATGGTGAAAGATCGGGCAGAGAACAATGGAGATGAGTGAAACAAGCTCCACAAGTTTGCTGTTGCAAACTTGGCAACATCCTAGAGATTAAACCAGAGAGGGTAAATGGTAAACTTGATGTCCGGGAGGCTTGGGGTAGAAAGGACTACGGTCCTGGGAGTTTTGAGGTAAAATGGACAACTATTTACCATAGTTGTTGTACAACCACCAAAACTGACCCAGAAACATAATCATGATGAAACACTCACTAGGAGTGATGGATTGGGCTATAACTTGGCAAAGCCTGATGATTTGAACATACCATGATGCTGTAAAAAGTTCATACCAAATGGACTCACCAAAATGGTACTTCCTTCACCGCTATCATTTCTGTCCAAAAACTTCAGAAAAATCCTAAGGCAATTGGTCAAGTGAAATGAGCCACAATCTTGTGGAGATAGGTTATATGAGTAGGAGAAGGCCTGGAAAAATTATCAGCCATAATGGAGCAAGATAAAATACACTTGCTTCACAAACTGAAAATTTGGACAGAAAACAAGAATTGCTCTTGTGCTCACATAGTTCAATGAAGTGAACTGAATTTGGGTGGAGGATAATGATTTGAGATACTTGAGAGGATGGAAAAGTTTCATCCCATTTGGAAACACTATGAAGGTACTTCCTTCACAAACTTGTGTTCTGGTCAGAAACTTTGAAAAATTGCACAGGGAGGTAGGGTGAATGGATTGAGCTCATCTTTGGTATCCATGGGTTATTTAACAATGTTAAACACCCTGCCAAATTGCAGCTCAATTGGACTTAGCAATAAAGCACTTCCTTTGCAAAATTTCAGAGAAGGCAGAAACTTGCATTGGATCATGTGCCAAATTTTGTACTGTGGAATAATGATATTAGGATCGAACTAGTGATTATATAACAAGGACAAGCTCCACAATTTATGTGGGAATTTTCTCTGCTATTAAAATAGTAGTTCCTTTGGAAATTGGCAGAAATGCAATATTGGCATTAAATAGGAAAAGGCAATTTTCCTTATTTAATTATGGCCAATATACCCGCCAGAGCTTGGATTAGGCATAAGCATCAACTCCACCAATTATCATGAATTTAGGAGATGGCTAGATATGCCTTTGGATTTTATTCCTCAGAAAGGCAAGAAAGGAATAAATCATAATTCAAAAATATTGCATTGGACTTAGCAATATTTTTGCATATCCAAGGTTATGAAAGATAGGATGATCTCTGGGATCAATTGGGAGGATCAACAGAACAAGGAAAATGGTGGCTCCTTTGTAATCACAAGGGCATATCCAAATTCCAAAAATTTGGAATTAGGGTTTAAGAGGAATTGAGCTGATGCAAATGAGGTCTTGCCCACTAAAAAAGACATGAGCAGGATTTTGAAAGGTTGGAAATGACAAATTTTTCTCAGGGTCATCCAGCAAACTCAGGAGAAAATTTTGAAAATGAGTGCCAGGAGAGAATAACAGCACAAAAATTGATAACCCAATTTTGGGGCTGTTACAAGTGGATCTATCACTTGGGTGGACAACTTCTTTCAAATGCTCTCAAATCCCTTACGGATCTAAGATTGGTGTTGGAGAGTGAGAGAGAGAGAGAGTGAAATGTGTTCTTGAGGATGTTTGAAGTGAATGGTCAACCCTCACACGGGGTAGGAGAGAGATATTTATAGTATGCCTCAATAAGTGGCCGTTGGAACCCAAAATAGCACTGCAGCGTCGGACGTCCGATGCACAATGGACGACCTAGGGCTCGGCACACACAAGACGTCCGATGTTTTGGCACGCTATAGAAGGTACCGGACGGCCGGAGGATCCCGGACGTCCGATGTTTAGGCTCGGTGGAGAAAGTACCGGACGACCGAGGGCTTGGTAGACACCGGACGTCCGATCTTTCGTCACTGTATAAAATGTACCGGATGACCGGTGGGTCCGGGACATCTGATGTTTTGGCTCTAATGAAAGATTGCTGGACGTCCGGTGAATACCGGACGTCCGATGTTTTGGCTCTGTATAGGAGGAGCCGGACGTCCGGTGAGTATCGGCCGTCCGACAGAGATGAAGATCAGATAATGAGTTTGAAGAAGATCTTGAGCAAGACTCTCACAAGACCCCATGTTCCCCTCTTAATAGTGCGGGATCCCTATACTCAAGAATAAACATAAATATAGTCTTGTTTCTTCGTTCTTGATGAAGTAAAATATTTTCGAAATCATAATCCACACACACAATTGATACCGAGGGGACTAAAACCTGAGATATACTTGACAAACTTTGTTAGTCCCCTATGGGTATATTGTCATCAACATCAAAATAATATTAAGGACATGATTGCACTTTCAGGTAGACCTCCTCCTCCTCCTCCCCCCTCCTCCTCTTCCTCAGAGAGCTCAGACTCCAACTGAGAAAACATATCATCAATCTTGGAATTCTTCTTTCGTTCCTCTTCGGCCTCTTACAATTTCTTGTGCTCTAACTCCTTCGACTTGAAGATGTTATGTTATCTATGAGGGGCTATGAATCGCCTCGATGACGTTCGCCACATGGACCTCATCGTCGACCTCGGTATTTCCCTACATCTCAGCCCGGCGGTGCTCCTTATCATTGCCACGGGAGATAACCCTAACGGGAGGGGCGAGAAAATCCCCATAGAGGTTGTCGTACACATGCCCAACCTCCTCCGCGGTGTTGAAGATGTCGAGCCACCGGCTTCGTGGTTTTCCCCTCACAATATCCATCTGAAGATAGCGCGTGTGTGAGAGAACTATGTGATGCACACAAGGACGATTTACCCAGGTCCAGGACCTCGGGTCGAGGCAATGCCCTACTTCTGCTTGTCTATATCAATGATCAAGCCTCGTATGAGAACTAGGGTTTGTGTTTAAAAGGAGACGATCACAAGATTGTATAGGAGTTGATCCCTCATATGTTGCTTGGTGCCTATCGGGGGGGTCCCCGCCAGACCTTGTATAGGTAGTCAAGGTAGGGTTACAAGTCCCAAGGTGGTTTAGGAGTTTCCTTATTCTATGTGTAGTAACAACCAGGGTCGGTTTATATGTGAGATATACAAACCGTTTCCTAGTCTAATACGAAAAGGAGTCTACATACTTGTTCCCCAAGCTGGTGTTGTGATTCAAATTATCGGTGAACATAGAGTTGCAAGCTTGGGCAGCCCTATGGTCATTAGGCCTCTTTTGTCCTCCATTGATATGATCGCGCTCACAAAGGGACGGATGTGGGGAAGGTGCTTGGTTGATAGAGATTTCTGAATGATGAACAAGGTGGACACATTGAGTTGTTTGTCACTTCTTATCTTGGAGACAAGTTTCTTCTTTCTTTAATGATTCCCCACATTTAAGTCGAAGAGCTACTAATATGAGACTTCATAAGAAAACACAATTAGTAAAATTAGAAGTATATAATTGAGGAAGCGTGCCAACATGAGTTATATAGGGCGAGGTTGCGAAAGTTGTGCGCCCTAAGAGCGCATGGTATCCACTTCGGAAGGGGACAATGTTGAAGATTTTACTCTTCACTTCTGAAGTTCTCGGGTGAGCCGAATACTACCTCCAGTGTGACTGTTTCGGTATAGCGGGCTTCAATGCCTAGGATTACACCTTTGAAGGTGGTGGTGCTCGGCTTGATTCGGGATGAGTCGATGCCCATCTTCCTAACCGTGTCCTCATAAATGAGGTTGAGGCTGCTACCTCCGTCCATCAGGATGCGTGTCAGATGATAACCATCGACAATTGGGTCCAGGATGAGCGCAGCCAATCCGCCATGCCTGATGCTGGTCGGATGATCATGCTTGTTTAATGTGATCAGGTAAGCCGACCATGGGTTAAACTTTGAGGCGACTGGCTCCAACACATAGACATTCCGAACTGCACGCTTCCTCTCCCTTTTGGGGATGTGAGTAACAAAGATCATATTTACCTCGGTTACCTTAGCAGGAAACTTCTTTTAGGCTCCATTATTGGGCAGCTGAGGTCCATCCTTGTCTTTGTTGTGATTTTGTGTTTTATTTTGACCCTCTATCACCACCTTGCCCGCCTGTTTGAAGACCTAGCAATTCCTATTGGTGTGGGTTGCTCGTTTGTCCTCGGTGCCATGGATTTGGCACGGCCGGTCCAGGATCCTGTTGAGCTGCCTAGGTCTGTCTTTGTTCCCTTTGAAGGGCTTTTTTTCCTGTCTGGATCTAGGTCCGATGAACCCTGCGTTAACCGCAACATATTCTGTGTCGCTTCTGCCATTTTTATACCTGCGCTTGGGCTTTCCAATGGCGTCGCGTGTCTCAGAGGTGCCCGCTTTGCCGTTATGGGTACTTTGTGCGAGCCAACTGTCTTCTCCCACACAAAAGCGGGTCATCGGCAAAGTGAGGGCTTCCATAGTTCTCGGCTTATCCTAGCCGAGCTAGCAGGCCAACCATTCATCTCGGATATTGTTCTTGAATGCGGTGATGGCCTCGGCTTTAGAGCAGTCTATGATCTGGTTCTTCTTAGTGAGGAACCTATTCTACAACTTCTGGGCTGATTTGCCTGGCTGCTGGGTGACACAACTGAGGGTCATCAGCGCCCGAAGGTCGGACATACGTGCCCTGGAAGTTTGCCCGAAAAGCGTCCTCGAGGGCCTCCCAGCTGCCAATAGAATGAGGAGGCAGGCTGTTAAGTCAATGCCTAGCTGGCCCCTTTAGCTTGAGTGGAGATATTTAATGGCATGGAGATCATCTCCATTGGCCATGTGTGTATGGAGAAGGAAGTCTTCGATCCATATTGTTGGATCGGTGGTGCCATCGTACGATTCTATATTAATGGGCTTAAACCCTGCGGGGAATTGATGTTCCATTACCCTGTCTGTGAAGCAAGTCAGGTGGGCCGGAGCTCAGAACCAAGGAGCATCTCGTAGGAGGTCGGGGGATAGCCGTGAGTAGGCCTGGTCTCGTGCATGGCCATTCCTATCTATCCAGGCATCATAGCCATCAAGCCCGGCGGGTGCGCATCCCCTTGATTCGTAGATGGACCGAGGAGGTGCTCTGTTTGCCTCAATGCGAAATCGAACATCGTGAGGTTTAGGTAATCCACGGGGTCCTTGCGGTAATGGCGTTGAGGTGGCCGGGTGTTGAAGGTTTCCCACATTAGCCTATCCCGACCTCTAGGGGGGTTGGCCAGGCTCATCGACGGCTAGCTCCTCATCGAACTCTAGAAGCAGATGCCTACATGGGTATGATTTCGGCGTACTATGGCGCCGGTCTTAC
Organism: Triticum aestivum; assembly: GCF_018294505.1. Taxonomy (NCBI): domain Eukaryota; kingdom Viridiplantae; phylum Streptophyta; class Magnoliopsida; order Poales; family Poaceae; genus Triticum; species Triticum aestivum. The sequence goes on from NC_057805.1 coordinate 361,758,085, forward strand.
AAATCTTGCTCGGCAAAGAGCACTTCAACCCACTTTTCATTTAGTGCCTCAGTGCTGGCTTGCAACAGCTGCTGCTTGCGCTTCATTCTCTGGGCCATGGCAATGAGGCGCCACCGGAAGCGCTCTTGTTCAAAAGGGTCTTCCGGGATGACGTAGTCCTCGGTACCGAGGCTCTCGTCCTCCTCGGACTCTGGCATATAGTTGTCGTCGGCCCCTTCAAAGAGGTCGTTGGGATCTAAGTCCTCGAGATGTCCTTCACGTGTGTCGTTCCGCACTGGGGAAGCTTGAGTGTCCCCCTCAGGGTTGTCAAAAATCACCAGTTGTCGCGTCGCCCTTGTTGGCAGTTGCATTATTGCTGCTAGGTTCCCTATTGTTGCCTGATACGTCCATTTTGCATCATGCTTTTATATTGATATTTATTGCATTATGGGATATTATTACACATTATGTCACAATACTTATGCCTATTCTCTCTTATTTTACAAGGTTTACATGAAGAGGGAGAATGCCGACAGCTGGAATTCTGGGCTGGAAAAGGAGCAAATATTATAGACCTATTCTGCACAACTCCAAAAGTCTTGAAACTCCATGGAAGTCAGTTTTGGAATATATAAAAAATATTGGGCAAAGAAAGCACCAGAGGGGGGCCACCCACCATCCACGAGGGTGGGGGCGTGCCCTACCCCCTGGGAGCGCCCCCTGCCTCGTGGGCCCCCTGGCAGGCCTCCGGTGCCCATCTTTTGCTATATGAAGTCTTTCGCCCTGGAAAAAATTAGAAAGAAGCTTTTGGGATGAAGCGCCGCCGTCTCGAGGTGGAACCCGGCGAAAACAATCTAGGGCTTCGGCGGAGCTGTTCTGCCGGGGAAACATCCCTCCGGGAGGGGGAAATCATCACCATCGTCATCACCATCGATCCTCTCATCGGGAGGGGGTCAATCTCCATCAACATCTTCACTAGCACCATCTCATCTCAAACCCTAGTTCATCTCTTGTATCCGATCTTTGTCTCAAAACCTCGGATTGGTACCTGTGGGTTGCTAGTAGTGTTGATTACTCCTTGTAGTTGATGCTAGTTGGATTATTTGGTAGAAGATCATATGTTCAGATCCTTTATGCATATTTATACCCCTCGAATTATGAACATGAATATGATTTGTGAGTAGTTACGTTTGCTCCTGAGGTCATGGGAGAAGTCTTGCTATAAGTAGTCATGTGAATTTGGTATTCGTTCAATATTTTGATGAGATGTATGTTGTCTCTCCTCCAGTGGTGTTATGTGAACGTAGACTGCATGACACTTCACCATTGTTTGGGCCTAGAGGAAGGCATTGGGAAGTAATAAGTATATGATGGGTTGCTAGAGTGACACAAGCTTAAACCCTAGTTTATGCGTTGCTTCGTAAGGGGCTGATTTAGATCCATACGTTTCATGTTATGGTTAGGTTTACCTTAATAATTATTTTGTAGTTGCGGTTGCTTGCAATAGGGGTTAATCATAAGTGTGATGCTTGTCCAAGGAAGGGCAGTACCCAAGCACCGGTCCACCCACATATCAAATTATCAAAGTAACGAACGCAAATCATATGAGCGTGATGAAAACTATCTTGACGATAATTCCCATGTGTCCTCGAGAGCGTTTTCCTTTATATAAGAGTTTGTCCAGGCTTGTCCTTTGCTACAAAAAGGATTGGGCCACCTTGCTGCACCTTTCTTACTTTTGTTACTTGTTACCCGTTACAAATTACCTAATCACAAAACTATCTGTTACCGATAATTTCAGTGCTCGCAGAGAATACCTTACTAAAAACCGCTTGCCATTTCCTTCTGCTCCTCGTTGGGTTCGACACTCTTACTTATTGAAAGGACTACGATAGATCCCCTATACTTCTGGGTCATCAAGACTCTTTTCTGGCGCTGTTGCCGGGGAGTGAAGCGCCTTTGGTAGGTGGAATTTGGTAAGGAAAAATTTATGTAGTGTGCTGAAATTTACTGTCACTTGTTACTATGGAAAATAATCCTTTGAGGGGCTTGTTCGGGGTATCTTCACCCCGACCAGTAGAGCAAAGAGTTGCTCCTCAACCTACTGAACCTACTGAAAATGTTTACTTTGTAATTCCTTCGGGTATGATAGAGAAACTGCTAGCTATCCTTTTACAGGAGATGGAACATTGCATCCCGATTTGCACCTAATCTATGTGGATGAAGTTTGTGGATTATTTAAGCTTGCAGGTATGCCCGAGGATGTTATCAAGAATAAGGTCTTCCCTTTATCTTTGAAGGGAAAGGCATTGACATGGTTTAGGCTATGTGTTGATATTGGATCATGGAACTATAACCGATTGAAATTGGAATTTCATCAGAAGTTTTATCCTATGCATCTGGTTCATCGTGATCGTAATTATTTATATAATTTTTGGCCTCACGAAGGAGAAAGCATCGCTCAAGCTTGGGGGAGGCTTATGTCAATGTTATATTCATGCCCCAATCATGAGCTCTCAAGAGAAATTATTATACAAATTTTTTATGCTCGGCTTTCTCTTAATAATCGCTCCATGCTCTTTACTTCTTGTACTGGCTCTTTTATAATGAAGACTATTGAATTCAGATGGGATTTATTGGAAATAATTAAATGCAACTCTGAAGATTGGGAAATCGACGAAGGTAAGGAGTCAGGTATAACACCTAAGTTTGATTGTGTTAAATCTTTTATGGATACCGATTTTTCCGTGAATTTAGCACTAAATATGGACTTGACTCTGAGATAGTTGCTTCTTTCTGTGAATCATTTGCTACTCATGTTGATCTCCCTAAGGAGAAGTGGTTTAAATATCATCCTCCCATTGAAGTAAAAGTAGTTGAACCTATTAAAGTTGAAGAAAATACTATCACTTATAATGTTGATCCTATTGTTCCTACCGCTTATATTAAGAAACCACCTTTCCCTGTTAGAATAAAGGATCATGCTAAAGCTTCAATAATGGTTCGTAAGAGTAATACTAGAACACCTACACCCCCTGAGAAAATTAAAGTTGAACCTAGTATTGCTATGGTTAAAGATCTTGGTCGATAATATTGATGGGCATGTTATTTACTTCTGTGATGAAGCTGCTAGAATTGCTAGACCCGATACTAAAAATAAACATAGACCTGTTGTAGGCATGCATGTTAATTCTGTTAAAATAGAAGATCATTGTTATCATGGCTTATGTGATATGGGTGTAGTGCGAGTGCAATACCTCATTCTTTATACGAAGAAATTATGCATGATACTGCACCTGCTGAGTTAGAAAGTATTGACGTTACAATTAAGCTTGCTAGTAGAGATACTATTTCACCAATTGGGATTGTTCGAGATTTTGAAGTCTTGTGTGGAAAAGTTAAATATCCTACTGATTTTCTTGTTCTTGGTTCCCCACAAGATGACTTTTGTCCCATTATATTTGGTAGACCCTTCTTGAACACTGTTAATGCTAAGATAGATTGCAAAAAGGATGTTGTTACTATTGGTTTAGGGGATATGTCTCATGATTTTAATTTTGCTTAATTTCATAGACAACCCCATGATAAAGAATTGCCTAGTAAAGATGAAATTATTGGTCTTTCTTCTATTGTCGTGACTCCTAACGATCCTTTAGAACAATATTTGCTAGACCATGAAAATGATATGTTTATGAATGAAAGAAGGGAAATAGATGAAGTATTCTTTAAGCAGGGACCTATTTTGAAACACAACTTGCCTGTTGAAATTCTAGGGGGTCCTCCTCCACCAAAGGGTGATCCCGTGTTTGAGCTTAAACCATTACCTGATACTATTAAATATGCTTATCTTGATTAAAAGAAGGTATATCCTGTTATTATTAGTGCTAACCTTTCAGAGCAGGAAGAACAGAAATTATTGAAAACTCTGAAGAAGCACCGTGCTGCTATTGGATATACTCTTGATGATCTTAAGGGCATTAGTCCCACTCTATGCCAGCACAAAATAAAATTGGAGAAAGACGCTAAACTGGTTGTTGATCACCAACGATGGTTAAATCCTAAGATGAAAGAAGTGATAAGAAAAGAAATACTAAAGCTTCTGAAGGCAGGTATAATCTATCCCGTTGCTGATAGTCAGTGGGTAAGTCCTGTCCATTGTGTTCCTAAGAAGGGAGGCATTACTGTTGTTCCTAATGATAAAGATGAAAACATCCCACAAAGAATTGTTACAGGTAAAAGAATGGTAATTGATTTATGCAAATTAAATCAACCTACTAAAAAGGATCATTACCCTTTACCTTTTATCGATCAAATTCTAGAAAGATTATCTAAACATACACATTTCTCTTTCTAGACGGCTATTCTGGTTTCTCTCAAATACCTGTGTCAAAAGAGGATCAAGAAAAGACCACTTTTACTTGACCTTTCGGTACCTTTGCTTATAGACGTATGCCTTTTGGTTTATGCAATGCACCTGCTACCTTTCAAAGATGTATGACTGCTATATTCTCTCACTTTTGTGAAAAGATTGTTGAGGTTTTCATGGATGATTTTTCCGTATATGGAACTTCTTTTGATGATTGCTTATGCAACCTTGATTAAGTTTTGCAGAGATGTGAAGAAACTAATCTTGTCTTGAATTGGGAGAAGTGCCAGCTTTATGGTTAATGAAGGTATTGTCTTAAGGCATAAAATTTCTGAAAGAGGTATTGAAGTTGATAAAGCTAAAGTTGATGCTATTGAAAAGATGTCGTGTCCTAAGGACATTAAAGGTATAAGAAGTTTCCTTTATAGGAGGTTCATTAAAGACTTCTCAAAAATTTCTAGGCCTCTGACTAATCTCTTACAAAAAGATGTTCCTTTTGTCTTTGATGATGACTATGTAGAAGCATTTGAAATACTTAAGAAAGCTTTGATTTCTGCACCTGTTGTTCAACCACCTGATTGGAATTTACCCTTTGAATTTATGTGTGATGCTAGTGATTATGCTGTAGGTGTTGTTCTAGGACAAAGAGTTGATAAGAAATTAAATGTTATCCAATATGCTAGTAAAACTCTAGACAGTGCCTAGAGAAATTATGCTACTACTGAAAAAGAATTTTTAGCAGTTTTATTTGCTTGTGATAAGTTCACACCTTACATTGTTGATTCTAAAGTAACTGTTCACACTGATCATGCTGCTATTAAATATCTTATGGAAAAGAAAGATGCTAAACCTAGACTTATTAGATGGGTTCTCTTGCTACAAGAATTTGATTTACATATTATTGATAGAAAGGGAGCTGAGAATCCCGTTGCATACAACTTATCTAGGTTAGAGAATGTTCTTGATGACCCACTACCTATTGATGATAGCTTTCCTGATGAACAATTAGCTGTCATAAATGCTTCTCGTACTGCTCCATGGTATGCTGATTATGCTAATTACATTGTTGCTAAATATATACCACCTAGTTTCACATACCAGCAAAATAAAAGTTTTTATATGATTTAAGACATTACTTCTGGGATGACCCACACCTTTATAAACAAGGAGTAGATGGTGTTATTAAACGTTGTGTACCTGAGCATGAACAAGAACAGATCCGACGCAAGTGTCACTCCGAGGCTTATGGAGGACACCACGTTGGAGATAGAACTGCACATAAGGTATTGCAATCCGGTTTTTATTGGCCTACTCTTTTCAAGGACGCCCGTAAGTTTGTCTTGTCTTGTGATGAATGTCAAAGAATTGGTAATATTAGTAGACGCCAAGAAATGCCTATGAATTATTCACTTGTAATTGAACCATTTGATGTTTGGGGCTTTGATTATATGGGACCGTTTCCTTCCACTAATGGGTATACACACATTTTAGTTGCTATTGATTACGTTACTAAGTGGGTAGAAGCTATTCCAACTAGTAGTGCTGATCATAACACCTCTATTAAGATGCTTAAAGAAGTTATTTTTCCGAGGTTTGGAGTCCCTAGATATTTAATGACTGATGGTGGTTCACATTTTATTCACGGTGCCTTTCGTAAAATGCTTGCTAAGTATGATGTTAATTATAGAATTGCATCACCATACCACCCAGAGTCTAGTGGTCAAGTAGAACTGAGTAATACAGAGCTTAAATTAATTTTGCAAAAGACTGTTAATAGATCTAGAAAGAATTGGTTCAAGAAACTTGATGATGCATTATTGGCCTATAGAACTGCATATAAAAATCCTATGGGTATGTCTCCGTATAAAATGGTTTATGGAAAAGCATGTCACTTACCTCTCGGACTAGAGCATAAGGCATATTGGGCCATTAAAGAGCTCAATTATGATTTCAAACTTGCCGGTGAGAAGAGACTATTTGACATTAGCTCACTTGATGAATGGAGAACCCAGGCCTATGAGAATGCCAAACTGTTTAAAGAAAAAGTTAAAAGATGGCATGACAAAAGGATACAAAAGCATGAGTTTAATGTAGGTGATTATGTTTTTCTATACAACTCTCGTTTAAGATTTTTTGCAGGAAAACTCCTCTCTAAATGGGAAGGTCCTTACGTTATCGAGGTGGTCTATCGTTCCGGTGCCATAACAATCAACAACTTCGAAGGCACAAAACCGAAGGTGGTGAACAGTCAAAGAATGAAACATTATCTCTCAGGTAATCCAAGAAATGTTGAAACTAATGTTATTGAAACCGTAACCCCGGAGGAATACATAAGGAACACTTTCCAGAACATTTCAAACTCCGAAAAGGAATAGGTATGTGGTACAGTAAGTAAACTGATTCCAAAACAGTTCTAATAGCAATTTTTCTCCGTTTTGGAATATTTAAGAAAATAGGAAAATAAGAAGTAGTCCGAAGAGGACACAAGGCATCCACGAGGGTGGAGGGCGCGCCCTACCCCCTGGGCGCGCCCCTGCCTCATGGGCACCTCGTGTGCTCTCCAGACTCCGTTTTCTTGCACAATACTTCTTTTGGTCAGTAAAAATTAATTATATAATTCCCGAAGGATTCGACCCTCGTATCACACAAATATCCTCTCTTTTTGTTTCAAGCTGTTTTTCTGACAGATCTAGATCGCCATGACGTCTTCAAGCGCCCCCAAGGACAAATTCTTCGAGAAGGTCATCAACCCCTACCTCGCGGAGGTGCTGCAACACCCTCAAACCATTGAGATGCGTGAGGGGTTGCTGCACATTCGCGATGTTGAGGGACCAAGGAGGACCGGAAGCGTGGAGACAAGACTCGAAGCAATGGAGCAACAAGTTTTCAAGTGCCAGGAGATGGTGGAACGTGGACTCGACGCCAACCACATAATGATCACGGAGTTCACCAACAACCACAAGCTAGATGCCAAGAACATTGGGGAGACCATCTTTAAGCTGCACGAGAAAATCGAGCACCTCCAAGCCCAGATCTATGACCTGCAAAACCAAAACTGTGAGTATGAGTATAGATTCAAGAGGATGAGTTTGGCTGCAGATTTTAGGATCCCAGAGACTCGATCATCCTTCTATTATGGTGAGCCTATGCCTTGGAAGATGGACGATAAGCCTACATCATCAACAACTCCATCATCACCACCTCCGAGGAAAGAGACATAATCACATGGGTATGGGCACTCCCCTTGGCAATTGCCAAGCTTGGGGGAGGTGCCCCGGTATCGTATCACCATCACACACCTATTTTACCGTTTTTCTTAGTTCGATCCTTTTGGTAATATCTTGAAATAGTAGAATAAAGTTTTAGCATGATCTAGTTTTGAGTTTTGCTTTATGATCCTTCTATGTAATCGAGTCCGTGAGCTATATATAATAAAGATTAGTTTTTAGTCTAGGGCTTTATTATCTTGCTATGATCTTGAGGGAATAAAAATAAAAGAGAAGAGAAAGAACAAAAAGAATTAAAGAGATCATATTGATCTTATGGAGAGTAATGACTTCACATATAAAAAAGTATGATGAATAAAAGTTGTTGAGAGTTGACAAACATACTTTTGGTCATCGTTGCAATTAATAGGAAGTAATAAAGAAAGAGAGGTTTTCACATATAAATATACTATCTTGGACATCTTTTATGATTGTGATCACTCATTAAAATATGACATGCTAAAAAGTTGATGTTGGACAAGGAAGACAACGTAATGGGTTATGTTTTCTTATATCCGGAATAAATTATATTGTCATGGATCATCCAACATGTTGAGCCTGCCTTTCCCCCTCATGCTAGCAAAATTCTTTGCACCAAGTAGAGATACTACTTGTGCTTCCAAATATCCTTAAACCCTGTTTTGCCATGAGAGTCCACCATATCTACCTATGGATTGAGTAAGACCCTTCAAGTAAGTATTGTTGCATGCAATAAAAATTGCTCTCTAAATATGTATGATCTATTAGTGTGGAGAAAATAAGCTTTATACGATCTTGTGATATGGAAGAAATAAAAGCGACGGACTGCACAATAAAGGTCCATATCACAAGTGGCAATATAAGTTCTATCCCATTAAGATTTTGTGCCTCCAACCATAAAAGCACATGATAACCTCTGCTTCCCTCTGAGAAGGGCCTATCTGTCAGTGGAAACGACACCTATGGAATCACTGGGATCCCTTCTACGATTGCCGGGCGCTGGGTTGTGCAAAGAGCGGGTCTGGTAGTCAGCACAAAGATCGTTTATCCAGGTTCGGGCCGCGAAGATGCGTAATACTCTAGTCCTGCTTTGATGTATATTTGAGTGTTCTTGAGCTCTCGAACTAGCTACAGTGCGTGCGTAGTCCAAAAGATCCTCAAGTACGCCCCATGCCTCCTTTTATAGTCAAAAGGGGTCGACACAGTGGCACACAGGAGGTGGAAAGGTATACAGTGGTTAAGTCTATCCTCTCGCACTATCGGACAAATGCATTTAATGCGCTGCCGACGTGCCCTTCTTGCTTTATTGGGGACGGCAAGGAAGCTCGTCCCAGCTGTCGCCACCTCGCCTGGCTCCGACGCGCGTCCGAGCTGATGAGGCGTTGTGGTGCCATGTTGGCTGGCTGCTGGGCTGACGCGGTGGCAGAGTCTTCACGAAGATCTGCATGCCACCACGCCGCTGCTTGCTGAGTTGGCCTGGAGGCCGCACGTTGCCACGCAGGTGCCTGTACAGCTGGTTGGGCTGGCAGCTGTATGGTAACGGCGGTGGAGTCTTGGCAGACGTGGGCCTGGCTGTGGCCCCGCAGGTGTCCTCGGCAAGGGTATTACCGGGGCCTCGACAAGGATCTTGTCGAGGATCGTCGTCTTCTGGTCTATATCTGATCTCGCGGATCTCGCCGAGGGTCTCATGGATTTCCTAGCAAGGATCTTGTCGGGGATCGTCGTCTTCTGGTCTTCATCTGATCTCGTGTGCTTATGATCTTCACAAAGATCTGTATGCCATCACGGAGGTGCCTCCCGAGCCTTGGTTCCAATGTGGTTTATGGTGTTGGAACCCTTGGGCTCAAGGGTGGCGTTCTCTGCTGCCATTGGGCAAGTTGCCCCGGCAAGGCTCTTGCCGGGGCTGCGGAGGCCGCCCCGGCAAGGGCCTTGCCGGGGGAGTCCTCCTCGCCCTCTTGCTCTTTGTGTCTTTGGTCCTAGCGTTGCTTTGCCCGTCTTGTGCCTTTGGCTTCCCTTCTCTGCCCTACTTAGTGTGGCCGCGGGCGTGGCTTTGACTGCCCATGCATAGGTAAAGGGGTAAAAAGGAGAGCCCCTACTTTTGTATACCGACAGGAACCCCCGGGCCTGGGCCACACATAAGCGCAACGCGTTGTTGGGCCGGGCCCAGAACGGTGCGCGGGCATGCGGGGCGGAGTTTTACTGCGGTAATTCCCTCACCCGTCGCGCTTCCCCACGACCCGCGTTGAATGCGTGACGTGGGGGTCATGCGTGGGGCGGTTGCTGCCCTCATGCATCACATCGCGGTAAATGGTAACGAAGCGGCCCGCGCCTTCCCCATAAAAAAGGAGAAACTGCAGGCGCGACGCCCATTTACCCTCTGTCCTTTCTCCAATCTCGGAACCGCCGTCCCTCCCTTCTTCCTTCTCAAGCTCTTGCCTTCGCTCGTCGCCGCCGCGTCTTTGTTGTCCCTCATCCCTCGTCTCCCTTAGCCGCCATGGCACCCAAAACCAGCAAAGGCAAGGGAGTGGTCAAGGACGCCAGGGGTAAGGAGGCGCCGGAGAGCGAGTTGGCGGCGCGGCAGACACAGCTCGCCTACTTTCCTTCGACGGTCGACGCGGTCCACCTCCGGGACTACTTCAAGCCCCTGTGGGGGAGCAAGAGGAAGGGGCACCCTGCCACGCGCATCATCCCCGCCAATTTCGCCGAGGCCGGCCCGAATTGGTACCCCTTCTTCGTTGATTACTTTTCCTGTGGGCTCTGCCCCCCTTTGTCCGATTTCTTCAATGACGTCATGCACACCTATGGCTTCCACCTTCTGGATTTCACCCCAAATGTCATGGTGTGCATGGCCCTTTTTGCCCATCTCTGCGAGGGCTTTGCCGGAGTGCATCCCAGCACGGCGCTCTTCCGCCACTACTTCTATCCTCATATCCAAAAGGGAGGTGCCATCTCCGGTTGTGTCGCCTGGATCCCAAGGAGCCAGAAGAAGGGGACATATCCGGAAGGCGCTCAGAAGGAGAGGTAGGAGGAGTGGCGGAGCCGGTGGTGCTAGATTGAGGAGGAGAATCCGCAGGAATTTTGCCGGGTTCGCTAGGCGCCGCCAGTTCGCAGAGATGATTGGGGCGATGTCGACGCCAATGATGAGAAGCTCACATTCACCACCACCAGGATTCATCGCATCACCATGGCCCGGCTCACCCTTGAGATAATTGGGGCTGATTTCATCCGTCGCCAAATCGCTCCACTGCACAACAAGGGGAGGCCGGCCTGGCTTTTTAGGAACGCGGCCGACATCATGAGGCTTCGCCCTGGCTTGAATCACAACTTCACGGTGATGGGGCATGCCCACTTGTGCCAGAGGCTTTTTCAGCTTGACGTGAACCGCGACGGCAGGGCTGAGAGGACCGGTAAGGCCTCGAAGGCCGGCAAGGTCGCCAAGGGGCCTTTGTTTGGGTTGCCGGTGGGGGTGGTCCTGCTGAGCAACAACTCTCGCCAAACCGACATCATCGCCATGATGCCGGACTTCAACGCGCACGACCTTGACCCAAATTGGGTCGTGCCGGGGGTGATCAGGTGCAGGAGTTCTTCGACAACATGTCGGAGAAGTACGTCCACAATGAGCTGCTGCTCATCCAGGACACAACCCAAGCGGAGCTGGACTACATCGCCGCCAGGGTGGCGGAGGCTGAGCTCGCTAAGGAGGTCGGCAGTGCTGGCGGCGTGGAGGACGAGGCCGAGGCGGCCGCGGAGGAGAGGGAGCTCGCCAGTGGGCGGAGTCTGCTGGGGAGGCCAGCAGCACCGACATCGGGGCCCCTCTCATCGAGGATGTGGTCGACGAGTCGACCGAAGAAGAGGCCGAGGCTGACGACCCTCCGACCTCGGGAAAAAGGCCTGTCCTACGGCGAGCCAGCTCTGGCGAGCCGGTCTGGCCTGGCAGGACCGAGCAGCGGCAAGAGATCCAAGGGGAGTCCGTGCGCCTGACGAGGGTCGCGGCAACAAGGAAGGTGGTGAAGGCCGTGGTGGCGAAGAGGAAAACGGCTGCCTCTTCTTTGTCCAAGCGTCCTCGGACTCCACCCGCTTCCCCTCCTCCTGCGGATGACGACACGGAGGTCGTCTTCGACTTTGGGTCTCTCATCCCAAGGAGGAAGAGGAAGGCAGCGGAAGAGGAGGCGAAGGATGAGTAAGTATCTTGTCTTTTGTCATCTCCGTTCCCCCAGACCGCGCCACTTGTCTTCACTCGTTTTCATCCTTGCCGGGATGTGGAGACGCTGGCCCAGAGGGTGGCAAAGAGGGCCAGGGCCTCGACGGGGGCCAGCCCCCAGCAGGCACCTCGAGTACACCGCTGGTGGTGGAGAGCAACCCGGATAACAGCCCCCGGCGCAGCCCCCCACGTGCGTTCACCACTCACTCCCCATCAATGTGTGTTGGGGTACGATCCCCTGGCGCTGACCTTGTCGTGGTTGCAGGAGGAGGACGGCAGCAGGAGGAGCCACTGAGGGCCACCCCAACACGTCGCCCCCATCGACCACGCCGCCCCGAGGGGCGTCCCCGGCAAGGGCGCCGAGCACCGAGCCCATGCGCATGCAGGAGGAGGAGGCGAACGTGGGCGCTTGTGGCTCCGTCCCGGCGCCAAATGTTGGCGGGGAAGGGACCTCTTCTTCCCAGCCCGGCACGGGTAAGTTATTCACCTTCTGTCCTTGTTCTTTTTTCTTCTTCTTCTCGAACCTTGGTCCCGGCTCCGCCACTCCTCCCACTTCTCCTCTGAGTGGACCTGGGCAAGGTGAACAAGCTGGAGGTGGAGCGGGACGGGCTGAAGAAGCAGGTCCTAGAGCTGACGGAGGAGAGGGATGCGACCAAAGGCACTTTGGCTGACGCGCAGGCCATAGTCCTCGGCAAGGTCGAGCTGCTCTCCAAGGCCAATGACTCCATCCAAGACCTAAAGCTGAAGCTAAAGGGTCTTGAAGGGACGCTCTCGAAGGTCAGGGCCCGGGAAGAGACCCTGACCAAGAATCTGGAGAAGGAGAGGCAGCTGCGGAAGAACAACGCTGCCAAGCACGAGGATTTTGTGAAGGGCGAGAACCTCTGGATCGGCCGCCTCGCCGACGTCGCCGGCAGGATCACCACGCAGCTGGCTACCATGGGGATGCCAAACGTGAGGTATGCCCCGGAGCCGAACGTGAGTCCCAATGCTAAACTGACCCTGTTCTTCGAGGGCGTTTTTGGAGCTCTGGAGCAGCTTCGCTCTAACAGAGCGACCTCCCTGGCCAATGAGGCCCAGAGGCTTTGCCGGGGTGCCATGACCAAGGTTCTCACCAAGGTGGCGCACTGGAACCCCAACCTGGACTTCGACGCCGCGCTGGAGAGCTTGCCGGAGGACGTGGACCTCGCGGCACTGGAGGAGCGTATCGAGCCCATCATCAGCCGCGTCGAGGGAGTTCGGAGGATAGAGGGCCAGCGCCGGGACTAGGCACCCCGTTTCTCGTCGTCGCTGCGGGTTCATGACCAAGACAATTTTTATCTTTAGTTAGAACCGCAGCAACAATTGATGTAATATAACTCTGCAGTACTTTGAAACGATGCATGCTATTTTCCTGTTTGATCTCCCTTTGTATGTCCACCCTACATTAACTGGGTAGGCTTGCCGGCGCGTAAAACCAAGTCGCGATGACTTGAGGACGGATCCCCAATGGCCTACCGGGTGTGCTTGCTGACATGCGAACCACCTTACTGTTCTTAGCGCGGCCGCCTGAACTGTTGAGCGGACTCGAAACAGGACAAGAGCGTTGCCAATAGCAGAAGGCCACCCTGCCGTTCTCGACGCAGCCACTCGAACTGTTGAGCGGACTCGAAACAGAACGAGGGCGTTGCCAATAGTGGAATGGCCCCATTGCGTGCAGGTTTCCCATACAGAGGGAAAGATCTTCGAGGACGATAACCTTATATATAAAAAGGAATTGCTCAAAGCTTTGCATGACTTAGCTTTTCTGTCGTTGCATGGGCGTCCACCGCATCTGCAGATGACGCCGCTCGTTTAGTCGTCTTCTTCCTTGGAGTGACGACCACGATGAAGCAGCTACTCCAACCAGGCCAGATTTTCACAACCGGGCTGCCCCTACCTGGCGCGCCAAAGATGTCGGTGGAAACAACACCTATGGAATCACTGGGATCCCTTCTACGGTTGGCGGGCGCGGGGTTGTGCAAAGAGCGGGTCTGGTAGTCAGCACAAGGATCGTTTACCTAGGTTCGGGCCGCGAAGATGTGTCATAACCTAGTCCTGCTTTGATGTATATTTGAGTGTTCTTGAGCTCTCGAACTAGCTATGGTGTGTGCGTAGTCCAAAAGATCCGAATCCCTCTCCAGTATGCCTCGGGCCTCCTTTTATAGTCAAAAGGGGTCGCCACAGCGGCACACAGGAGGTGGAAAGGTATACAGTGGTTAAGTCTATCCTCTGGCACCGTCGGACAAATGCATTTAATGCGCTGCCGACGTGCCCTTCTTGCTTTATTGGGGACGACAAGGAAGCTCGTCACAGCTGTCGCCGCCTCGCCTGGCTCCGACGCGCGTCCGAGTTGATGAGGCATTGTGGTGCCACGTTGGCTGGCTGCTGGGCTGGCACGGTGGCAGAGTCTTCACGAAGATCTGCATGCCACCACGCAGGTGCTTGCTGAGTTGGCCTAGAGGCCGCACGTTGCCACGCATGTGCCTGCCCAGCTGGTTGGGCTGGCAGTTGTATGGGAGCGGCGGTGGAGTCTTGGCAGACCTGGGCCTGGCTGTGGCCCCGCAGGTGTCCTCGGCAAGAGTCTTGCCGGGGCCCCGGCAAGGGTCTTGCCGTGGCATTGCGGTCGACCCCGCCAAGGATCTCGCCGGGGTCTCGTGGATTTCCTCGGCAAGGATCTTGTCGAGGATAGTCGTCTTCTGGTCTTGATCTGATCTCGTGTGCTTATGATCTTCACAAAGATCTGTGTGCCATCACGGAGGTGCCTCCCAAGCCTTGGTTCCATGTGGTTGATGGCGTTGGAACCCTTGGGCTCAAGGGTGGTGCGCTCTGTTGGCGTTGGGCAAGTTGCCCCAGCAAGGGTCTTGCCGAGGCTGCGGAGGCGGCCCCGGCAAGGGTCTTGCCGGGGGAGTCCTCCTCGCCCTCTTGCTCTCTGTGTCTCTGGTATTGGCGTTGCTTTTCCCGTCCTGTGCCTTGGGCTTCCCTTCTATCCTACTTAGTGTGGCTGCGGGCACAGCTCTGACTGCCCGTGCACATGTAAAGGGGTAAAAAGGAGAGCCCCTACTTTTGTACACCCTTGAGACAATATATATATATATATATGTTGCTGTTATAAGAATGATCATGATGCCCTCATGTCCGTATTTTATTTTATCGACACCTCTATCTCTAAACATGTGGACATATTTTTTGTTATCGGCTTCCGCTTGAGGAAAAGCGAGATCTAAGCTTGGGGGAGTTGATACGTCCATTTTGCATCATGCTTTTATACCAATATTTATTGCATTATGGGCTTTTATTACACATTATGTCACAATACTTATGCCCATTCTCTTATTTTACAAGGTTTACATGAAGAGGGAGAATGCCAACAACTGGAATTCTGGGCTGGAAAAGGAGCAAATATTAGAGACCTATTCTGCACAACTCCAGAAGTCCTGAAACTCCAGGGAAGTCAGTTTTGGAATATATATATATAAAATATTGGGTGAAGAAAGCACCAGAGGGGGCCACCCACCATCCACGAGGGTGGGGGCGCGACGTACCCCCCTGCCTCGTGGCCCCCTAGCAGGCCTCAAGTGCCCATCTTTTTCTATATGAAGTCTTTCGCCCTGGAAAAAATCAGAAGGAAGCTTTCGGGACGAAGCGCCGCCGTCTCGAGGCGGAACCTGGCGAAACCAATCTAGGGCTCCGGCGGAGCTGTTCTGCCGGGGAAACATCCCTCCGGAAGGGGGAAATCATCACCATCGATCCTCTCATCAGGAGGGGGTCAATCTCCATCAACATCTTCACAAGCACGATCTCATCTCAAACCCTAGTTCATCTCTTGTATCCTATCTTTGTCTCAAAACCTCAGATTGGTACCTGTGGGTTGCTAGTAGTGTTGATTACTCCTTGTAGTTGATGCTAGTTGGTTTATTTGGTGGAAGATCATATGTTCAGATCCTTTATGCATATTAATACCCCTCTAATTATGAACATGAATATGATTTGTGAGTAGTTACGTTTGTTCCTGAGGACATGGGAGAAGTCTTGCTATAAGTAGTCATGTGAATTTGGTATTCATTCGATATTTTGATGAGATGTATGTTGTCTCTCCTCTAGTGGTGTTATGTGAACGTCGACTACATGACACTTCAACATTGTTTGGGCCTAGAGAAAGGCGTTGGGAAGTAATAAGTAGATGATGGGTTGCTAGAGTGACAGAAGCTTAAACCCTAGTTTATGCGTTTCTTCGTAAGGGGCTGATTTGGATCCATACGTTTCATGCTATGGTTAGGTTTACCTTAATACTTCTTTTGTAGTTGCGGATGCTTGAAATAGGGGTTAATCATAAGTGGGATGCTTGTCCAAGGAAGGGCAGTACCCAAGCACTGGTCCACTCACATATCAAATTATCAAAGTAATGAACGCGAATCATATGGGCGTGATGAAAACTAGCTTGATGATAATTCCCATGTGTCCTTGGGAGCGTTTTCCTTTATATAAGAGTTTGTCCAGGCTTGTCCTTTGCTACAAAAAGGATTGGGCCACCTTGCTGCACCTTGTTTACTTTTGTTACTTGTTACCCGTTACAAATTACCTTATCACAAAACTATCTGTTACCGACAATTTCAGTGCTTGCAGAGAATACCTTACTGAAAACCGCTTGTCATTTCCTTCTGCTCCTCGTTGGGTTCGACACTCTTACTTATCGAAAGGACTACGATAGATCCCCTATACTTTTGGGTCAACATTGCCTCTACTGCGTCTACGCCGACGTCTTGGAGGGGAATTGGGGTTGTCCACCGTATAGACATCATAAGTAGATGTAGCAATCCATCTGCCGGTGTTTACCAGAGCGAGGTGTTTTCTGTGGGGCCATCGGCATCTTCATCCATGTTCGTGGCCTCACCGTAGTCTAGTACGTCGGTTAAATCGTCGACCATGGCGACTAGGTGGGTGGTGCGTGGGATGTAAATTTCCCGATCGTCGGCTTTAAGTCTGATATGATCATAAACCGAAGTCTTGCCGTCCAAAATAGACATTTTCTGGATACGGTTAAGCACGTTGCCGAGGTGAGACAGCTCTTCGGAATTCATCACTAGGTTGTAAGCGGGGCTGAATTCAAATATGCCCAACATATAACTTAACGCGTCTTCGGCGCGAAGGAGATCTAGAAGCGATTTGGAATCCTACACCAAATTAGGCTCTAACCCTGATGCCGAGGTCGGCTCTAAACCTGACGCCACTTCAGAGGTGCGAGCCGGATCTATATCCGAACTGGATATCGAAAGGGGACCGCCTGGAGTGGTTACATCAGGGGTATCTAGGGACGCCGCAACGGAGATCGGTTCCAGAGTCGAGCCTCCAGAGTCGGGCGAGTTCTCAATTCATCCGGGAGTCCAACCTGACAGGATGTGTTCGCCGCGGGAGTCTAGAGTGTACTCGAGGCCGTCGGAGATCATGATCTGACCTGGGGCATAGTTCTCAACGGAAGCCAGATGGACCATCGAGTCGGCGCAGAAGTTCATGCTGCCGAACACAAAATGCTGGTGGGGGGCGTAAACGCTCCCACGGCCGTTGGCGCAGTTGATCTAGAGATGAGACATCGATCCTTCTGTTGATCGCACAATGGAACTCTCAATGAAAGCACCAGTGTCGGTGTCAAAATCGGCAGACCTTGGGGTAGGGGGTTAATGTCTACTACACAACTTGTTCTTGTAGACTCGTGTTGGGCCTCCAAGCGCATAGTTTTGTAGGACAGTAGCAAATTTCCCTCAAGTGGATGACCTAAGGTTTATCAATCCATGGGAGGTGTAGGATGAAGATGGTCTCTCTCAAACAACCCTGCGACCAAATAACAAAGAGTCTCTTGTGTCCCCAACACACCAAATACAATGGTAAATTGTATAGGTGCACAAGTTCGGCGAAGAGATGTTGATACAAGTGTAGTAATGATAGTAGATATTGATTTTTGTAATAGGAACAATTAGAAATAGCAAGATAGCAAGTAACAAAAGTGAGCACAAACGGTATTGCAATGCTTGAAAATGAGGCCTAGGGTTCATACTTTCACTAGTGCAATCTCTCAACAATGGTAATATAATTGGATCATATAACCATCCCTCAACATGCGATGAAGAATCACTCCAAAGTTCTTATCTAGCGGAGAACATAAGATGAAATTGTTTGTAGGGTACGAAACCACCTCAAAGTTATCCCTTCCGATCGATCTATCGAGCTATTCCTATAAGTGTCACAAACAGCCCAAGAGTTTGTACAAAAATAACACCATATGTTACACATCAACCAACTCTAAGGTCACCTAGATACTCCAATGTCACCATGAGTATCCATGAGTTGATTATACAATATGTTGGAAATATGCCCTAGAGGCAATAAAAAAATGGTTATTATTATATTTCCTTGTTCATGATAATTGTCTATTGTTCATGCTATAATTGTATTAACTGGAAACCGTAATACATGTGTGAATACATAGACCACAACATGTCCCTAGTAAGCCTCTAGTTGACTAGCTCGTTGATCAATAGATGGTTATGGTTTCCTGACCATGGACATTGGATGTCATTGATAACGGGATCACATCATTAGGAGAATGATGTGATGGACAAGACCCAATCCTAAGCATAGCACAAGATCGTGTAGTTCGTTTGCTAGAGCTTTCCTAATGTCAAGTATCATTTCCTTAGACCATGAGATTGTGCAACTCCCGGGTACCGTAGGAATGCTTTGGGTGTACCAAATGTCACAACGTAACTGGGTGGCTATAAGGGTGCACTACGGGTATCTCCGAAAGTGTCTGTTGGGTTGGCACGAATCGGGACTGGGATTTGCCACTCCGTATGACGGAGAGGTATCTCTGGGCCCACTCGGTAATGCATCATCATAATGAGCTCAATATTACTAAGGAGTTAGTCACGGGATCATGCATTACGCGACGAGTAAAGTGACTTGCCGGTAACGAGATTGAACAAGGTATTGGGATACCGACGATCGAATCTCGGGCAAGTAACATACCGATAGACAAAGGGAATTGTATACGGGATTGATTGAATCCCCGACATCGTGGTTCATCCGATGAGATCATCGAGGAGCATGTGGGAGCCAACATGGGTATCCAGATCCCACTGTTGGTTATTGACCGGAGAGTCCTCTCGGTCATGTCTGCATGTCTCCCGAACCCATAGGGTCTACACACTTAAGGTTCGGTGATGCTAGGGTTATAGAGATATTAGTATGCGGTAACCCGAAAGTTGTTCGGAGTCCCGGATGAGATCCCGGACGTCACGAGGAGTTCCGGAATGGTCCGGAGGTAAATATTTATATATGGGAAGTCTTGTTTTGGTCGCGGGAAAAGTTTCGCGCATTATCGGTATTGTACCGGGAGTGCCGAAAGGGGTCCGGGGGTCCACCAAGGGGGTCCACCAGCCCCGGGGGGCCACATGGGCTGTAGGGGTGTGCGCCTTGGCCTATATGGGCCAAGGGCACCAGCCCCAAGATGCCCATGTGCCTAGAGATAAGGGAAAGGGAGAGTCCTAAAGGGGGAAGGCACCTCCGAGGTGCCTTGGGGAGGATGGACTCCTCCCTGGCCGCACCCTTCCTTGGAGGAAGGGCCAAGGCTGTGCCCCCCTTCCCTTGGCCCTATATATAGTGGGGGGAGGGAGGGCAGCCATACCCCAAGCCCTGGCACCTCCCTCTCCCTCCCGTGACACATCTCCCTCCTCCCCCAGCGCTTGGCGAAGCCCTGTTGGAATCCCGCTACTTCCAGCACCACGCCGTCGTGCTGCTGGATCTCCATCAACCTCTCCTCCCCCTTGCTGGATCAAGAAGGAGGAGACGTCGCTGCTCCGTACGTGTGTTGAACGCGGAGGTGCCGTCCGTTCGGCGCTAGGATCATCAGTGATTTGGATCACGACGAGTACGACTCCATCAACCCCGTTCTCTTGAACGCTTCCGCTCGCGATCTACAAGGGTATGTAGATGCACTCCTCTTTCTCGTTGCTAGCATCTCCTAGATTGATCTTGGTGACACGTAGGAAAATTTTGAATTATTGCTACGTTCCCCAACAGTGGCATCATGAGCCAGGTCTATGCGTAGATTCTATGCACGAGTAGAACACAAAGTAGTTGTGGGCGATGATTTGTTCAATTTGCTAACCGTTACTAGTCTTATCTTGATTCGGTGGCATTGTGGGATGAAGCGTCCCGGACCGACCTTACACGTACACTTACGTGAGACAGGTTCCACCGACTGACATGCACTTGATGCATAAGGTGGCTAGCGGGTGTCTGTCTCTCCCACTTTAGTCGGATCGGATTCGATGAAGAGGGTCCTTATGAAGGGTAAATAGCAATTGGCATATCACCGTTGTGGCTTTTGCGTAGGTAAGAAACGTTCTTGCTAGAAACCCATAGCAGCCACGTAAAACATGCAACAACAATTAGAGGACGTCTAACTTGTTTTTGCAGGGTATGCTATGTGATGTGATATGGCCAAAAGGATGTGATGAATGATATATGTGATGTATGAGATTGATCATGTTCTTGTAATAGGAATCACGACTTGCATGTCGATGAGTATGACAACCGACAGGAGCCATAGGAGTTGTCTTAATTTATTGTATGACCTGCGTGTCAATGAAAAATGCCATGTAATTACTTTACTTTATTGCTAACAGTTAGCCATAGTAGTAGAAGTAATAGTTGGCGAGACAACTTCATGAAGACATAATGATGGAGATCATGGTGTCATGCCGGTGACAAAGGTGATCAGTCCGCACCTCGAAGATGGAGATCAAAGGCGCAAGATGATATTGGCCATATCGTGTCACTTTATGATTTGCATGTGATGTTTGTCATGTTTACATCTTATTTGCTTAGAACGACGGTAGCATAAATAAGATGATCCCTCACTAAAATTTCAAGAGACGTGTTCCACCTAACTGTGCACCGTTGCGAAGGTTCATTGTTTCGAAGCACCACGTGATGATCGGGTGTGATAGATTCTAACGTTCGCATACAACGGGTGTTGACGAGCCTAGCATGTACAGACATGGCCTCGGAACACAAGCAAAAGACTTAGGTTGACTTGACGAGCCTAGCATGTACAGACATGGCCTTGGAACACAAGAGACCGAAAGGTCAAACATGAGTCGTATAGTAGATGCGATCAACATGGAGATGTTCACCTATGATGACTAGTCCGTCTCACGTGATGATCGGGCACAGCCTAGTTTGACTCGGATCATGTATCACTTAGATGACTAGAGGGATGTCTATCTGAGTGGGAGTTCATTAAATAATTTGATTAGATGAACTTCATTATCATGAACATAGTCAAAAGGTCTTTGCAAATTATGTCGTAGCTTACGCTTTAGTTGTACTAAGATATGTTCCTAGAGAAAATTTAGTTGAAAGTTGATAGTAGCAATTATGCGGACTGGGTCCGTAAACTGAGGATTGTTCTCATTGCTGCAGAGAAGGCTTATGTCCTTAATGCACCGCTCGGTGTGCTGAACCTCGAGCGTCGTCTGTAGATGTTACGAAACATCTAACATACACGTTTTGATGACTACGTGATAGTTCAGTGTGTGATGCTAACGGTTTAAAATTGTGGCACCGAAGACGTTTTTTGAAACATCGCAGAACATATGAGATGTTCCAAAGACTGAAATTGGGATTTCAGACTAGTGCCCATGTCAAGAGGTATGAGACCTCTGACAAGTTTCTTAAGCCTACAAACTAAGGGAGAAAAAGCTCAATCGTTGAGCATGTGCTCAGATTGTCTGAGTACTACAATCGCTTGAATCGAGTGGGAGTTGTCTTCCAGATGAGATAGTGATGCTTCTCCAAAGTCACTGCCACCAAGCTACTAGAGCTTCGTGATGAACTATAACAAATCAGGGATAGATATGATGATCCTTGAGCTATTCGTGATGTTTGACACCACGAAAGTAGAAATCAAGTAGGAGCATCAATTGTTGATGGTTAGTAAAACCACTAGTTTCAAAAAGGGCACGGGCAACAAGGGATACTTCATGAAACGGCAAATCATTTGCTGCTCTAGTGAAGAATCCCAAGGTTGAACCCAAACCCGAGACTAAGTGCTTCTGTAATGAGGGGAACGGTCACTAAAGCAGAACTACCATAGATACTTGGTAGATGAGAAGGCAGGCAAGGTCGACAAAAGTATATTGGATATACATTATATGAATGTGTACTTTACTAGTACTCCTAGTAGCACCAGGGTATTAGATACCGGTTCGATTGCTAAGTGTTAGTAACTCGAAATAAAAGCTAGGGAATAAACGGAGACTAGCTAAAGGTGAGATGACGATATGTGTTGGAAGTGTTTCCAAGGTTGATGTGATCAAGCATCGCATGCTCCCTCTACCATCGAGATTGGTGTTAAACCTAAATAATTGTTATTTGGTTTTTGCGTTGAGCATAGACATGATTGGATTATGTTTATCGCAATACGGTTATTCATTTAAGGAGAATAATGGTTACTCTTTTTATTTGAATAATACCTTCAATGGTCTTGCACCTAAAATAAATGGTTTATTGAATCTCGATCGTGGTGATACACATGTTCGTGCCAAAAGATATAAAATAGTAATGATAGTACCACATACTTGTGGCACTGCCATTTGAGTCATATTAGTATAGAACGCATGAAGAAGCTCCATGTAGATAGATCTTTGGACTCACTCGTTTTTGAAAATATTGAGACATGCAAACCATGTCTATTGGTATATATGCATGAAGAAACTCCATGCAGATGGATCGTTTGGACTCACTTGATTTTGAATCACTTGAGACATGCAAATCATACCACATGGGCAAGATGACTGAAAGGCCTCGCTTTCAGTAAGATGGAACAAGAAAGCAACTTGTTGGAAGTAATACATTTTGATGTGTGCAGTCCAATGAGTGCTGAGGCATGCAGTGGATATCGTTATGTTCTTACTTCACAGATGATTTGAGTAGATGCTGAGAATATTTACTTGATGAAACACAAGTCTGAATTATTGAAAGGTTCAAGTTATTTCAGAGTGAAGTTGAAGATCGTCGTGACAAGAGGATAAAATTTCTATGATATCATCATAGAGATATCTAAGTTACGAGTTTGGCACACAATTAAGACATTGTGGAAATTGTTTCACAACTAATACCGCCTGGAACACCATAGTGTGATGGTGTGTCCGAACATCATAACTGCACCCTATTGGATATGGTGCATACCATGATGTCTCTTATCGAATTACCACTATCGTTTATGGGCTAGGCATTAGAGACAACCGCATTCACTTTAAATAGGGCACCACGCAATTCTGTTGAGACGACACCATATGAACTATGGTTTAGAGAAACCTAAGCTGTCGTTTCTTAAAAGTTTGGGGCTGCGACGCTTATGTGAAAAGTTTCAGGCTGATAAGCTCGAACCCAAAGCGGATAAATGCATCTTCATAAAATACCCAAAACAGTTGGGTATACCTCCTATTTCAGATCTGCAAGCAAAAGTGATTGTTTCCAGTAACGGGTCCTTTCTCGAGAAAAAGTTTCTCTCGAAAGAATTGAATGGGAGGATGGTGGAGACTTGATGAGGTTATTGAACCGTCACTTCAACTAGTGTGTAGCAGGGCACAAGAAGTTGTTCCTGTGCACCTACACCAATTGAAGTGGAAGCTTATGATAGTGATCATGAAACTTCAAATCAAGTCACTACCAAACCTCATAGGACGACAAGGATGCGTACTACTTCAGAGTGGTACATAATCCTGTCTTGGAAGTCATGTTGTTGGACAACGATGAACCTATGAGCTATGGAGAAGCGATGGTGGGCCCGGATTCCGACGAATGGCTCGAGGCCATAAAATCCGAGAGAGGATCCATGTATAAAAACAAAGTGTAGACTTTGGAAGAACTACTTGATGGTCATAAGGCTGTTGGGTGCAGATGGATTTTAAAAGGAAGACGGACAATGATGGTAAGTGTCACCATTAAGAAAGCTCGACTTGTCGTTAAGATGTTTCCCGACAGGTTCAAGGAGTTGACTACGATGAGACTTTCTCACTCGTAGCGATGCTAAGAGTCTGTTGGAATTATATTAGCAGTTACTGCATTATTTATGAAATCTTGCAGATAGGATGTCAAAACATTGTTTCCTCGACGATTTTCTTGAGGAAAGGTTGTATGTGATACAACCAGAAGATTTTGTCAATCCTGAAAGATGCTAACAAGTATGCAAAGCTCCAGCAATCCTTCTAAAGACTGGAGTAAGCATCTCGGAGTTGGAATGTACGCTTTGATGAGATGATCAAAGATTTTGGGTTTATACAAAGTTTATGAGAAACTTGTATTTCCAAAGAAGTGAGTGGGAGCACTATAGAATTTTTGATGAGTATATGTTGTTAACATATTGTTGATCAGAAATGATGTAGAATTTCTGGAAAGCATCCAGGGTTATTTGAAAAGTGTTTTAATGGAAAACCTGGATTAAGCTACTTGAACATTGAGCATCAAGATCTATAAGGATAGATCGAAAACGCTTAATAGTACTTTCAAGTGAATGCATACCGTGACAGGATTTTGAAGGAGTTCAAAATAGATCAGCAAAGAAGGAGTTCTTGGCTGTGTTACAAGGTGTGAGTATTGAGTAAGACTCAAGACTTGACCATGGCAGAAGAGAGAGAAAGGACGAAGGTCGTCCCCTATGCTTTAGACATAGGCTCTACATATTCTATGCTGTGTACCGCACCTGAAGTGTGCGTTGCCATGAGTTAGTCAAGGGGTACAATAGTGATCCGGGAATGGATCACATGACAGCGGTCGAACTTATCCTTAGTATCTAGTGGACTAAGGAATTTTTCTCGATTATGGAGGTGGTAAAAGAGTTCGTCGTAAAGGGTTACGTCGATGCAAACTTTGACACTAATCCGGATGACTCTGAGTAGTAAACCGGATTCGTATAGTAGAGCAGTTATTTGGAATAGCTCCAAGTAGCGCGTGGTAGGTACATCTACAAGATGACATAGAGATTTGTAAAGCACACACGGATCTGAATGTTGCAGACCCGTTGACTAAAACCTCTCTCACAAGCAGAACATGATCAAACCCTAGTAAACTCTTTGTGTGTAGTCACATGGCGGTGTGGACTATGAGTGTTAATCACATGGCGATGTGAACTAGATTATTGACTCTAGTGCAAGTGGGAGACTGTTGGAAATATGCCCTAGAGGCAATAATAAAATGCTTATTATTATATTTCCTTGTTCATGCTATAATTGTATTAACTGGAAACCGTAATACATGTGTGAATACATAGACCACAACATGTCCCTAGTAAGCCTCTAGTTGACTAGCTCGTTGATCAATAGATGGTTATGGTTTCCTGACCACGGACATTGGATGTCATTGATAATGGGATCACATCATTAGGAGAATGATGTGATGGACAAGACCCAATCCTAAGCATAGCACAAGATCGTGTAGTTCGTTTGCTAGAGCTTTTCTAATGTCAAGTATCATTTCCTTAGACCATGAGATTGTGCAACTCCCGGATACCGTAGGAATTCTTTGGGTGTACCAAACGTCACAACGTAACTGGGTGGCTATAAAGGTGCACTACGGGTATCTCCGAAAGTGTCTGTTGGGTTGGCACGAATCGAGACTGGGATTTGTCACTCTGTATGACGGAGAGGTGTCTCTGGGCCCACTCGGTAATGCATCATCATAATGAGCTCAATATGACTAAGGAGTTAGTCACGGGATCATGCATTACGCGACGAGTAAAGTGACTTGCCGGTAACAAGATTGAACAAGGTATTGGGATACCGACGATCGAATCTCAGGAAAGTAACATACCGATAGACAAAGGGAATTGTATACGGGATTGATTGAATCCTCGACATCGTGGTTCATCCAATGACATCATCGAGGAGCATGTGGGAGCCAACATGGGTATCTAGATCCCGCTGTTGGTTATTGACCGGAGAGTCGTCTCGGTCATGTCTGCATGTCTCCCGAACCCGTAGGGTCTACACACTTAAGGTTCGGTGACGCTAGGGTTATAGAGATATTAGTATGCGGTAACCTGAAAGTTGTTCGGAGTCCCGGATGAGATCCCGGACGTCACGAGGAGTTCCGGAATGGTTCGGAGGTAAAGATTTATATATGGGAAGTCTTGTTTTGGTCGCCGGAAAAGTTTCGCGCATTATCGGTATTGTAGTGGGAGTGCCGAAAGGGGTCCGGGGGTCCACCAAGGGGGTCCACCAGCCCCGGGGGGCCACATGGGCTGTAGGGGTGTGCGCCTTGGCCTATATGGGCCAAGGGCACCAGCCCCAAGAGGCCCATGCGCCTAGAGATAAGGGAAAGGGAGAGTCCTAAAGGGGGAAGGCACCTCCGAGGTGCCTTGGGGAGGATGGACTCCTCCCTGGCCGCACCCTTCCTTGGAGGAAGGGCCAAGGCTGTGCCCCCCTTCCCTTGGCCCTATATATAGTGGGGGGTGGGAGGGCAGCCATACCCCAAGCCCTGGCACCTCCCTCTCCCTCCCGTGACACATCTCCCTCCTCCCGCAGCGCTTGGCGAAGCCCTGTTGGAATCCCGCTACTTCCACCACCACGCCGTCGTGCTGCTGGATCTCCATCAACCTCTCCTCCCCCCTTTCTGGATCAAGAAGGAGGAGACGTCGCTGCTCCATACCAAAACCATATAGAATTATTGTAAACATGGCATGAATACTTCATAAATTATAGATACGTTGGAGACTGATACGTCCATTTTGCATCTTGTTTCCTTACTGTTATTTATGATGTTTTTATGCATAATAATGCTTTCTGAGTAATTCTAATGCCTTTTCTCTTATAATTTACAAGGTACACACAAAGAGGGAGAATTTCGGCAGCTGGAAATATGGACCTGGAAAAGCTACGCCAGGCCACCTATTCTGCACAACTCCAAACAAGCTAAAACTTCACGGAGATTTTTTATCAAATATATGATGAATATTGGAGCAAAGAACTACCAGAGGGGGCCCACCAGGTGGGCACAACCCACCTAGGCGCGCCAGGGAGCCCAAGCGCGCCCTGGTGGGTTGTGCTCACCCAGGCCCACCTCCGGTGCCCATCTTCTGGTATATAGGTCATTTTGACCTAGAGAAAATAAGGAGAGGACTTTCGGGACGAAGCGCCGCCATCTCGAGGCGGAACTTGGGTAGGAGCACTTTTGCCTTTCGGCGGAGCGATTCCGCCAGGGGAACTTCCCTCCTGGAGAGGGAAATCATCGTCATCATCCTCACCAATAACTCTTCCATCTTGGGGAGGGCAATATCCATCAACATCTTGATAACCCACAAGTATAGGGGATCACAACAGTTTTCGAGGGTAGAGTATTCAACCCAAATTTATAGATTCGACACAAGGGGAGCCAAAGAATATTTTAAGGTATTAGCAGCTGAGTTGTCAATTCAACCACACCGGGAGATTAATTATCTACAACAACGTGATCAGTAGCAAAGTAATATGATAGTTTTGATAGTAGTGACATCAGCAATAGTAACGGTAACAGTGATAGCAGTAATTTGGTTGCAAGAGTAACAGTGATGATAACAGTAGTAACTTAGCAAGAACAATATGAGATAAATTTGTAGGCATTGGATCGGTGACTTGTTGGATGATATTCATCATGAGACAGTTATAACCTAGGGTGATATGGCACTAGCTCCAGTTCGTCAATATAATGTAGGCATGTATTCCATAAATAGTCATACGTGTGATACGTCCATTTTGCATCATGCTATTATATCGATATTTATTGCATTATGGGCTGTTATTACGCATTATGTCACAATACTTATGCCTTTTCTCACTTATTTTAAAAGGTTTACATGAAGAGGGAGAATGACAACAACTGGAATTTTGGGCTGGAAAAGGAGCAAATATTAGAGACCTATTCTGCACAACTCCAAAGTCCTGAAACTCCACGAAAGTCAGTTTTGGATTATATTAAAAATATTGGGCGAAGAAAGCACCAGAGGGGGCGACACCCTGTCCACGAGGGTGGGGGAGCGCCCTACCCCCTGGGCACGCCCCCTGCCTCGTGGCCCCCCTGGCAGGCCTCCGGTGCCCATCTTTTGCTATATGAAGTCTTTCGCCCTGGAAAAAATCAGAAGGAAGCTTTCGGGACGAAGCGCCGCCTTCTCCAGGCGGAACCTGGCGAAACCAATCTAGAGCTCCGACGGAGCTGTTCTGCCGGGGAAAATCCCTTCGGGAGGGGGAAATCATCACCATCGATCCTCTCATCGGGAGGGGGTCAATATCAACCAACATCTTCACCAGCACCATCTCCTCTCAAACCCTAGTTCATCTCTTGTATCCAATCTTTGTCTCAAAACCTCAGCTTGGTACCTGTGGGTTACTAGTAGTGTTGATTACTCCTTGTAGTTGATGCTAGTTGGTTTATTTGGTGGAAGATCATATGTTCAAATCCTTTATGAATATTAAAACCCCTATGATTATGAACATGAATATGATTTGTGAGTAGTTACGTTTGTTCCTCAGGACATGTGTAACGCTCCGGATGTAACTTTCCATATTTGTAACTCCAACTCTTGCCATTTTCGGCTATGTGTTATGATATTCCCTTCGTGGTCGGGTTTTATTTTTCGTTTTGCTTTTTGTTCATGTCATGCATCTCATATCATGTCATCATGTGCATCGCATTTGCATACGTGTTCGTCTCATGCATCCGAGCATTTTCCCCGTTGTCCGTTTTGTAATCCGACACTCCCACATGCACCGGCGCACCCCTCTTGTTTTCTTTTCGTGAGAGGGTGTTAAACATTCTCGGAATGGACCGAGGTTTGCCAAGTGGCCTTGGTATAACACCGGCAGACCACCTGTCAAATTTCGTTCCATTTGGAAGTCGTTTGATGCTCCAACGGTTAACCGGGCAACCGCAAAGTCCTTTTGTGTGTTGCAGCAAAAACCCCCACCAAACAGCTCAAAACCCAGCAAACTCACCTCCATGCTCTCGGTCGTTCGATCACGATCGTGTGGGCGAAAACCGCACTCCATTTGGACCCTCCTAGCTCCCTCTACCTATAAATACGTGAGCCTCCCCGAAATTCCGGATCCCTGAAACCCTAGCCCCGCTCCTCCGCGCCGCCGAACGTGTCCGCCCGGGGCCGGACGCAACTGCGCCGCCGCCCCCGCCCACTCACGGCGCGCCACGTGGCGCCCGTACGCCGCGCCGCCGCCGAGCCCGCGAAGCCCACGCGCGGCCCCCGCGGCCCGCCCGTCGCCCGCCGCCACCCGAGGCTCCTCCCGCGCCCAGCGCCGCCCTCGTCCTCCCGCCGTCGCCGGGCCGCGTCGCCGGCGCCGCCGTGCCCGCCAACCACCGCCGCACCCCGAGGTCGCCGTCGCCGACCACGCCACTGTCGTGCGTGACCGCCTCCGCCCGCTGCGTCCCCGACCGCCGCGTCTCTCCCTCCTCCCTCTCCGTCCTCGCCGGCCCCGAGCTCCGGCCGCCGGCTTCTTCTTCTCCGGCGAGCCGCGCCCGATCCGATCTGGATCCACTCGGGTTGACTTCTTCTCCCCTTCCCCGAAATCTTCCAAGTCCTAAGATTTTTGCAACATGTTGCCCTGTTCATTGCATCATATCTCTCCGCATATGGTTCCGTTTCATGCGTGTAATATATCGAAATGTTCGTCTCGAGATGATCTTCATTTTGTTCCATTATGCCATGTTCATTTGAGTCCATCTTGATGCCGAAATCTATGGTGCAAGAGTGCTATATGCTGTTAACTGCTGTTACTTATCAGAACTTGAGGATTTGTTATTTTTGTTGCTATTGATGTGTGCATCTTATGGGCATGAGCTCTACATGTGTTTTGTTGTATGTCATTCCATATTTACAGAGGTGTATGCCATGTAGTTTTGTGATCTCTGTAGTGACTAGCACAAGCATGCAAACTAGGCTTCGTGATGTTTCTATTTCTGCTGTTATTTTGTTGCCATGTATCCATGTGTCTACAGAGAGATCCATGCTCCTTTTGGTTATGTTCAGTAAGGATGTTTTGTAGATATAGTTGTGCTCTATGCACCCATGCCCCTGTTTACAATTATGGAGTGCCATAGCATGTCTTAATCTTGCTCTACTTTGGCTATAAAATATTCCTGGCAGATTGTTAACATGATATTCAATTTTGCAAAGATTGTTGTAGTTGTTTCATACATGCTATGTACTTTCTCTTGCCATTGATAGCTTTATAAACATGCCATATTGCTGTAGGTATGCTTTTTTGTCATGCATTGCTTTGTGGTGAGTGCATCAAGCTCACCAAGATGCCTTCATATTATCATTTCTGCCATGCTCTGTTTTCTGCCGTCTGAAACCTGTTAACGAAACTTGCTATGTTTACATGGTTGCCATCATATCTTCTGGTCCTTTTTGGCTTATGGTCAGTAAGGGACTTTTGTTCTATGCATTTAGTAAATTCATGCCATGCTTTGTTTTGCTATGTTAAGTTCTTGTAGCATGTGTTTTTCTTGCTCTGAATATTGCTACCTGATGTTGTTTCTGCCATGTCCAGTAATTTCACCGTCTGTGAACCTGATATCTTTTGCACTTTTGCCATGCTTGTTTGGACCTGTTATGCTGTGATCTAGCCGTAGCTCAGTGTTCATCTTTTGTCAAGAATCTTCTGTATATTACTGCCATATGCTTTGTTGCTATGTTGGAGTGCTGTAGCATAGTTACTTGGTGTATTTTAAGTGCTTTCATGCTGTTAATCACAGAATCGTGTCATTCTTGTTTCTCTTGCCATTTGCAAACCGTGCATCCGTTTCCGGTGATCTTTATATCGATTTCGACCGAAATCATCTCATCTTTCCAGTGGCATACTTGGTTTGCCAAGTTACTGCCTTGTTCATAATTTTTCTTCCGGAGCACGAATATGCATCGCATACCACATCTCGCATATCATACATGTTTTGCAGCATGTTGCTTGTGCATTTCCCGTGATTGATTGTGTTCTTGCTGTGGGTAGAGCCGGGAGACAAGTTCGTGAATGAGGAACCTGTTGAGTACGCTTACGAGGATCAAGCTTTCGACAACTCTGAGAACCTTGCAGGCAAGATGACCATACCCTCGAAATCACTTCTATCTTTTCTTTGCTAGTTGTTCCTTCTATTTGCCATGCTGCGCTACCTACCACTTGCTATATCATGCCTCCCATATTTGCCATGTCAAGCCTCTAACCATCATTTCCTAGCAAACCATTGTTTGGCTAAGTTACCGCTTTTGCTCAGCCCTTCTTATAGCGTTGTTAGTTGCAGGTGAAGTTGAAGTTGGTTCCATGTTGGAACATGGATATTTTTGGAATATCACAATATCTCTTATTTAATTAATGCATCTATATATTTTGGTAAAGGGTGGAAGGCTCGGCCTCATGCCTGGTGTTTTGTTCCACTCTTGCCGCCCTAGTTTCCGTCATACCGGTATTATCTTCCTTGAGTTTGCGTTCCTTACGCGGTTGGGTGATTTATGGGACCCCCTTGACAGTTCGCCTTAAATAAAACTCCTCCAGCAAGGCCCAACCTTGGTTTTACCATTTGCCACCTAAGCCTTTTCCCTTGGGTTTTCGCGAGCCCGAGGGTCATCTTTATTTAAACCCCCGGGCCAGTGTTCCTCTGAGTGCTGGTCCAAACTAGAGCCCTTTGCAGCGCCACCTCGGGGAAACCTGGTTTTAGTTGTACGGACTACTCATCCGGTGTGCCCTGAGAACGAGATATGTGCAGCTCCTATCGGGATTTGTCGGCACATTCGGGCGGCTTTGCTGGTCTTGTTTTACCATTGTCGAAATGTCTTGTAAACCAGGATTCCGAGACTGATCGGGTCTTTCCGGGAGAAGGTTTATCCTTCGTTGACCGTGAGAGCTTATAATGGGCTAAGTTGGGACACCCCTGCAGGGTATTATCTTTCGAAAGCCGTGCCCGCGGTTATGAGGCAGATGGGAATTTGTTAATGTCCGGTTGTAGAGAACTTGACACTTGACTTAATTAAAATACATCAACCGTGTGTGTAGCCGTGATGGTCTCTTCTCGGCGGAGTCCGGGAAGTGAACATGATTTGAGTTATGCATGAACGTAGGTAGTTTCAGGATCACTTCTTGATCATTTCTAGCTTCGCGACCGTTGCGTTGCTTCTCTTCTCGCTCTCGCTTGCGTATGTTAGCCACCATATGCTTAGTGCTTGCTGCAGCTCCACCTCATTACACCATCCTTTCCTATAAGCTTAAATAGTCTTGATCTCGCGGGTGTGAGATTGCTGAGTCCTCGTGACTCACAGATTCTACCAAAATAGTTGCAGGTGCCGACGATGCCAGTGCAGATGACGCAACCGAGCTCAAGTGGGAGTTCGACGAGGAACGTGGTCGTTACTATGTTTCTTTTCCTGATGATCAGTAGTGGAGTACAGTTGGGACGATCGGGGATCTAGCATTTGGGGTTATCTTATTTTCATTTGGTTTTGACCGTAGTCGGTCTATGTGTGGATTTTGGATGATGTATGAATTATATTTATGTATCGTGTGAAGTGGCGATTGTAAGCCAACTCTCGTTATCCCATTCTTGTTCATTACATGGGATTGTGTGAAGATGACCCTTTTTGCGACAAAACCACAATGCGGTTATGCCTCTAAGTCGTGCCTCAACACGTGGGAGATATAGCCGCATCATGGGCGTTACACACATGGGAGAAGTCTTGCTGTAAGTAGTCATGTGAATTTCGTATTCATTCGATATTTTGATGAGATGTATGTTGTCTTTCCTCTAGTGGTGTTATGTGAACATCGACTACATGAAACTTCACCATTATTTGGGCCTAGAGGAAGTCATTGGGAAGTAATAAGTAGATGATGGGTTTCTAGAGTGACAGAAGCTTAAACCCTAGTTTATGTGTTGCTTCATAAGGGGCTGATTTGGATCCATATGTTTCATGCTATGGTTAGGTTTACCTTAATACTTCTTTTGTAGTTGCGGATGCTTTCAACAGGGGTTAATCATAAGTGGGATGCTTGTCCAAGGAAGGGCAGTACCCAAGCACCGGTCCACCCACATATCAAATTATCAAAGTAACGAACGCAAATCATATGAGCATGATGAAAACTAGCTTGACAATAATTCCCATGTGTCCTCAGGAGTGTTTCCCCTTATATAAGAGTTGTCCAGGCTTGCCCTTTGCTAAAAAAAGGATTGGGCCATCTTGCTGCACCTTGTTTACTTTTGTTACTTGTTACCCGTTACAAATTACCTTATCACAAAACTATCTGCTACCAATAATTTCAGCGCTTGCAGAGAATACCTTACTGAAAACCGCTTGTCATTTCCTTCTGCTCCTCGTTGGGTTCGACACTCTTACTTATCAAAAGGACTACGATAGATCCCCTATACCTGTGGGTCATTAAGACTCTTTTCTGGCACCGTTGCCGGGGAGTGAAGCGCCTTTGGTAGGTGGAATTTGGTAAGGAAAAAATTATATAGTGTGCTGAAATTTACTGTCAATTGTTACTATGGAAAGTAATCCTTTGAGGGGCTTTTTCGGGGTATCTTCACCCCGACCAGTAGAGCAAAGAGTTGCTCCTCAACCTACTGAACCTACTGATAACCCACAAGTATAGGGGATCAATTGTAGCCTCTTTCGATAAGTAAGAGTGTCGATCCCAACGAGGATCTAAAGGTAGAACAAATATTCCCTCATGTTCTATCGACCACCGATACAACTCTACGCACACTTAACGTTCGCTTTACCTAGAACAAGTATGAAACTAGAAGTACTTTGTAGGTGTTGTTGGATAGGTTTGCAAGAATATAAAGAGCACGTAGATAAAAACTAAGGGCTGTTTAGATAAAGATACAATAAAGTTAGTATAGCGAGTATGGAAAAGTGGTGGTAGGAGTTGCAAAATTGTCCCTAAGCAATTGACTACTTTACTAGACCGATAGCAAGTTTTATGTGGGAGAGGCCACTGCTAGCATGTCATCCCTGACTTGGAATTCTATGCACTTATGATTGGAACTATTAGCAAGCATCCACAACTACTAACGTTCATTAAGGTAAAACCCAACCATAGCATTAAGATATATTGGTCCCCCTTCAATCCCATATGCATCAATTTCTATGCTAGGTTGAAGCTTCTGTCACTCTTGCCCTCCAATACATAGTCCTATCAACATAGAACTAACCCTATGGTGTGATCCACACGCGCGCTCATATGATGGGCACCAAAGGATGGCAACATAACCACAAACAAATTAAACCAATCATAGCAATTCACCAATTACTGATAGGACAAAGAAAATATATTCAGACATCATAGGATGGAAACACATCATTGGATAATAATATGAAGCATAAAGCACCATGTTCAAGTAGAGGGTCCAGCGGGTTGCGGGAGAGTGGACCGCTGTAGATAGATGGGGGATGGTGATGAAGATGTTGGTGAAGATGACGGAGGTGTTGGTGTAGATTGCGGTGACGATGATGGCCCCGGCGGCGTTCCGGCGCCACCGGAAGAGAGGGGGAGAGGGCCCCCCTTCTTCTTCCTTGACCTTCTCCCTAGATGGGAGAAGGGTTTCCCCTCTGGTCCTTGGCTTCCATGTCATGGGAGGGGCGAGAGCCCCTCCGAGATTGGACCTATCTCTCTCTGTTTCTACGTTCCAGATTCTGGCCTTTCACCGTTTCTTATATTCCTGGAGATCCGTAACTCCGATTGGGTTGAAATTTGGACATGATTTTTATCCGGGTATTGGCTTTCTTGCGGCCAAAGAAGGGCACCAACCTCCTTACGGAGTGTCCATGAGGGCCCAGGGCACGCCTGACCCCCTGGAGCGCACCCATCACCCTCGTGGGCCCCTCGGGCATCGTCTCGCATTGGTTCCACTTCCCAAAATTCACATATATTCCAAAAAAAATCTCCATCAGTTTTTATCCCGTTTGGACTCCGTTTGGTATGGATTTCCTACAAAACAAAAAACATGCAACAAACAGGAACTGGCACTGGGCACTGGATCAATATGTTAGTCCCAAAAATAGTATAAAAAGTTGCCAAAAGTATATGAAAGTTGTATAATATTGGCATGGAACAATAAAAAATTATAGATACGACGGAGACGTATCAGCATCCCCAAGCTTAATTCTTGCTCATCCTCCAGTAGGTAAATGATAAAAGAGATAATTATTGATGTGGAATGCTACCTAGCATAATATTGATCATGTAATCTAATCATGGCATGAATATTAAGACATGAGTGTTTTAAAGCAATAGTCTATCTTTTGACATTAAGACAACAATACTTCAAGCATACTAATAAAGCAATCTTGTCTTTTCAAAATAACATGGCCAAAGAAAGTTATACCTACAAAATCATATGGTCTGGCTATGCTCCATCTTCACCGCACAAAATATTCAAATCATGCACAACCCCGATGACAATTCAAGCAATTGTTTCATACTTTTGACGTTCTCAAACCTTTTCAACTTTCATGCAATACATGAGCGCGAGCCATGGACATAGCACTATAGGTGGAATAGAATATGATGGTGGAGGTTGTGTGGAGAATGTCGGCATCCTGGGAACGGGGGTCCCCAGACTTGCCTGCCTGCAGCCCACGACATGGCTAGGCCAGCAGGCCGTACGGCCCATCTTCATCGACAAGGCATCCAAGACCCTCGTGAGGGGCCAAGCCTCGCGAGGCGGACGACGCAAGACCTCTTCAGGAGTGGCCTAGTCAGACAGACTCACGAGGAGCGGAGATATCAAGGTGGGGCAAACCTCACGAGGCCCTCGTGACGGGAGCCATGACGATCGGCGCGAGGCGGGCGCCAGCGCGCGCTGCATCCTTGTTTCCTCTTTGGTGCTAAGGAGGCCAGCGCAGGCGAAGAGTACCGAGGCATCAGGCAAAGGTTGTTATATTGGTGCAGCGAGACCAAGACTAGGAGGACGGCAAGACGGAGGTCATCGTGGAGCCCAAGACGGCGTCACCACCAGAGCTTTTCGCAGGCGAAGACCGAATTTGTTAGGATAGCCTGTACTACCTGTCCCCCTTCAAATTTGCCCGCCATTGTTGGCTCCCTTCCCGTTCAATATTTGGGAAGAGGACCAGGGCCCCTATAAATAGGTCTAGCCACCATAGTAGAGGGGTGGGGGATCGAGCAGTTGATCCAGCTCTCACGCGCACAAGTCCGCAAGCACAAGAACACCTCAACGGTGGCCCGAACCAGTATAAATCTCGTGTCTCTCTGTGATTGTGAGTTCGCCGAGTTCATCCGCGAGATCTTAGCAAGCTAGGGCGTAGATCGGTAGGAGGGAAAGACTTCGTGCGCACCCCAGTGTTCGAACCTCAAGGGTTTGCCGGAACCCCACATCCGACATTTGGCGCGTCAGGTAGGGGTGCGCCGGAGCCTCTTCTCCGCCGACCAGCTCGCCGACGCTCCACAGCCACGATGTCCGGCGACTCAAGGGAGGGCTCCGACCGCTGGGCAGCCTGGCCAGCCCGGGCAGCGCCGCCTGCCCATGCAGACCTCTACCCCGTGCTCCAGGCGGCACGAGCGCCGCCGAACTCCACTAGGCGCGGGCAGGGTGGCCAGGCGTCGTCCACCCTCACCCCGCGGCAAGTACGAGCCGCTTCAAGAGCAGCGACAGCGCCGCACTCGCGGCGGGAGCAAGCAAACATGCGGGCGGCGCTCACTGTGGCAAGGGAGCTGCTGCGATGCAGGTTGATGGAGAGCGGTCGGGACGCATTGCTGGAGCGTGTTGCCGAGCTACTGGATGCAGCAGCGTCGGGAGCACCACGTTTCTGCTATCGACTTTCCCCTCAGGCCACTGCAGGGCCACACGGCGGACCTCACCACAACCGCGTGCCACCAGCTACGCCAGGGGGCTTCATCAACATCAGCACGGCCCACGGCGTAGGGGGCTTCGCCGCCCCCATGCCGCCCGCGACAAGCGTGGGCACAAGCGTCGCCCCCCACGGTCCTATTCGGATGCCACGCCATCATCCTCAGGACGCCACCCTGGGCCGAGCAACATGGAGCGTGGGGCACTACGGCGAGGTGTTCGAGGTGACGGCCCCGGAGGCCTACGTGCCCCGCATGATGGACCAAGAGTACGCACCGGAGGACGACCCCGGCTCATTCGTTGGAGAAGATTGGGGGAAGGGGGCACTAGGAGCCGAAGCTTTTCAAGAATCAACGGAGAACCACGACGACCGCGCCGGCACCGGCAACTACAGACTACCGCTAATCTCTCAGGAACAGGCTTCCGCTGACTATGGGCTACAGATGAATCAGGTTGCAGCGTCGATCGACGACCCTGGCACGGCAGCACCCCTTCCAACAAGGGAAACACGCTGGGGGCCGCCAGGAGGGAGCCAGGAGCAAGGCCCCTCCCCGTGTCGCGCGACGCCTGGCGACACCCGGAGGTAGGCCCTCTGCCGGGGAAGCCTTGACGACCTTTCCCCCGACAGAGGACCTGTGGTCGCCGAGGGCACCGCTGGCGTCCCCTTTCCCTCTTTTGTGTCGTCCCGGTGACCGGTCAGCTCAAAGGAGGTCAAGGGTGGCGCAAGGCGGGGCCCTCGTCTGGCGATATGAAGCAAGGCCGGTACCTGTGAAGAAGGCCCAGTGCCTGTGAAGCTCGCCGCCCGTGACACTCTCACGTAATAATGAGTTGGGGCTGTACACGCCCCGGAGTCTCAGGGGTGCCGGCCTCAGGCCCTGGGGCTCCCTCCCACGCCTAGTGGCAGCACTTAGCTCCGCGCTGGTGAGAAGACTTGAAGATCAGAAGACTAGACTAGGTGCCGGACGCGGCCTTTCGCTTTGGATCTCTCTTTCTGTGGCTTTGCTTTCTGGATCTGGATTTAAGTTGAAGCTGAATTTTTATTGATGCGCGCGGGGGGAGCCTTTTCTTGTTTGAGCAATTTCTTGCCTTCTGGATCTCATTTTGTCTAGGACTCATGTCTGTCGCCTTCCCCTCACGAGCTCCTCGCGAGCGGGACTACGCAAAGCACGCGCATGCCAGGGGCGCGCTAGCACTGCAACTGGTGCTCACCCCTTGAGGGGCCCCTTCTGACGGGGCGACAAGCTCTGTAGGATTCTCAGAAACTCAACGCCTCGCGACCCAGCTCAAGGCTGGCGCTGGCTCAGGTAAACCATGACAGAAAACTCGCACCTAGATTCACGAGTCCACGAGGACACAAACTCACACTGCATAGGAAAGTAAAAGCTGCTATTTGCTTACATGAGGGGCTCCTCCTCTCAAAATGCTCTTACAAGTTTTCCAAGGGCCACGCCTGAGTTTTGTGTGCAGGATGAAACGACAGGAGAACATGGGGTCAGCCAGAAATGTTGCTCGCCGCATCACCCGTGGACGCGTCACTCGCGTCGTCATCGTCTTCGTCGGCATCGTCGCCGCCATCGGTGACGCCCCCATCGTCGTCGTCAACCACATCGCCTTCGTCTGCGGCGACCAACACCGCGTCATCCTTCGAGGTGAAGGCCCTGACCAACGCATCCACATTGTCCACAACCCAACGCGCCAGGTCGCCCCGGACAGCTGTGGGTACGGGGGCGATGGCGGCGTCGAAATCAGAGTTGGGGTCGGCATTCAGGAGGTGGCTGAAGACACGGGAGAAAGCGCGCTCAAGCAGGCCACGCCCCCTTTCCTCCACAAGCTGGCGAGCTCTGGCAGATCGAGCCTCCAGGCGCGTCACCACCTCGGTGAAGAAGGTCAGGTGGCTGGCATAATCATTCGAGTGAGGGGACGGCGCCTCCACGTCGCAAATATGGCCCAGAGCGATATTGGCCCTGTTCCGGAGATCCTGAAGCATAGGGGCATGCTCGCGCTCCAGCGTTCGTCGTTGGAGCACTTCCTCCGTGTTTTGCCGTGCGACGGCCTCAGCGTCATCAACCCGCCTCCGAAGGAAACGCATTTCGGCGCGGGCGGAGGCCAAGTCCGCCTGCGCCGTAACCAGGGCGGCGTCCGTGGCTTCCGCGCGCCTCTCAGCCTCATCCAACCTGGGCCTGAGGGCAGCGCCCTGAAGGAAATATGCCCTAGAGGCAATAATAAAGTTATTATTTATTTTCCTTATATCATGATAAATGTTTATTATTCATGCTAGAATTGTATTAACCGGAAACATAATACTTGTGTGAATACATAAACAAACAGAGTGTCACTAGTATGCCTCTACTTGACTAGCTCGTTGATCAAAGATGGTTATGTTTCCTAGCCATAGACATGAGTTGTCATTTGATTAACGGGATCACATCATTAGGAGAATGATGTGATTCACTTGACCCATTCCGTTAGCTTAGCACTCGATCGTTTAGTATGTTGCTACTGCTTTCTTCATGACTTATACATGTTCCTATGACTATGAGATTGTGCAATTCCCGTTTACCGGAGGAACACTTTGTGTGCTACCAAACATCACAACGTAACTGGGTGATTATAAAGGTGCTCTACACGTGTCTCCGAAGGTAATTGTTGGGTTGGCGTATTTTGAGATTAGGATTTGTCACTCCGATTGTCGGAGAGGTATCTCTGGGCCCTCTCGGTAATGCACATCACTATAAGCCTTGCAAGCATTGTAACTAATGAGTTAGTTGCGGGATGATGTATTACAGAACGAGTAAATAGACTTGCTGGTAACGAGATTGAACTAGGTATTGAGATACCGACGATCGAATCTCGGGCAAGTAACATACCGATGACAAAGGGAACAACGTATGTTGTTATGCGGTCTGACCGGTAAAGATCTTCGTAGAATTTGTGGGAGCCAATATGAGCATCCAGGTTCCGCTATTGGTTATTGACTGGAGACGTGTCTCGGTCATGTTTACATAGTTCTCGAACCCGTAGGGTCCGCACGCTTAAAGTTCGATGACGGTATATTATGAGTTTATGTGTTTTGATGTACCGAAGGTAGTTCGGAGTCCCGGATGAGATCGGGGACATGACGAGGAGTCTCGAAATGGCCGAGACGTAAAGATCGATATATTGGACGACTATATTCGGACTTCGGAAAGGTTCCGAGTGATTCGGGTATTTATCGGAGTACCGGAGAGTTACGGGAATTCGCCGGGGAGAAGTATTGGGCCATACGGGAATAGAGGAGAGAGGCCAAAAGGAAGGAGGCGCGCACCCCCCCCCCTCTGGTCCGAATTGGACAAGGGGTGCAGCCCCCTTTTCCTTCTCCCTCTCCCCCTCTTTCCTTCTCTCCTACTCCAACAAGGAAAGGAGGAGTCCTACTCCCGGTGGGAGTACGACTCCCCCCTTGGCGCGCCCTCCTCCTAGGCCGTTCGCCTCCCCCCTTGCTCCTTTATATACGGGGGCAGGGGGGCACCCCAAAGACACAACAATTGATCGTTTGATCTGTTAGCCGTGTGCGGTGCCCCC
Organism: Triticum aestivum; assembly: GCF_018294505.1. Classification (NCBI taxonomy): domain Eukaryota; kingdom Viridiplantae; phylum Streptophyta; class Magnoliopsida; order Poales; family Poaceae; genus Triticum; species Triticum aestivum. Next base: position 361,798,355 of record NC_057805.1, read on the forward strand.
CTCCACCATAGTCCACCTCGATAATACTGTACGGTGCTTAGGCGAAGCCCTGCGTTAGTAGAACATCATCATCGTCACCACACCGTCGTGCTGACGAAACTCTCCCTCAACACTCGGCTGGATTGGAGTTCAAGGGACGTCATCGGGCTGAACGTGTGCTGAACTCGAAGGTGCCGTGCGTTCGGTACTTGATCGGTCGGATCGTGAAGACGTACGACTACATCAACCGCGTTGTGCTAACGCTTCCGCTTTCGGTCTACAAGGGTACGTGGACAACACTCTCCCCTCTCGTTGCTATGCATCACCATGATCTTGCGTGTGCGTAGGAATTTTTTTGAAATTACTACGTTCCCCAACAGTGGCATCCGAGCCTGGTTTTATGCGTTGATGTTATATGCACGAGTAGAACACAAGTGATTTGTGGGCGATATAAGTCATACTGCTTACCAGCATGTCATACTTTGGTTCGGCGGTATTGTTGGATGAAGCGGCCCGGACCGACATTACGCGTATGCTTACGCGAGACTGATTCTTCCGATGTGCTTTCCACAGAGGTGGCTGGCGGGTGTCATTTTCTCCAACTTTAGTTGAACCGAGTGTGGCTACGCCCGGTCCTTGCGAAGGTTAAAACCACCAACTTGACAAACTATCGTTGTGGTTTTGTTGCGTAGGTAAGAACGGTTCTTGCTAAGCCCGTAGCAGCCACGTAAAACTTGCAACAACAAAGTAGAGGACGTCTAACTTGTTTTTGCAGGGCATGTTGTGATGTGATATGGTCAAAGCATGATGCTAAATTTATTGTATGAGATGATCATATTTTGTAACCGAGTTATCGGCAACTGGCAGGAGCCATATGGTTGTCGCTTTATTGTATGCAATGCAATCGCCCTATAATGCTTTACTTTATCACTAAGCGGTAGCGATAGTCGTAGAAGCATAAGATTGGCGAGACGACAACGATGCTACGATGGAGATCAAGGTGTCGCGCCGGTGACGATGGTGATCATGACGGTGCTTCGGAGATGGAGATCACAAGCACAAAATGATGATGGCCATATCATATCACTTATATTGATTGCATGTGATGTTTATCTTTTATGCATCTTATCTTGCTTTGATTGACGGTAGCATTATAAGATGATCCCTCACTAAATTATCAAAATATAAGTGTTCTCCCTGAGTATGCACCGTTGCGAAAGTTCTTCGTGCTGAGACACCACGTGATGATCGGGTGTGATAGGCTCTACGTTCAAATACAACGGGTGCAAAACAGTTGCACACGCGGAATACTCAGGTTAAGCTTGACGAGCCTAGCATATAACAGATATGGCCTCGGAACACGGAGACCGAAAGGTCGAGCGTGAATCATATAGTGGATATGATCAACATAGTGATGTTCACTGTTGAAACTACTCCATCTCACGTGATGATCGGACATGGTTTAGGTGATATGGATCACGTGATCACTTAGAGGATTAGAGGGATGTCTATCTAAGTGGGAGTTCTTAAGTAATATGATTAATTGAACTTAAATTTATCATGAACTTAGTCCTGATAGTATTTTGCAAATTATGTTGTAGATCAATAGCTCGCGTTGTTGCTTCCCTGTGTTTATTTTTGATGTGTTCCTAGAGAAAAATTATGTTGAAAGATGCGGATTGGATCCGTGATCTGAGGATTATCCTCATTGCTGCACAGAAGAATTATGTCCTTGATGCACCGCTAGGTGACAGACCTATTGCAGGAGCAGATGCAGACGTTATGAACATTTGGCTAGCTCAATATGATGACTACTTGATAGTTTAGTGCACCATGCTTAACGGCTTAGAATCGGGACTTCAAAGACATTCTGAACGTCATGGACCATATGAGATGTTCCAGGAGTTGAAGTTAATATTTCAAGCAAATACCCGAGTTGAGAGATATGAAGTCTCCAACAAGTTCTATAGCTAAAAGATGGAGGAGAATAGTTCAAGCAGTGAGCATGTGCTCAGATTGTCTGGGTACTACAACCGCTTGAATCAAGTGGGAGTTAATCTTCTAGATAAAATAGTGATTGACGGAATTCTCTAGTCACCATCACCAAGTTAGTAGAACTTTGTGATGAACTATAGTATGCAAGGGATGACGAAAGTACCCGAGCTCTTCGTGATGCTGAAATCGACGAAGGTAGAAATCAAGAAAAACAACAGGTGTTGATGGTTGACGAGACCACTAGTTTCAAGAAAAGGGCAAAGGGAAGAAGGGGAACTTCAAGAAGAACGGCAAGCAAGTTGCTGCTCAAGTGAAGAAGCCTAAGTCTGGTCCTAAGCCTGAGACTAAGTGCTTCTACTGCAAAGGGACTGGTCACTGGAAGTGGAACTACCCCAAGTATTTGGTGGATAAGAAGGATGGAAAAGTGAACAAAGGTATATTGGATATACATGTTATTGATGTGTACTTTACTAGTGTTTATGGCAACCCCTCAGCATTTGATACTGGTTCAGTTGCTAAGAGTAGTAACTCGAAACGGGAGTTGCAGAATAAACAGAGACTAGTAAAAGGCGAGGTGACGATGTGTGTTGGAAGTAGTTCCAAGATTGATATGATCATCATCGCACACTCCCTATACTTTCGGGATTAGTGTTGAAACTAAATAAGTGTTATTTGGTGTTTGCGTTGAGCATGAATATGATTTGATCATGTTTGTTGCAATACGGTTATTCATTTAAATTAGAGAATAATTGTTGTTCTGTTTACATGAATAAAACCTTCTATGGTCATACACCCAATAAAATGGTTTGTTGGATCTCGATCGTAGTGATACACATATTCATAATAATGAAGCCAAAAGATGCAAAGTTAATAATGATAGTGCAACTTATTTGTGGCACTGCCGTTTAGGTCATATTGGTGTAAAGCGCAAGAAGAAACTCCATACTGATGGGATTTTGGAATCACTTGATTATGAACCACTTGATGCTTGCGAACCGTGCCTCATGGGCAAGATGACTAAAACGCCGTTCTCCGGAACTATGGAGAGAGCAACAGATTTGTTGGAAATCATACATACAGATGTATGTGGTCCGATGAATATTGAGGCTCGTAGCAGGTATCATTATTTTCTGACCTTCACAGATGATTTGAGCAGATATGGGTATATCTACTTAATGAAACAGAAGTCTGAAACATTTGAAAAGTTCATATAATTTCAGAGTGAAGTGGAAAATCATCGGAACAAGAAAATAAAGTTTCTACGATCTGATCGTGGAGAAGAGTATTTGAGTTACGAGTTTGGCCTTCAGTTAAAACAATGTGAAATAGTTTCACTACTCATGCCACCTGGAACACCATAGTGTAATGGTGTGTTCGAACATCGTAATCGTACTTTATTAGATATGGTGCGATATATGATGTCTCTTACCGATCTACCACTAACGTTTTGGGGTTATGCATTAGAGACAGCTGCATTCATGTTAAATTGGGTACCATCTAAATCCGTTGAGACGACATCTTATGAAATGTGGTTTGGCAAGAAACCAACGTTATCGTTTCTTCAAGTTTGGGGTTGCGATGCTTATGTGAAAAAGTTTCATCCTGATAAGCTCAAACCCAAATTGGAGAAATGTGTCTTCATAGGATACCCAATGGAGACAGTTGGGTACACCTTCTATCACAGATCCGAAGGCAAGACATTCGTTGCTAAGAATGGATCCTTTCTAGAGAAGGAGTTTCTCTTGAAAGAAGTGAGTGGGAGGAAAGTAGAACTTGATGAGGTAATTGTACCTGCTCCCTTATTGGAAAGTAGTTCATCGCAGAAACCAGTTTCTGTAATGCCTATACCAATTAGTGAGGAAGTTAATGATGATGATCATGGAACTTCAGATCAAGTTATTACTGAACCTCATAGGTCAACCAGAGTAAGATCCGCACCAGAGTGGTACGCTAATCCTGTTCTGGAGGTTATGTTACTAGACCATGATGAACCTATGAACTATGAAGAAGCGATGGTGAGCCCAAATTCCGCAAAATGGCTTGAGGCCATGAAATCTGAGATGGGATCCATGTATGAGAACAAAGTGTGGACTTTGGTTGACTTGCCTGATGATCGGCAAGCCATAGAAAATAAATGGATCTTCAAGAGGAAGACGGACGCTAATAGTAGTGTTACTATCTACAAAGCTAGACTTGTCAGAAAAAGGTTTTTGACAAAATTTAAGGTGTTGACTACGATGAGAGTTTCTCACTCGTATCTATGCTTAAGTCTGTCCGAATCATGTTAGCAATTGCCGCATTTTATGAAATCTGGCAAATGGATAAACAAAACTGCATTCCTTAATGAATTTATTAAAGAAGAGTTGTATATGATGCAACCAGAAGGTTTTGTCAATCCTAAAGGTGCTAACAAAATATGCAAGCTCCAGCGATCCATCTATGGACTGGTGCAAGCATCTCGGAGTTGGAATATACGCTTTGATAAGTTGATCAAAGGATATAGTTTTATACAGACTTGCGGTGAAGCCTGTATTTACAAGAAAGTGAGTGGGAGCACTACAACATTTCTGATAAGTATATGTGAATGACATATTGTTGATCGGAAATAATGTAGAATTATTCTGCAAAGCATAAAGGAGTGTTTGAAAGGAGTTTTTCAAAGAAAGACCTCGGTGAAGCTGCTTACATATTGAGCATCAAGATCTATAGAGATAGATCAAGACGCTTGATAAGTTTTTTCAATGAGTACATACCTTAACAAGATTTTGAAGTGGTTCAAAATGGAACAGTCAAAGAAAGAGTTTCTTGCCTGTGTTACAAGGTGTGAAATTGAGTAAGACTCAAAGCCCGACCCCGGCAGAAGATAGAAAGAGAATGAAAGTCATTCCCTATGCCTTGGCCATAGGTTCTATAAAGTATACCATGCTGTGTACCAGATCTATTGTATACCCTACACTGATTTTGGCAAGGGAGTACAATAGTGATCTAGGAGTAGATCACTGGACAGCGGTCAAAATTATCCTTAGTGGAATAAGGATATGTTTCTCGATTATGGAGGTGACAAAAAGGGTTCATCGTAAAGGGTTACGTTGATGCAAATTTTGACACTGATCCAGATGACTCTAAGTCTCAATCTGGATACATATTGAAAGTGGGAGCAATTAGCTAGAGTAGCTCCGTGCAGAGCATTGTAGACATAGAAATTTGCAAAATACTTACGGATCTGAATGTGACAGACTCGTTGACTAAAATTATCTCACAAGCAAAACATGATCACACCTTAGTACTCTTTGGGTGTTAATCACATAGCGATGTGAACTAGATTATTGACTCTAGTAAACCCTTTGGGTGTTGGTCACATGACGATGTGAACTATGGGTGTTAATCACATGGTGATGTGAACTATTGATGTTAAATCACATGGCGATGTGATCTAGATTATTGACTCTAGTGCAAGTGGGAGACTGAAGGAAATATTCCCTAGCGGCAATAATAAAGTTATTATTTATTTTCCTTATATCATGATAAATGTTTATTATTCATGCTAGAATTGTATTAACCGGAAACATAGTACTTGTGTGAATACATAAACAAACAGAGTGTCACTAGTATGCCTCTACTTGACTAGCTCGTTGATCAGAGATGGTTATGTTTCCTAGCCATAGACATGAGTTGTCATTTGATTAACGGGATCACATCATTAGGAGAATGATGTGATTGACTTGACCCATTCCGTTAGCTTAGCACTCGATCGTTTAGTATGTCGCTACTGCTTTCTTCATGACTTATACATGTTCCTATGACTATGAGATTATGCAACTCCCGTTTATCGGAGGAACACTTTGTGTGCTACCAAACGTCACAACGTAACTGGGTGATTATGAAGGTGCTCTACAGGTGTCTCCGAAGGTACTTGTTGGGTTGGCGTATTTCGAGATTAGGATTTGTCACTCCAATTGTCGGAGAGGTATCTCCGGGCCCTCTCGGTAATGCACATCACTATAAGCCTTGCAAGCATTGTAACTAATGAGTTAGTTGCGGGATGATGTATTACGGAACGAGTAAAGAGACTTGCCGGTAACGAGATTGAACTAGGTATTGAGATACCGACGATCGAATCTCGGGCAAGTAACATACCGATGACAAAGGGAACAACGTATGTTGTTATGCGGTCTGACCGATAAAGATCTTCGTAGAATATGTGGGAGCCAATATGAGCATCCAGGTTCCGCTATTGGTTATTGACTGGAGACATGTCTCGGTCATGTCTACATAGTTCTCGAACCCGTAGGGTCCGCACGCTTAAAGTTCGATGACGGTTATATTATGAGTTTATGTGTTTTGATGTACCGAAGGTAGTTCGGAGTCCCGGATGAGATCGGGGACATGAAGAGGAGTCTCGAAATGGCCGAGATGTAAAGATCGATACATTGGACGACTATATTCGGACTTCGGAAAGGTTCCGAGTGATTCGGGTATTTATCGGAGTACCGGAGAGTTACGGGAATTCGTCGGGGAGAAGTATTGGGCCTTATTGGGCCATACGGGAAAAGAGGAGAGAGGCCAAAAGGAAGGAGGCGCGCACCCCCCCCTCTGGTCCGAATTGGACAAGGGGTGCAGCCCCCTTTTCCTTCTCCCTCTCCCCCTCTTTCCTTCTCTCCTACTCCAACAAGGAAAGGAGGAGTCCTACTCCCGGTGGGAGTAGGACTCCCCCCTTGGCGCGCCCTCCTCCTAGGCCGGCTGCCTCCCCCCTTGCTCCTTTATATACGGGGGCAGGGGGCACCCCAAAGACACAACAATTGATCGTTTGATCTTTTAGCCGTGTGCGGTGCCCCCCTCCACCATAGTCCACCTCGATAATACTGTAGCGGTGCTTAGGCGAAGCCATGCGTCAGTAGAACATCATCATCGTCACCACACCGTCGTGCTGACAAAACTCTCCCTCAACACTCGGCTGGATCGGAGTTCGAGGGACGTCATCGGGCTGAACGTGTGCTGAACTCGGAGGTGCCGTGCGTTCGGTACATGATCGGTCGGACCATGAAGACGTACGACTACATCAACCGCGTTGTGATAACGCTTCCGCTTTCGGTCTACGAGGGTACGTGGACAACACTCTCCCCTCTCGTTGCTATGCATCACCATGATCTTGCGTGTGCGTAGGAATTTTTTTGAAATTACTACGTTCCCCAACACGCCCTACCCGCATCCTCTGTACCCGCGAGCTTCAGCTTCAGGTCGTACCTGCCCTCCAGGTCTGCGCGAACCTCGGCCACCCGGCGATTGACCTCCTCCTCGACTCTGGCCTCGCGAGCCCCGACGACGTCTTCTGCTTGAGCAACTTGACGCTCCCTCGTCTCCAGTTGCTCGAGCTCGACGCTGTGCTCCACGGCTTCCAGGGCCAGCGCCTCGTCACGCTTCCGGACCTCCTCTTCCTCCACGGGCGTCCCCCTCAGCGATGCAAGACCAGCCCTGCGCACCTCCACCTGCTGCTCAAGGGACTCGCTCCAGGCCTGGAGCTCCCACGCGCGCTTCTCCACAGCCTCGCGACGACGGTCAGCCTCGCGAGCCTCTTCCAAGGCTCGCAAGCTTCATGGGCAATCTTGAGGGACGCCTCGGCCTTCGCATTCTCAAGGTCGCGCTGATAGCGACCCAGGTTGATGGCCACCTTCAGCTTGCGCCGCTCCTCCACCAGCCGGAGACCTTCAGCCTCAAAACGTGAGTCGACACCAGCGAGCTCTTCACCCAGTCGACTCATCGCGCCCATCGCCTCCTGGAAGAGCTCGTGACGAACTATGCTCTGCCCGCGCTCGAGCTCGAACGCTCGGCCCACCTCGTCCTCCACCTCCGGGGCATCGGGCGGGGAGCCAAGTGGCGCGCCACCTCCCGGCAGGGGGCTGGGGGCTAGCACCGCACCTGACGTCAGCCAGTCCTCGTGAGAAGCCTGAGCCGATCGGGGCACGCTACATGAAGAGGAGCCGAAGATCGAAGCCAACCAGCTGCTGTTCATGAGCAAAGGAGGGGTCTTAGGCACGCTCGCCAGACTCCATGCCAGACCGTGGGGGAGGAGTGACCAAGTCACGGGCTCAGCGCGCCACGAAGGCGGAGATGCTCCCCCGACCGACCGTGCTCCAGGGACGGTAAGCGGACCAGGAACGCTCAAGGTCGATGGGGAATCGAGGAAGGAGGAGGCCGTTTCTCAGGAGGCGCAGCCGCCTCGACGGAAGGAGCCATGAAGAACTGATGTCAGGAGATGGAAAACAGCACACAAGGAGCCACAGCGATACGATGCTTACACGTCAACGGTGATGTACTTCCTCCGCTTCAGCGGTCCAAAGATGTTGCTGCTGCTCGGGGATCCTCTCCTCTTGCGGAGCTCCGTGAAATCAACGCAGAGCCGGCCGTATCGCTGGACGTGGCGGCTTGTACGGGGCGAAGAGCTTGGAGAGACAACTTCAGGGGTGCCCGGATGCGGCGAACAGCCGGGCACCGCCTCACCACCATCTCCCGAGGCTTCCGGGGCCTTAGCCTCGGGAACTGCATGCAGCGTCTCCTCAGCGACCGACGTTCCAAGAGGGGGGTCGCAAGCTCCCGAGGATGACGCCCCAGGATCACCACACAGCACGTGCTCCTCAGCACTTGGGCCACCATCCTCCGTCGGAGCTCGCCCTCCTGCATCCCCGCTTGGGGTGAGCTCGGCACCAGCGGCAAGGAAGGGAACCACGGCGACGGGGTTCTCGCGTGGCCCCACCAGACCAATCGGCCGCAGCCCCCATTCGTCAAAGGAAGGCATGCTCGCTGCAAACTCGACCTTGTTCTTACAGCGATACATCAGGCAATTCTTCCCAGGCATTTCGGCCGGCAAAGGGACACCCGTCAAGACCTTGAGCACTGTCGGCCGTGTCTTGGGAGGGAACCCAGACTCCTGGAACCTCATGTGGTCTTGACTGTTGAGCAAGGTCCACATTGGGCGAGAGTGGCGCTGAAGCGGAGCAACCTGGTGCTTGACGAACTCCTTCACCACCATAGGCGCAATCACGCCGCGGTCCTTCAGCAGCCTCAGCCTGGCCCAGACAAGAGCAAGGCGAGGGCTCGATAGCCTCTGGTGGCCCCAGCCAGAGTTTGGAACGGCGGGCCCGGACGGAACTTGGAGCAGAGGGCTGAGCACGCCGGCGTCAACAAACACCCATCGCGTGCGGAACTCGCTCGTGGATGAAGGGAGCTCGAAGTCAATCCCTGCACCCGCAGTCGCGGCCACGGCCTGGAAGCTCACACACCCCGAGCTCTACCGGGGACCAGTCAGATGCAATGAGAAGAAATGGCGAAGCAGGGCCACGGAAGGAGCGATGCCCACCATGGCCTCGCACAAGAAGGCGAAGACCGCAAGAAGGGTCACAGATTGAGGGTCGAGATGAAGCATGTGGATCTAGTAATGCTCGAGCACCGGATTGAAGAAGGTGGAGAAGGGACGAATCAAGCCAGCCCAGAGGGCATCAATGAAGATCGGGACCTCAGTGACTGCCCGATCCATGCGAGTGCGGGATGTGGGCCAAGCCACCGTCTCTCCCCACTCGTTGAAGCTGGAGGCAAGCATGGGGCGCACCTTGTCCATGGCCTCGTCGTTGAGCACCCGAGACCGGCCGAGCGCCGGCTCAAAGGACGGAGGCGCAGATGGTGACGAGAGTGGTTTCTTCCCCTTTTCAGCTTGTCTCAGCGCCATGGCGATGAAGCAGGTGGAGCGTAAGCCGGATTGGCAGGGCAGAGCAGGGTCTCAAGGAAGCAAGAGATTGGAAGAGCCAGGCGTGGGCGAAGGAAGAATAACTATGTAGGCCGCAGGGGCCGCATAGCAAGGCGGATTCGAAGGCAGCGTGGGGAAGTGGAGACGCCCACGTCCAATCAACCGCCACGCGTCAACCGGGGCCACAGACTTTTGGGGCCCGCGGTGCTCCGTACATGACCCTCGGCTTCGCCGCGAAGCCAAGCCCGAGCGCACCTTGGGCCCGGGGGCTACTGTCGGCGTCCTGGGAAAGGGGGTCCTCAGACTTGCCTGCCTGCGGCCCAAGACGTGGCTAGGCCAGCAGGCCGTACGGCCCATCTTCATCGACAAGGCATCCAAGACCCTTGTCGGTGTCAAACCGGCGAATCTCGGGTAGGGGGTCCCGAACTGTGCGTCTAAGGCGGATGGTAACAGGAGGCGAGGGACACAATGTTTACCCAGGTTCGGGCCCTCTCGATGGAGGTAATACCCTACTTCCTGCTTGGTTGATCTTGATGATATGAGTATTACAAGAGTTGATCTACCACGAGATCGTAGAGGCTAAACCCTAGAAGCTAGCCTATGGTATGATTGTTGTTGTCCTACGGACTAATCCCTCCGGTTTATATAGACACCGGAGGGGGCTAGGGTTACACAGGTCGGTTACAGGGGAGGATATCTACATATCCGTATTGCCAAGCTTGCCTTCCACGCCAAGGAGAGTCCCATCCGGACACGGGACGAAGTCTTCAATCTTGTATCTTCATAGTCCAACAGTCCGGCCAAAGGATATAGTCCGGCTGTCCGAGGACCCCCTAATCCAGGACTCCCTCAGTAGCCCCTGAACCAGGCTTCATTGTCTTCGGCATTGCAAGGCGGGTTCCTCCTCCGAATACTCCATAGAAGATTTTGAACACAAGGATAGTGTCCGACTCTACAAAACAAATTTCACATGCCACCGTAGAGAGAATAATATTTCCACAAATCCAATCTGCCGACCGCTTTTCATAATGTGGCGTATTGCCATGGTCTGGTCATGACGAACCGTTTTTCCGAGCCTGCCACTGCATGTGTTGCGAGGCGGTTTTTATTGGCACGTCCTGTCGAAGCAGAGATCGTGTCCCTTTTTTCACGGGATTCTCATCAATACGGGTATAGGTAACCCAATCGTGCCCGTTGGTATGACTCCTCGATTTAGGCAAGTCCCAAACGGCCACGCGGAGGACGCTTGATATTCATCCCCTTTATAAAGAGGCATGGGCATGTCTCCTTCCTCTCGCGCTCAATCGAATCCTCCCCCCACCTTGAGTTCCAACACCCAAGGCTCAGGCTTGGCGCTTCGGACCTACAATCATGTCCGGATCCAACCTTCAAGGTCGGTGGGTGCCCTCCTCCGTCATAGAGGAGGAAATCAAGAAGCTAAGAGAGGCTAGGTATTTGACCGGCGAAATCTCGCAGAGGCTGCCTGCTCGAGGGCAGGTCATTCCCACTCCCAAACCTGGCGAGAGTGTCGTATTCGTCTCCCACTTCCTCCGAGGGCTAGGCTTCAGTCAAGATACCTTTGTCAGAGGGCTCATGTTTTACTACGGGCTCGATTTCCATGATCTGGCTCCGGATTCCATCCTTCACATCTCGTCGTTCATCGTCGTGTGTGAAGCCTTCCTCCGCATTACCCCACACTTCGGCTTATGGCTCAAGACCTTCAATGTGAAGCCAAAGATGATTGAGGGGCGACATGCAGAGTGCGGAGGTGCCGTAATAAGCAAAGGCGCCGATGTTCCATGGCCGAAGGGTTCCTTCCCGGAGGTGTCCAGCTTATGGCAACGGGAGTGGTTTTATATCACAGCTCCCCGGGGTACCAAGTGGGTAGCCGCCCCTGCCTTCCGCTCGGGCCCCCCGCCACAACTGGCGTCATGGGTCAACAAGGGGCTGGACTGGGGGCCAGTAAATGATGTGCCGACATTGCAGAGTCGCATCCGAGATCTCCACAAGAGAGATGTCAGCCTTGTTAAGGTAATGCAAGTTATGCTAGTTCGTCGAGCCCTGCCTTGCAAACGTCGACCTCTCCGTATGTGGGAGTTCAACCCGGAAGGACCGCGAACTATTCAGCACTTCTTCGGCGTGACGCTCGAAGAGATGTACCGATCGTTCTTCGGATCACAAATAGAGTGTCCGGACACCTCCGAGGATGCGGGTCTAAACTGCAATCGTCCAGACACTCAAGTAAGTAATCCCGTGGCCGAACACGTTGTCTTTTAATTTATCACAACATCATTCTGAAAAGTCGCCTTTTGACCAGGACTGGATAAAAAAGGCGAAGATGATCAGGTGTCCGGCCCCCCTTCCCGAGGGCTCACCGGATCCTGTACTAGCCAGGATGCTTGAGCTTGCGCCTTATCAAGCGCCATCAGGGGAAGGTAAAGGGAGGAACAAAGAGGCCGAGAGCGAGCCTCACTTACTATTCATCCAAACCGGGGGAATCAGTGGCTCCTCGAAGGAGGATAACCGGGGGGAAGAATCTAAAATTCCCTCTCCCCAGGGAAGGAAGAGGACCGCCTCTGAAGACTTGGAAGTAATGGTCTCCAAGCGAGGGAAGAATCCTTTGTCGGAGGGTCCTACCCCGGAGGGCATCCTTACCGCACAGTACCCGCAAGGGGACCAGCCCTCTACCGAGCTGTAAGTAAACGAAAGTACTTTATAGTAAATATATCCTGCTTCGTTTCCGAGAACGATAACCGAAGCGTGCATCTTGTAGTTCGGATCGTAGCCCTTCTCGACAGAGTTCGTCTTCGGGGGATCTTCTTCCGGAGATGATGGAGAGCGAAACACCTCCCCGTGCCTCCCCGCCTCGTGAAGCGGGCGACCCTGAGGTGTCGTCACGGAGGATTTCTCCTGATCCGCCAAGGCCAGGGGGTAACCCTTCGGCCCCCCGAAGTCCGGAGTATTCGGCTCCTAAGGAGAGCCACAGAAAGAGTCCGGAACCGTCCGGTGTGCGATCGGACGCACTGATGAATCTTCTGGAGCAAGCGGCTGCCTCGGAAATGCATCGTGCTCTAATGGGCACGGTGGTTGAGAGGATTTCATCCGCCGAAAGCGGGTTGCATGAAGCTTTTATGAGTCTGCTGAAAGGCTTTGAGGTACGTGAAGTAGTATATGTTTTTGACGGTACCGCACACGCTAGGTGTGCCCTATGCAGATAGTAGCCCCTGAGACTCTGGTTGCTGTCGAGAACGGCGGCAAACAGAGGATCATAGTCCCAGGTAATAATCAGGCCGCCTTCATGTGCAGGTGGCTGGAGGTCCGGTGGCTAGCCGGACTGGTGAGTTTGCCGAGCTGAAGCAGCAAGTTGATGCGGCAGATGCCGACATCGTGCTTGTAAACAAGCGGCATGACGAGGCACAGGGTATGCATTTTCTCCGGTGATCAACACATATTAAGAGGAGTATGATGCTAGTATCTTTAATATGTTGTGACTGCAGATGGGGCTGCCGCCATGGAGACCCTTCGGGCGGAACTTGCCCGAGCGAAGGAACAAGCCAGGAAGAGTGATGCGGCCGCTCTAAAGGCGGCCGAGGAGCTGAGAGCCGAACAGGCTGCGCATTGCCAAAGCAAGGATAAAATAGCCAAGATGGCTGTTGAGTTGAAAGATGCCGCCGACCGTTATGAGCTTCTTGAAAAGGAAAACCGAACGAAGATGTCGGACCTGGAGAAGGCCATGGTAGCGGCCAAGGACGCCCGCTCTAAAATCAGAGCGGCGAAGGAGGAGCTACGTCAAGCCAGGGGTATCGCGGCTGGGAAGCCCTTTTTGTTGCGGACGAAGTTCGGAGATCCTAAGTATGCCCCTCTTGATCAACTATGGAGTTCTGCAGACGCATACGTGGATTTGGTAGCGAGTGCTGCTGATGCGGCCGAGTTTTTCAAAGATCAAAAAGATCGTGAAGTGGAAAAACTGTTCTGGTCACAGTTCAATGTTCCAGTGCGTCCGCTGCTGTTGAATGAGCGAATGGCCGAGTGGGCCGAGCTCCATAGGTTGTCCGGGCTTGCCATGAGGTCTGTTGTGGATCATCTTTGGCCGGAAGGGCCAAGGCCGAATAGTTATTTTAGTTTAGTGCAACAGTTCCTTGGTGCTGTGCCGCGCATCGACGCTATGAAGAGGTCGGCGTGCATAGAGGGTGCGCGGATGGCTCTTGCCCGTGTCAAGACATACTGGGCAGAGATGGAGGCCACCGCTATTGCAACCCAGAGTTCGGCCGTGGGCCGAGTATCGGCCGAGCACTACTTTGAAGAAGTCCTTGAAGGCGCTCGTTTAATAGAGGCTCAGTGCTCGAAGAATATTATGTTCTAGTGACATGTATTCCCATTGTAAGAACAATGTTTATTAAATTATAAAGGCTGTGTTTATACTTTTGCCTGAAAGTATTATGATGCCTCCTGTGCGGCCGTTTATGTATATATGTATATAACCTGAAAGTTTGCAGTCGTCGGCTTCAGCCCCCACGCATATAATGCGGGGGTGTTCGCAAAAAACGCGTATTCACACTTGATCCAACGTCTTGGTCCATTAAGGAGGTGATAGCGCAGCGAACGAGGCAATCGGACTATATTGCTTTAACACTTTCACTTAGCCATAGGAGTTTGACGGTGGGACTACTATATAGCCCCTGGTACCTCCGCGCTCATCCGAATACGGGGCGCGTACATACATGACCGGGAAACGGCCCTTCGTTAATGCGGAGGAATCCCGAAGATTCCGCTAAGTCATCGAGTGGTTGACCAGTCTCGCGCTTTATCATGACAGTCAGTTTTCGGCTTTCTCTACTGAGGTGCTCATCCGGATGAACCAGGGCACAATCGCAGTAGTTCTCCCGGTGCCACCTTAGCCGATAGAGCGGAACGTAAGGTAGCAAAACACGGGAGCCGGGCAAACCCAACATTTGACCAAAGACATGATTCGGAGCTGATGCATATAAGGCCAAACTCGCGACGCCGAACACGCCCTAAGGTATTCGGTCTTTACAACATATGCCGGGCTGAATAACGCCCTTGATAATGATCCCTGAGTGTCCAGGTACGTGCATCATTCTGACGTGGCGAAATGCCAATAACGTCAACATCGCTCTCGGTTATACTGAGTATCCGGAGGATGTGAACAACAAGAGACAGTAAAAAAGGTTTACACAGGGTCTTAATCTGAAAAGAAACCTTTGAGCGGGTCCCTGCTGCACGTCTGCGCCTGTGTCTCCGTTGTGCCGTATCCTGGAAGGGTGTAGCACGATTGTCGTCTGTAAAAGAGAAGAACTTAGGTGAAAGTTGTCGTGCGAAAAATTGGTTATTCTCGATAAACCATGAAAATTCAAGATAAGTAAAGTTGAGCCGAACTAGCCCTGTTTACACGCGGGAAGCCCCTGGTACCGCCTATGGGGGTATAACCATCAAACCAATCTCGGGTTTATCTAAGCTGTTATAGCTAGTAATGCGCCGGACTCGTCTAGCCGTGTCCGCGGTCTTGACGACCGATCATTTATTCTGGTTGGAGGGGCCGTTTAGTGTTCGGCTGTTAAAGCCGTCGCACATTCTTCCGCGCGTAAGGAACGTTCAATATTTCCGCTAATTGTGATGATGCCACGTGGACCGGGCATCTTGAGCTTGAGAGAAGCGTAATGCGGTACTGCATTAAAACGAGCAAAAGCTGCTCTTCCGAGTAGTGCTTGATAGCCACTTCGGAATGGAGCGATGTCGAAGGTTAACTTTTCGCTTCGGAAGTTGTCGGGAGAACCGAATACAACCTCTAGTATTAGAGAGCCCGTGCAGCGGGCCTCTGGGCCTGGTATTACTCCCTTGAAGGTAGTATTACTGTGGCTGATTTTTGTCGGGTCTATCCCCATTTTGCGGACTGTGTCCTGATATATCAGATTAAGACTACTGCCGCCGTCCATAAGGACTCGTGTGAGATGGTATCCGTTTATTATTGGGTCTAACATCAAGGCAGCCAATCCTTCGTGCCGGATGCTTGTCAGGTGATCCCTGCGATCAAAAGTGATCGGGCAGGCCAACCAGGGGTTGAACTTAGGGGTGACGGGCTCTACGGCGCGTGTGTCTCGGAGTGCATGTTTGCTTCTCCTCTTCGTCACGTGGATCATGTTCACTGTTTTGACCTCTGGTGGGAATTTTTTCTGTCCCCCAGTGCTTTGCTGGCGAGGCTCGTCCTCGTCTTCACTTGGTGTCTCCCTCCCCTTGTGTTCGGCGTTTAGCTTACCGGCCTGCTTGAAGACCCAGCATTCTCTGTGGGTGTGATTTGCAGGTTTATCGGGGGTGCCATGAATCTGACATAGTTTGTCTAGAATCTTGTTTAGGCTGGACGGTCCATCTCTGCTGCCTTTGAAAGGCTTTTTCCGCTGACCCGGTCGAGAGCCCCTGAATCCGGCGTTTACCGCCGTGTTATCTGGGCTGTCTTCTTTATTTCGACGCTTGCTTTTACTGCGTCGTGGTTTTCCATTGCCATCCCTGACTTCGGATGTGCCTGGGTCGCTGGTGCTACTACGGGCTAGCCAGCTATCTTCGCCCGCGCAAAAGCGGGTCATGAGGCTTGTCAGGGCTGCCATTGTTCTCGGTTTTTCTTGGCCGAGGTGTCTGGCGAGCCATTCGTCTCGGACGCTGTGTTTGAAAGCTGCTAAGGCTTCGGCGTCCGGGCAGTCGACGATTTGGTTCTTCTTAGTGAGAAATCTGTTCCAAAGCTTTCGGGCTGACTCTCCGGGCTGTTGAATTATATGACTTAAATCGTCTGCATCCGGAGGTCGGACATAGGTCCCTTGAAAATTAGCCCGAAAAGCATCCTCAAGCTCCTCCCAACTTCCAATTGAGTTTTCGGGGAGGCTCTTCAGCCAGTGCCGAGCTGGTCCTTTCAGCTTGAGGGGCAAGTACTTGATGGCGTGGAGATCGTCTCCGCGAGCCATATGGATATGGAGGATAAAGTCCTCAATCCAGACCCCAGGGTCTGTGGTTCCGTCGTACGCCTCTATGTTCACTGGTTTGAATCCTTCTGGAAATTCGTGGTCCAGCACCTCATCGGTGAAACATAGGGGGTGTGCGGCACCCCTGTATTTGGATGTGTCGTGGCGTTCTGACGGTTGTAGTGTTCGGTTTTGGTTGTGCGCTGGAGCGCGTTTCCTTGATCCGTAGATGGATCTGGTCGCGCCGGTCTTCTGATGCAAGTCCTCACGTGAATCGTGTGCTGACTTATGTGCGGCCTTGTTAGCCGCTCTATCGCGGCCACAAGGTGGTTGATCCGACCGGTCGGCCGTTTTATTTTTCGGCTGTGTGGGCTCTAAGGCCTCATCATCAAATTTAGGCAACAGCTTGCGCTTTGGATAGCTCTTTGTGTGGTAACGACCACCATACTTTTCTTCATTGTCGAGCACTTTGTTCCATCTACTGTTGAGCATATTCTGCACGGCCTTAAGCCTTTGCTTCTGCTTCTTCAGACTCCTCGCGGTGGCAATAAGCCTTCTGCGGAGGTTCTCTTGTTCCAAGTGCCTTTCCGGGATGATGTGTGCATCCTCGTCCGGACTGTTTTCCTCTCTGGAGGGAGGTTGATGAGCTTTATCCTCGGCGTCGCCGTGTTCGGACAGCGGATCCGTACTATGTTCGCCGTTTGCTAGTTCATCCTACTCTGCCGCTGGGTCAATGTGGTCGTCGTTTCCTCTGGAGTCGACTGGGATGTTATTTTCTCTTGCGCTGTTATCGCTGTTTTTGCCGACGCGGGATTTGGAGCGGCGCCTACGCTGACGCTTTGGTTGCTTCTCGAGGGAGCTATACTTCGCTGCATCCTTCCGTTCCTCGTCATTGTTTTCTTTGGGTGTATCCACCATGTATATGTCATGTGATGAAGTGGCTGTCCAGCGCCCTGTGGGCGATGGTTCTTGTTCCTCTCCTGCATCGTCGTCCATGTCATCGATGTCTTCGGAGTCGAAATCGAGCATGTCGGTTAAATCGTCGACAGTGGCTACTAAGTGGGTGGTGGGTGGGTCGCGAATTTCTTCGCCGTCCGCATCCCATTCTAGCCGGACATAATTCGGCCAAGGGTCTCCTCACAGGGAGAGAGATCTTAATGAATTTAGCACATCGCCAAAAGGCGAGTGCTGAAAGATATCCGCGGAGGTAAACTCCATGATCGGCGCCCAATCAGATTCGATGGGCACGGACACAAGCGGCTCGGAGTCCGTGGCCGGGGACGAATCCAACGGTTCGGCAACACGGGTCTCATAGGAGGTGAAGTCAGTATTCGGCGCTATCGCCACTGAGTGTGCGACCTCCGTGGCGGGGTCCATCCACCCGTCCACAGATGGCGCAATTTGTTCCGGATTGAGGGCCGAAGTAGTTGCAGGTGTGATCTCCCGAACACAGTGTGATGGCAGAGCTAAATCATGCTCGTCGTGATTGTGCGGTGCACCTGACATGGGCTCGAATCCGTCGAAGATCAAGTCTCCGCGGATGTCGGCAGTATAGTTCAAGTTTCCAAACCTGACCTGATGGCCAGGGGCGTAGCTATCAATCTGCTCCAGATGGCCAAGCGAGTTAGCCCGCAGTACGAAGCCGCCGAACACGAAGATCTGTCCAGGGAGGAAAACCTCACCCTGGATCGCATCATTGCCGATGATCGAAGGAGCCATCAAGCCTTACGGTGATGGCACAGTGGAACTCTCAATGAAAGCACCAATGTTGGTGTTAAAACCAGCGGATCTCGGGTAGGGGGTCCCGAACTGTGCGTCTAAGGCGGATGGTAACAGGAGGTGAGGGACACAATGTTTACCCAGGTTTGGGCCCTCTCGATGGAGGTAATACCCTACTTCCTGCTTGATTAATCTTGATGATATGAGTATTACAAGAGTTGATCTACCACGAGATCATAGAGGCTAAACCCTAGAAGCTAGCCTATGGTATGATTGTTGTTGTCCTACGGACTAAACCCTCCGGTTTATATAGACACCGGAGGGGGCTAGGGTTACACAGAGTCGGTTACAAGGGAGGAGATCTACATATACGTATTGCCAAGCTTGCCTTCCACGCCAAGGAGAGTCCCATCCGGACACGGGACGAAGTCTTCAATCTTATATCTTCATAGTCCAACAGTCCGGCCAAAGGATATAGTCCGGCTGTCCGAGGACCCCCTAATCCAGGACTCCCTCAACCCTCACGAGGGGCCAAGCCTCGCGAGGCGGATGACGCAAGACCTCTTCAGGAGTGGCCTACTCAGACAAGCTCATGAGGAGCGGAGATATCAAGGCGGGGCAAACCTCACGAGGCCCTCATGACGTGAGCCATGACGATCGGCGCTAGGCGGGCGCCAGCGCATGCTGCGTCCTTGTTTGCTCTTTGGTGCTAAGGAGGCCAGCGCAGGCGAAGAGTACCGAGGCATCAGGCAAAGGTTGCTATATTGGTGCAACGAGACCAAGACCAGGAGGACGGCAAGACGGAGGTCGTCGTGGAGCCCAAGATGGCGTCACCACCAGAGCTTTTCGCAGGCGAAGACCGCTTTTGTCAGGATAGCCTGTACTACCTGTCCCCCTTCAAATTTGCCCGCCGTTGTTGGCTCCCTTCCCGCTCAATATTTGGGAAGAGGACCAAGGCCCCTATAAATAGGTCTAGCCACCATAGTAGAGGGGGGATCGAGTAGTTGATCCAGCTCTCAAGCGCACAAGTCCGCAAGCACAAGAACACCTCAACCTCAGGAGGCTGTTCTTCCCTCTGTACTGTTCATCACCAGCCCAAGAGGAAATCCACCACCACCACACTGGAGTAGGGTATTACACCACAACGGTGGCCCGAACTAGTATAAATCTCGTGTCTCTCTGTGATTGCGAGTTCGTCGAGTTCGTCCGCGAGATCTTAGCGAGCTAGGGCGTAGATCGGTAGGAGGGAAAGACTTCGCGCGCACCCCAGTGTTCGAACCTCAAGGGTTTGCCGGAACCCCACATCCGACAGAGAAGACAAAAAGGAAGAAAGTCTCACATCGACGCGACTAATCAATGCGCTATGGAGATGCCCATCAATTGATGTCAACGCGGGGAGTAGGTATTGCCATGCAACGGATGCACTAGAGCTATAAGTGTATGAAAGCTAAAACTGAAACTAAGTGGGTGTGCATCCAATTTGCTTGCTCATGAAGACCTAGGGCATTTGAGGAAGCCCATCATTGGAATATACAAGCCAAGTTCTATAATGAAAATTTCCACTAGTATATGAAAGTGACAAAATAAGAGACTCTCTATCATGAAGATCATGGTGCTACTTTGAAGCACAAGTGTGGAAAAAGGATAGTAGCATTGTCCCTTCCCCTTTTTTTCTTTTTTTGGGCCTTTCCTTTTTTTATTTGGCCTTTCTCTTCTTTTTTTATTTGGCCTTTCTTTTTTATTTGGCCTTTCTCCTTTTTTTTCACGGGACAATGCTCTAATAATGATGATCATCACACGTTTATTTACTTACAACTCAATATTACAACTGGATACTAGAACAAAGACATGACTCTATATGAATGCCCCCGGCGGTGTACCGGGATGTGCAATGATCTAGCGTAGCAATGACATCAAAAAAGGACAAGCCAAGAAAAAATCATGCTAGCTATCTTACGATCATGCAAAGCAATATGACAATAAATGCTCAAGTCATGTATATGATGATGATGGAAGTTGCATGGCAATATATTTCGGAATGGCTATGGAAATGCCATGATAGGTAGGTATGGTGGCTGTTTTGAGGAAGATATAAGGAGGCTTATGTGTGATAGAGCGTATCATATCACGGGGTTTGGATGCACCAGTGAAGTTTGCACCAACTCTCAAGGTGAGAAAGGGCAATGCATGGTACCGAAGAGGCTAGCAATGATGGAAGGGTGAGAGTGCGTATAATCCATGGACTCAACATTAGTCATAAAGAACTCACATACTTATTGCAAAAATCTATTGGCTATCGAGACAAAGTACTATGCGCATGCTCCTAGGGGATAGATTGGTAGGAAAAGACCATCGCTCGTCCCCGACCGCCACTCATAAGGAAGACAATCAATAAATACCTCATGCTCCAACTTCGTTACATAATGGTTCACCATGCGTGCATGCTACGGGAATCACAAACTTCAACACAAGTATTTCTACAATCCACAACTACCCACTAGCATGACTCTAATATCACCATCTATATACCGCAAAACAATTGCAAGGAATCAAACATATCATATTCAGTGATCTACAAGTTTTATGTAAGATTTTATGACTAACCATGTGAATGACCAATTCCTGTCAACTCTCTAAATAGATATAAGTGAAGCAAGAGAGTTTAATTCTTTCTAAAAAAGATATGCCCATGCTCTAACAAATATAAGTGAAGCAAAATAGCATTCTACAAATGGCAGTTTTCTATGTGTAGGGAAACAGGCAATCCAAACTTCAAAAGATATAAGTGAAGCACATGAAGCATTCTATAAAGCCATACTCAAAACATATAAGTGAAGTGCAAAGAGCATTCTATAAATCAACCAAGGACTATCTCATACCAGCATCATGCATCAAAGAAAAGTGAAAACTAAATGCAAAAGACGCTCCAAGATTTGCACATATCACATGAACGAAACGAATCCGAAAACATACCGATACTTGTTGAAGAAAGATGGGATGCCTTCTAGGGCATCCCCAAGCTTAGACGCTTGAGTATCCTTGAATATTTACTTGGGATGCCTTGGGCATCCCCAAGCTTGAGCTCTTGCCTCTCCTCCTTCTCCTCACATCGAGACCTCCTCGATCTTCGAACACTTCATCCACACAAAACTCAACAGAAAACTCGGTAAGATCCGTTAGTATAATAAAGCAAATCACTACACTAAGTACTGTTGCGAACCAATTCATATTTTGTTTTTGCATTGTAGCTACTGTAATATAACTTATCCATGGCTTAATCCACTGATAGAAATCGATAGTTTCATCAAAACAAGCAAACAATGCATCAAAAACAGAATCTGTCTTAAACAGGACAGTTTGTACTAATCTGAACATTCACCATACTTCTGGTACTCCAAAAATTCTGAAATAATTAGGAAAAATAAAAAAATAGAAAGACAGTGCAAAACATTTCAGAACCGTTTGATGTTCCAGTAAAAAATGTAAAATCGCGGACTACAGCCAAAGTTTCTGTTTCTGCACCGCACAAACCAACAAGCAATCTAAACATCCTAAAGGCAAACCTTGGCACATTATTATTGTTTTTAAACTTTATAAAAGCACACAACAGAAATAAATGACTCTCTAAAACTTCCGGGTTGTCTCCCTGACAGCACTTTCTTTAGAGCCATTAAGCTAGGCATATAGTGCTCAAGTAATGGATCCACCAGGATCCCAAGGTATATCAAAGCCAGTTTTAATTAACAATGATTTGTGATTTAGTAGTGAGGACAAAGTAACATATATCATACAACAACGAAGTCTAACTCTCTTCCTATGCACCGGCATTTCATAAAAGAACAATTCATGCACACATAGTAAAGGCCAATTCATAGTATAAACAGTTTCTTGCAATTTTATCATATTGGAAACATGGAGAGGCGGAGATGTAGTTCCCCTCTCATAATAATTGCAAGTAGGAGCAGCAAGCACATGCATATTATATCTATCAAAATCATCATCTGTAGTAGTAAAACGCAACCCATCAATATAATCCTTAATAAGGGCAAACTTCTCTGATATAGTGTAGTTGGGAGAATTCAAAAGGATAATAGGACTATCGTGCGTGGGTGCAATAGCAACAATTTGATGTTTAACATAAGGAACTATAGCAAGTTCATCTCCATAAGCATAATTCATATTGGCATCTTGGCCACAAGCATAGCAAGCATCATCAAAAAGGGATATTTCAAAAGAATCAACGGGATCATAACAATCATCATAGCAATCATCCTTCGGTAAGAAAGAAGGGACATTAATTAATGTATGAGTTGAAGAGTTACTCTCATTAGAAGGTGGGCACGGGTAGCTAATCCGCTCTTCCTCCTTTTCTTCTTCGCTCTCCTCATCATCTTCTTCATCCAATGAGCCCACAGTTTCATCAATTCCTTCTTCCATAGACTCCTGCAAAATATTAGTCTCTTCTTGGACAACGGAGACTCTCTCAATAAAATCATCAATATTGGAATTGAATTTATAATTCTCATAGCAATATTTAAGTATAGCAAAATTTTCAGGTCTGTAAACAACATCATCAAGATTTTCACACTCTTTAAACAAAGAATCAATTTCATAAGCACCCATAAAAGCAACAAATTCTTCAATTTGTTGAACATCATAGTAATTATAAACACCCTTAGCATACAAAGATACGATTCCATCACTAAACTCACATTGGTAGGGAAGGTGTTTCTTAGGGTTTTCAGAACAACAAGTAACATCATATATTTCACATAAATTCCAAGCATAGCACTTCAAACGATGAATTTGATCCAGTAAAAGTTTCCCTTTTTCAGATAAGCGGTGTCGCACATAACAAGCATGCTCATCTAAAGATTTGCCCTCAACTAAGCTAGTCGGAGTTTCAGCACGAGCACATAGGGATCGAAGATGATCCAAGTAAAAAAGCTTCAGGAGTGTGATAGATTTTGAGTGGTTCTTCAACCATTGGTCTAGTAGGTACAACTAATTTTTTTGGCATTTTATGTTTCCTGCCCATAACTAAAGATAGAAAACAAGAGCACAAAATAAAAACTACTTAGTGAGAAAGCAAACAAGCACACATGAGAATATTCACCCCACGCTATAACTCCCCGGCAACGGCGCCAAAAAAGGTCTAGATAACCCACAAGTATAGGGGATCAATTGTAGCCTCTTTCGATAAGTAAGAGTGTCGAACCCAACGAGGAGCTAAAGGTAGAACAAATATTCCCTCAAGTTCTATCGACCACCGATACAACTCTACGCACGCTTAACGTTCGCTTTACCTAGAACAAGTATGAAACTAGAAGTACTTTGTAGGTGTTGTTGGATAGGTTTGCAAGAATATAAAGAGCACGTAAATAAAAACTAGGGGCTGTTTAGATAATGACACAATAAAGTTAGTATAGCGAGTGTGGAAAAGTGGTGGTAGGAGTTGCGAAATTGTCCCTAAGCAATTGACTACTTTACTAGACCGATAGCAAGTTTTATGTGGGAGAGGCCACTGCTAGCATGTCATCCCTGACTTGGAATTCTATGCACTTATGATTGGAACTATTAGCAAGCATCCGCAACTACTAACATTCATTAAGGTAAAACCCAACCATAGCATTAAGACATATTGGCCCCCCTTCAATCCCGTATGCATCAATTTCTATGCTAGGTTGAAGCTTCTATCACTCTTGCCCTCCAATACATAGTCCTATCAACATACAACTAACCCTATGGTGTGATCCACGCGCGCGCTCATATGATGGGCACCAAAGGATAACACCATAACCATAAGCAAATTAAACCAATCATAGCAATTCACCAATTACCGATAGGACAAAGAAAATCTATTCAGACATCATAGGATGGCAACACATCATTGGATAATAATATGAAGCATAAAGCACCATGTTCAAGTAGAGGGTGCAGCGGGTTGCGGGAGAGTGGACCACTGTAGATAGATGGGGGATGGTGATGAAGATGTTGGTGAAGATGACGGAGGTGTTGGTGTAGATTGCGGTGACGATGATGGCCCCAACGGCGTTCCGGCAACACCGGAAGAGAGGGGGAGAGGGCCCCCCTTATTCTTCTTCTTCCCTGACCTTCTCCCTAGATGGGAGAAGGGTTTCCCCTCTGGTCCTTGGCTTCCATGGCATGGGAGGGGCGAGAGCCCCTCCGAGATTGGATCCATCTCTCTGTCTCTCTCTGTTTCTGCGTTCCAGATTCTGGCCTTTCACCGTTTCTTATATTCCCGGAGATCCGTAACTCCGATTGGGTTGAAATTTGGACATGATTTTTATCCGGATATTGGCTTTCTTGCGGCGAAAGAAGGGCACCAACCGCCTTACGGAGTGTCCACGAGGGCCCAGGGCACGCCTGACCCCCTAGGGCACGCCCCTCCCCCTCGTGAGCCCCTCGGGCATCGTCTCGCGTTGATTCCACTTCCCAAAATTCACATATATTCCAAAAAAATTCTCCATCAGTTTTTATCCCGTTTGGACTCCGCTTGATATGGATTTTCTGCAAAACAAAAAACATGCAACAAACAGGAACTGGCACTGGGCACTGGATCAATATGTTAGTCCCAAAATTAGTATAAAAAGTCGCCAAAAGTATATGAAAGTTGTATAATATTGGCATGGAACAATCAAGAATTATAGATACGACAGAGACGTATCACCTACTGAAAATGTTTACTTTGAAATTCCTTCGGGTATGATAGAGAAACTGCTAGCTAATCCTTTTACAGGAGATGGAACAGTCCATCCTGATTTGCACCTAATCTATGTGGATGAAGTTTGTGGATTATTTAAGCTTGCAGGTATGCCCGAGGATGTTATCAAGAAGAAGGTCTTCCCTTTATCTTTGAAGGGAAAGGCATTGACATGGTTTAGCCTATGTGATGATATTGGATCATGGAACTACAACCGATTGAAATTGGAATTTCATCAGAAGTTTTATCCTATGCATCTGGTTCATCGTGATCATAATTATATATATAACTTTTGGCCTCGCGAAGGAGAGAGTATCGCTCAAGCTTGGGGGAGGCTTAAGTCAATGTTATATTCATGCCCCAGTCATGAGCTCTGAAGAGAAATTATTATTCAAAAAATTTATGCTCGGCTTTTTCTCAATAATTGCTCCATGCTCGATACTTCTTGTACTCGTTTTTTTATGATGAAGACTATTGAATTCAGATGGGATTTATTGGAAAGAATTAAATGCAACTCTGATGATTGGGAACTTGACGAAGGTAAGGAGTCAGGTATAACACCTAAGTTTGATTGTGTTAAATAATTTATGGATACCGATGTTTTCCGTGAATTTAGCACTAAATATGGACTTGAATCTGAGATAGTAGCTTCTTTCTGTGAATCTTTTGCTACTCATGTTGATCTCCCTAAGGAGAAGTGGTTTAAATATCAACCTCCCATTGAAGTAAAAGTAGTTGAACCTATTAAAGTTGAAGAAAAGACTATCACTTATAATGTTGATCCTATTGTTCCTACCGCTTATATTGAGAAACCACCTTTCCCTGTTAGAACAAAGGATCATGCTAAAGCTTCAACTGTGGTCAACAAAAGTAATATTAGAACACCCAAACCCTCTGAGCAAATTAATGTTGAACCTAGTATTGCTATGGTTAAAGATCTCTTGGTCGATAATATTGATGGGCATGTTATTTACTTCTGTGATGAAGCGCTAGAATTGCTAAACCTGATACTAAAGATAAACATAGGCCTGTTGTTGGCATGCCTGTTGTTTCTGTTAAAATAGGAGATCGCTGTTATCATGGCTTATGTGATATGGGTGCTAGTGTCAGTGCAATACCTTATACCTTATATAAAGAAATCATGCATGATATTGCACCTGCTGAGATAGAAGATATTGATGTTATTATTAAGCTTGCCAATAGAGATACTATCTCACCGGTTGGGATTGTTAGAGATGTTGAAGTCTTGTGTGGGAAAATTAAATATCCTACTGATTTTTTTTTCTTGCTTCCACACAAGATAACTTTTGTCCCATTATATTTGGTAGACCCTTCTTGAATACTATTAATGCTAAGATAGACTGCAAAAAGGATATTGTTTCCGTTGGTTTAGTGGATATGTCTCATGATTTTAATTTTGCTAAATTTCGTAGAGAACCCCATGATAAAGAATTGCCTAGTAAAGATGAAATTATTTGTCTTGCTTCTATTGCCGTGCCTCCTAATGATCCTTTAGAGCAATATTTGTTAGACCATGAAAATGATATGTTTATGAATGAAAGAAGGGAAATAGATGAAGTATTCTTTAAAAAGGGACCTATTTTGAAACACAACTTGCCTGTTGAAATTCTAGGGGATCCTCCTCCACCCAAGGGTGATCCCGTGTTTGAGCTTAAACCATTACCAGATACTCTTAAATATGCTTATCTTGATGAAAAGAAGATATATCCTGTTATTATTAATGCTAACCTTTCAGAGCAGGAAGAAGAGGAATTATTGAAAACTCTGAAGAAGCATTGTGCTGCTATTGGATATACTCTTGACGATCTTAAGGGCATTAGCCCCACTCTATGCCAGCACAAAATAAAATTGGAGAAAGACGCTAAACCAGTTGTTGATCACCAACGACGGTTAAATCCTAAGATGAAAGAAGTGATAAGAAAAGAAATACTAAAGCTTCTGGAGGCTGGTATAATTTATAATGTCGCTGATAGTCAGTGGGTAAGTCATGTCCATTGTGTCCCTAAGAAGGGAGGTATTACTGTTGTTCCTAATGATAAAGATGAATTGATCCCACAAAGAATTGTTACAGGTTATAGAATGGTAATTGATTTCTGTAAACTAAATAAAGCTACTAAAAAGGATCATTACCCTTTACCTTTTATTGATCAAATGCTAGAAAGATTACCCAAACATACACATTTTTGCTCTCTAGACGGTTATTCTGGTTTCTCTCAAATACCTGTGTCAAAAGAGGATAAAGAAAAGACCACTTTTACTTGCCGTTTCGGTACCTTTGCTTAGAGACATATGCCTTTTGGTTTATGCAATGCACCTGCTACCTTTCAGAGATGTATGAACGCTATATTCTCTGACTTTTGTGAAAAGATTGTTGAGGTTTTCATGGATGATTTTTCCGTATATGAAACTTCTTTTGATGATTGCTTAAGCAACCTTGATCGAGTTTTGCAGAGATGTGAAGAAACTAATCTTGTCTTGAATTGGGAGAAGTGCCACTTTATGGTTAATGAAGGTATTGTCTTAGGGCATAAAATTTCTGAAAGACGTATTGAAGTTGATAAAGCTAAAGTTGATGCTATTGAAAAGATGTCCTGTCCTAAGGACATTAAAGGTATAAGAAGTTTCCTTGGTCATGCCGGTTTTTATAGGAGGTTCATTAAAGACTTCACAAAAATTTCTAGGCCTCTGACTAATCTCTTACAAAAAGATGTTCGTTTTGTCTTTGATGATGATTGTGTAGAAGCATTTGAAATACTTAAGAAAGCCTTGATTTCTGCACCTATTGTTTAGCCACCTGATTGGAATTTACCCTTTAAAATTATGTGTGATGCTACTGATTATGTTGTAGGTGCTGTTCTAGGACAAAGAGTTGATAAGAAATTAAATGTTATCCAATATGCTAGTAAAACTCTAGACAGTGCCCAGAGAAATTATGCTACTACTGAAAAAGAATTTTTAGTAGTTGTATTTTCTTGTGATAAGTTCAGACCTTATATTGTTGATTCTAAAGTAACTGTTCACACTGATCATGCTGCTATTAAATACCTTATGGAAAAGAAAGATACTAAACGTGGACTTATTAGATGGGTTCTCTTGCTACAGAATTTGATTTACATATTATTGTCTAGGTTAGAGAATATTCTTGATGACCCACTACCTATTGATGATAGCTTTCCTGATGAACAATTAGCTGTCATAAATGCTTCTCGTACTGCTCCATGGTATGCTGATTATGCTAATTACATTATATTGCTAAATTTATAACACCTAGTTTCACATACCAACAAAAGAAAAAGTTTTTCTATGATTTAAGACATTACTTCTGGGATGACCCACACCTTTATAAAGAAGGAGTAGATGGTGTTATTAGACGTTGTGTACCTGAGCATGAACAAGAACAGATCCTACGCAAGTGTCACTCTGAGGCTTATGGAGGACACCACGCTAGAGATAGAACTGCACATAAGGTATTGCAATCCGGTTTTTATTGGCCTACTCTCTTCAAAGATGCCCCTAAGTTTGTCTTGTCTTGTGCTGAATGTCAAAGAATTGGTAATATTAGTAGACGTCAAGAAATTCCTATGAATTATTCACTTGTTATTGAACCATTTGATGTTTGGGGCTTTGATTATATGGGACCGTTTCCTTCCTCTAATGGGTATACACATATTTTAGTTGATGTTGATTACGTTACTAAGTGGGTAGAAGCTATTCCAACTAGTAGTGTTGATCATAACACCTCTATTAAGATGCTTAAAGAAGTTATTTTCCCGGGGTTTGGAGTCCCTAGATACTTAATGACTGATGGTGGTTCACATTTTATTCATGGTGCTTTTCGTAAAATGCTTGCTAAGTATGATGTTAATCATAAAATTGCATCTCCATACCACCCACAGTCTAGTGGTCAAGTAGAACTGAGTAATCGAGAGATCAAATTAATTTTGCGAAAGACTGTTAATAGATCTGGAAAGAATTGGTCCAAGAAACTCGATGATGCATTATGGGCCTATAGAACTGCATATAAAAATCCTATGGGTATGTCTCCGTATAAAATGGTTTATGGAAAAGCATGTCACTTACCTCTTGAACTAGAACATAAGGCATATTGGGCCATTAAAGAGCTCAATTATGATTTCAAACTTGCCGGTGAGAAGAGACTATTTGACATTAGCTCACTTGATGAGTGGAGAACCCAAGCTTATGAGAATGCCAAACTGTTTAAAGAAAAAGATAAAAGATGGCATGACAAAAGGATACAAAAGCGTGAGTTTAATGTAGGTGATTATGTTTTGCTATACAACTCTCGTTTAAGATTTTTTGCAGGAAAACTCCTGTCTAAATGGGAAGGTCCTTACGTTATCGATGAGGTCTATAGTTCCGGTGCCATAAAATTCAACAACTTCGAAGGCACAAATCCGAAGGTGGTGAACGGTCAAAGAATCAAACATTATATCTCAGGTAATCCCATAGATGTTGAAACTAATGTTATTGGAACCGTAACCCCGGAGGAATACATAAGGGACACTTCCCAGAATGTTTCAGACTCCGAAAAGGAATAGGTATGTGGTACGGTAAGTAAACCGACTCCAAAACAGTTCTAATGGCAATTTTTCTCCGTTTTGGAATATTTACGAAAATAGGAAAAATAAGAAGTAGTCCGGGAAGGACACGAGGGTGGAGGGCGCGCCCTACCCCCTGGGCGCGCCCCCTGCCTCGTGGGCACCTCGTGTGCCCTCTGGACTCCGTTTTCTTGCACGATACTTCTTTTGCTCGGTAAAAATTCATTATATAATCTCCCGAAGGTTTTGACCCTCGTATCATGCAAATACCTCCTGTTTTTGTTTCGAGCTGTTTTTCTGACAGATCCAGATCTCCATGACGTAACCAAGCGCCCCCAAGGACAAGTTCTTCGAGAAGATCATCAACCCCTACCTCGCGGAGGTGCTGCAACACCCTCAAACCATCGAGATGCGTGAGGGGTTGCTGCACATCCGCGATGTTGAGGGACCAAGGAGGACCGGAAGCATGGAGACAAGACTCGAAGCAATGGAGCAACAAGTTTTCAAGTGCCAAGAGATGGTGGAATGTGGACTCGACGCCAACCACATAATGATCACGGAGTTCACCAACAACCACAAGCTAGATGCCAAGAACATTGGGGAGACCATCTTCAAGCTTCACGAGAAAATCGAGCACCTCCAAGCCAAGATCTATGACCTGCAAAACCAAAACTGTGAGTATGAATATAGATTCAAGAGGATGAGTTTGGCTGCAGATTTGAGGATCCCGGAGACTCGATCATCCTTCTATGATGGTGAGCCTATGCCTTGGAAGATGGACGACAAGCCTACATCATCAACAACTCCATCATCACCACCTCCGAGGAAAGAGAGATAAGCACATGGGTACGTGCACTCCCCTTGGCAACTGCCAAGCTTGGGGAGGTTCCCCGGTATCGTATCACCATCACACTTCTATCTTTACCGTTTTTCTTAGTTCGATGCTTTTGGTAATAACTTGATCTAGTAGAATAAAGTTTTAGTATGATCTAGTTTTGAGTTTTGCTTTACGATCCTTCTATGTAATCGAGCCCGTGAGCTATATATATATAATAAAGATTAGTCTTGAGTCGAGGGCTTGGTTATCTTGCTATAATCTTGAGGGTATAACAGTAAAAAGAAAGAGTAAAAAGAAATAAAGAGATCATATTGATCTTATGGAGCGTAATGACTTCACATATAAAGAGTATGATGAATAAAAGTTGTTCAGAGTTGACAAACATAGTTTTGGTCATCGTTGCAATTAATAGGAAATAATAAAGAAAGAGAGGTTTTCACATATAAATATACTATCTTGGACATCTTTTATGATTGTGAGCACTCATTAAAATATGACATGCTAAAAAGTTGATGTTGGACAAGGAAAACAACATAATGGGTTATGTTTTCGTATATTCGAAATAAAGTATATTGTCATGGATCATCCAACATGTTGAGCTTGCCTTTCCCCCTCATGCTAGCCAACTTCTCTGCAACAAGTAGAGATACTACTTGTGCTTCTGAATATCCTTAAACCCAGTTTTGCCATGAGAGTCCACCATATCTACCTGTGCATTGAGTAAGACCTTCAAGTAAGTTGTCATTGTTGCATGCAATACAAATTGCTTTCTAAGTATGTATGATCTATTAGTGTGGAGAAAATAAGCTTTATACGATCTTGTGATATGGAAGAAATAAAAGCGACGGACTACATAATAAAGGTCCCTATCACAAGTGGCAATATAAAGTGACATTCTTTTGCATTAAGATTTCGTGCATCCAACCATAAAAGCACATGACAACCTCTGCTTCCCTCTAGGAAGGGCCTATCTTTTTTTTGCTTTATGTCTTATGCAAGAGTCGCGGTGATCTTCACCTTTCCTTTTTACACTTTATCCTTTGGCAAGCACATTGTGTTGGAAAGATCCTGATATATATACCCAATTGGATGAAAGTTATCATAAACTATTATTGTTGACATTACCCTTGAGGTAAAAGGTTGGGAGGCAACACTATAAGCCCCTATCTTTCTCTGTGTCCGATTAAAACTCCATACCCATAAGTATTGCGTGAGTGTTAGCAATTGTGAAAGACTAAATGATAGTTGAGTATGTGGACTTGCTGAAAAGCTCTTATATTGACTCTTTTCGATGTTATGATAAATTGCAATTGCTTCAATGACCGAGATCATAGTTTGTTAGTTTTCAATGAAGTTTCTGAGTCATACTTGACATTGTGAATAGATTGTTACTTTAGCATAAGAAATCATATGACAATATATATATATATATATATATATGTTGCTGTTATAAGAATGATCATGATGCCCTCATGTCCGTATTTTATTTTATGGACGCCTCTATCTCTAAACATGTGGACCTATTTTTTCGTTATCGGCTTCCGCTTGAGGATAAGCGAGGTCTAAGCTTGGGGGAGTTAATACGTCCATTTTGCATCATGCTTTTATATCGATATTTATTGCATTTTGGCCTGTGATTACACATTATGTCATAATACTTATGCCTTTTCTCTCTTATTTTACAAGGTTTACATGAAGAGGGAGAATGCCGGCAGCTGGAATTCTGGGCTGGAAAAGGAGCAAATATTAGAGACCTATTCTGCAGAACTCCAAAAGTCCTGAAACTCCATGAAAGTTAGTTTTGGAATATATTAAAAATATTAAGAAAGCACCAGAGGGAGGCCACACCCTGTCCACGAGGGTGGGGGCGCGCCCTACCCCCTGGGCACGCCCCCCTACCTCGTGGAAGATCATATGTTCAGATCCTTTATGCATATTAATACCCCTCTGATTATGAACATGAATATGATTTGTGGGTAGTTATGTTTGTTCCTGAGGACATGGGAGAAGTCTTGCTATAAGTAGTCATGTGAATTTGGTATTCGTTCAA
The DNA here is from genome assembly GCF_018294505.1 of Triticum aestivum. Classification (NCBI taxonomy): domain Eukaryota; kingdom Viridiplantae; phylum Streptophyta; class Magnoliopsida; order Poales; family Poaceae; genus Triticum; species Triticum aestivum. Next base: position 361,830,946 of record NC_057805.1, read on the forward strand.
TATTTTGATGAGATGTATGTTGTCTTTCCTCTAGTGGTGTTATGTGAACGTCGACTACATGACACTTCACCATTCTTTGGGCCTAGAGGAAGGCATTGGGAAGTAATAAGTAGATGATGGGTTGCTAGAGTGACAGAAGCTTAAACCCTAGTTTACGCGTTGCTTCGTAAGGGGATGATTTGGATCCATATGTTTCATGCTATGGTTAGGTTTACCTTAATACTTCTTTTGTAGTTGCGGATGCTTGCAAGAGGGGTTAATCATAAGTGGGATGCTTGTCCAAGGAAGGGCAGTACCCAAGCACCGGTCCACCCACATATCAAATTATCAAAGTAACGAACGTGAATCATATGAGCGTAATGAAAACTAGCTTGACGATAATTCCCATGTGTCCTCTGGAGCGTTTTCCTTTATATAAAAGTTGTCCAGGCTTGTCCTTTGCTACAAAAAGGATTGGGCCACCTTGCTGCACCTTGTTTACTTTTGTTACTTGTTACCCGTTACAAATTACCTTATCACAAAACTATCTGCTACCGATAATTTCCGTGCTTGCAGAGAATACCTTACTGAAAACTGCTTGTCATTTCCTTCTGCTCCTCGTTGGGTTCGACACTCTTACTTATCGAAAGGACTACGGTAGATCCCCTATACTTGTGGGTCATCAACGTGCTTATGGAAAGAACTTGCATGACATCTTTTGTCCTACCCTCTCGTGGCAGCAGGGTCCATATTGGAAACTAAGGGATATTAAGGCCTCCTTTTAATAGAGAACCGGAACAAAGCATTAACACATACTGAATACATGAACTCCTTAAACTACGGTCATCACCGGGAGTGGTCCCGACTATTGACACTCTGGGGTTGCCGGATCATAACACGTAGTAGGTGACTATAACTTGCAAGATCAGATCTAAAACATGGATATCATTATGATAACATAAACGGTGCTGATCTGAGTTCATGGCACCCGGGCCCAAAGTGACAAGCATTAAGCATGGAAAAGTCATAGCAACATCAATCTTAGAACATAGTGGATACTAGGGATCAAGCCCTAACCAAACTAACTCGATTACATGATGAATCTCATCCAACTCCTCACTGACCAGCGAGCCTACGAAGGAATTACTCACTCCCGGTGGGGAGCATCATGGAATTGGCGATGGAGAAGGGTTGGTGATGATGAAGAACGAAGATCCCCCTCTCCGGAGCCCCAAACGAACTCCAGATCTGGCCTCCCAATGAAGAACAGGAGGCGTGATAACCCACAAGTATAGGGGATCAATTGTAGCCTCTTTCGATAAGTAAGAGTGTTGAACCCAACGAGGAGTTAAAGGTAGAACAAATATTCCCTCAAGTTCTATCGACCACCGATACAACTCTACGCACGCTTAACGTTCGCTTTACCTAGAACAAGTATGAAACTATTTGGCAATAATAAATCTATGAGTACTTTGCGGGAATAAAACTACGAATAAATTGCAAGGTAATAAAAGTGGATAGCTTTCGTCAACAAGAAAGTCATTTGTCCCTAGGCAATCGACAACAAGTACCGGTAATCATTCTTGTAATTTTATATGAGGGAGAGGCATGATCTAACATACTTTCTCTACTTGGATCATATGCACTTATGATTGGAACTCTAGCAAGCATCATCCGGAACTACTAAAGATCATTAAGGCCGTGAAACCCAACCATAGCATTAAGTATCAAGTCCTCTTTATTCCGATACGTCATACCCCACCTACTCGGGTTTAAGTTTCTGGCACTCTCGTAACCCACTGTAAGTGAACCATGAACATATTGCAACACCCTACAGTGAGGGCCCCTCACATTTGCGCGAGACGAAGGGCACCGTAGGACAGCACCATAAATAAAATATACAATCATACCAACCAAGATCATGATTAACCCAAAGGACAAAACGGATCTGCTCAAACATCATAGGATAACCATAGATCATTGGGAAATAATATATGGAGTGGAGCACCATGTTTAAGTAGAGATTACAGCGGGGAGAAGAGGTGTTACACCACTGCATAGAGGGGGAGAGAGTTGGTGTTGATGGTAGCAAGATTGTTGATGTAGATCGTCATCCCGATCGTTGCCCCGGTGGCACTCCGGCGCCACCGGAAGCCAGGGGGAGAGAGCCCCCCTCCTTCTTCTTCTTCCTGGGCCTCCCCCCAAGATGGGAGGAGAGTTCCCCCTCTGGTCCATGGTCTCCACGGCAGCGGAGGGGCGGGAGCCCCTCCGAGATTGGATCTCCCTCTCTGTTCTCTTCTGTTTTGCGTTCCCAGATCTGGCCGAAAACCGTTTCTTATATTCCCGGAGATCCGTAACTCCGATTGCGCTAAGATTTTAACACGATTTTTTTCCGGATATAAGCTTCCTTGCGCCCGAAGTAGTGCTCCAACTGATGTTCGAGGAGGGCATAACCCACCACCGCACGCCAGAGGCCTCTGGCGCGCCCTGGTGTCTTGTGGGATGTGTGGGCCTCCGTTTGCGATGATTCCAACTCTGAAAAATCATATATATTCCAAAATAATTCTCAGTGAAATTTTATTGCATGTGGACTTCGTTTGATACGGATACTCTGCGATACAAAAAACATGCAGAAAACAAGAACTAGCACTGGCATTGGATCAATAGGTTAGTCCAATAAATCATATAAAAACTTGCCAAAAACATGTGCAAGTTGAATAATATTAGCATGAAACAATTAAAAATTATAGATACGATGGAGACGTATCAGCATCCCCAAGCTTAATTCCTGCTCGTCCTCGAGTAGGTAAATGATAAAAAAGATAATTTTTGATGTGGAATGCTACCCAGCATAAACTTGATCATATATCTAATCATGGCATGAATATTAAGGCATAAGTGATTCAAAGCAATAGTCTATAATTTGACGTAAAGACATCAATACTCAAGCATCCCAACAAACAATCATGTCTTTCAAAATATCAACACTAAAGAAAGTTATCCCTACAAAATCATATAGTCTTGTCATGCTTTGTCTTCTTAACACAAAGTATTTATCATGCACAACCCCGATGACAAGCCGAGCAATTGGTTCACACTTTTTAACGCGCTTCAGCTTTTTCAACCCTCACGCAATACATGAGCGCAAGCCATGGATATAGCACTACAGGTGGAATAGAGTAGGGGTAAATATAAAGAAGACAAAAAAGTAGAAAGTCTCACATCGATGCGGCTAACCAACGGGATATGGAGATGCCCATCAATTGATATCAATGCGAGGAGTAGGGATTGCCATGCAACGAATGCACTAAGAGCTATAAGTGTATGAAAGCTCAATATGAAAACTAAGTGGGTGTGCATCTAATCCTATAATGAAAAATTCCCACTAGTATATGAAAGTGACAACATAGGAGACCCTCCATATGAAAAACATGGTGCCACTTTGAAGCACAAGTGTGGTAAAAGATACTAACAATGCCGCTTCTCTCTTTGTTTATTATTTTTCTTTTTTCCTTCTTTTTTATTTTTCTTTTATTTTTCTTTTATTTTTCTTTTTATTTTTTTTCTCATTGTTCGGAGCCTTATCCCGACTTGTGGGGGAATCATAGTCTCCATCATCCTTTCCTCACTGGGGCACTACATAGGGGTTGATGCATGTTTTCGTCCTTGTTTCTCTAGTAGAAATCTTGGGGCACTCTTTGAGGTTCTTTATGTTGGATTGAATATTATGAATCTGAAGTTGTTTGATGCATATCGTATAATTGGCCCACAGATACTTGTGGTGACATTGGAGTATCTAGGTGACATTAGGGTTGATTGATGTGTGTCATATGGTGTTATTTTACTACGAACTCTAGGGATGTTTGTGACACTTATAGGAATTGCTCAATCGATTGATCAGAAAGAATAACTTTGAGGTGGTTTCATACCCTACAAGCAATTTCATCTTATGTTCTCCGGGATGGGAACTTTGGAGTGACTTTTGTCACACGTTGAGGGATTGACATATGATCTAATTATGTTATCATTGTTGAGAGAACTTGCAATAGTGAAAGCATGAACCCTAGCCCTTGTTTTCAAGCATTGCAATACCGTTTTTGCTCAATTTTGTTACTAGTTACCTTGCTGTTTTTATATTTTCAGATTACAAAAACCTATATCTACCATCCATATTACACTTGTATCACCATCTCTTCACCGAACTAGTGCACCTATACAATATACCATTGTATTGGGTGTGTTGGGGACACAAGAGACTCTTTGTTATTTGGTTGCAGGGTTGTTTGAGAGAGACCGTCTTCATCCTACACCTCCCACAGATTGATAAACCTTACGTCATCCACTTGAGGGAAATTTGCTACTGTCCTACAAAACTCTGCGCTTGGAGGCCCAACACGAGTCTACAAGAAGAAGGTTGCGTAGTAGACATCAGTAGTCTTGATCAGACTCCCGCACACGGCCTCTGGAGTCCATCTTGATCACGAATGAGGGCCCATCGGCCCAACCTGAGGAGCGTGGGCCTACTAAGTTAGGACCCCCTAATCCAGGACACCGTCAATTAGGTTCGCTCTACGGGCTAAACCCTCTGGCTTATATACACGCTAGGTAGGGCATCTAGGGTTACATGGTCGGTATCGAGGGGTACGCATGGAGGCCGTAGGAGATGTCTTGGAGTATACGCCAAGTCTTCGATAGATGCATTATTGATCACGTCCAGGCGTGTAGCTTCCGGAGTCCACCCGATGGAGAATGAGGGTCTACAGGCCTAGCCCGAGGACTATGGGACGACTAGGTTGGCACCCCCTAGTCCAGGACACCGTCACTAGGTTTGGAGGTTACTTACAAAGCCAGAAAGTTTATGTGCACGTCTCCTGAAATCCCGCTATTACGCTACTTGGAATCTTGAGGGCACAGTCTTCTCGGGAAATGCCTCCTCATCATGGACAGCGATATCATATGGTCTTGACCTACTCAAGAAGGGCCTGATATAGCGGATAGGTAATGGACAAAGCGTTCGTATATGGCGTGATAATTGGATACCAAGACCATTTTCTTTTAAGCCAATTTCAGCACAGGGTACATGCCTGGTGAGGTTAATTTCACAGCTCCTGAACCATAATGGTTCTTGGAATGTTGATCTTCTACAGTCAATTTTCTTGCCCTGTGAAACTAGTGAAATTTTGAAAATTCGTGCGTCTCCGAGGCATGGAGAGGATGTATTGGAGTGGGGACTAGGCAGGCTGGGAGTTTTCTCACTCAAGTCCGTGTACCAGATGGCCTTTGATGAAGCTCGAGAGAAATAGCTGCCACATCTAGTTCATCACCAGATTGAGGCCGATCTTGTTGGCAGTTGATATGGGGTAGCATGGTCACGCCTACTATTAAAAACTTTGCCTGGAGAGTTGCTGTCAATTCTCTTCCAGCATGGCAGAACAAGAACAAGAGAGGCTTAGAAGTTTCATGTATTTGCCCGGTCTGTGGCACCGAGACAGAGGATTGCTTTCATGCACTGTGTCGATGCCCTCTTGTTGTCCAATTCTGGGATTGTATGTGTGAAGGCTGGAGTCTACCAAAAATCAAAATTGTGGCAAATATGGGAGTGAAGTGGTTGCTTGATATTGCATCCACTGGGAGAAGTTGAATGTGTTATGGTATTATTCACATTCTGGAGATGTGGGCACAACCGTAATGAGGTGGTTCATGACAAGATACCCCCGCAAGTGGATGTTTTCCGCAGATTTCTTTGTAGCTAGGTGGATTCACTGATTGGAATAACACGAGACACCATATGTGATCCAGCAAAAGGAAAGGCAGGTATATCTTTATGAACCACTGGTGAAGAGAACACACGGAGTTCCAGCTGCAACGCCTCCTGCAAAGTGGAACCCACTGCCCGTGGGCTGAATAAAGTCAAATTCTGATGGGTCTTGGACAGAGAACGGAAAGGCAGGAGCCGGAATGGTGCTTCGTGATCATCTAGGCAACATTATATACTCATCATGCAGAGAACTATTCTCCTGCCGAGACGCCATGGAAGCAGAGATAGGGGCATGCATGGAAGGTCTATCTTTTGCAATACATTGATAAGAACTCCCAGTTCTCATTGATATGGACTCCCTCTCGGCGGTGAACATATTGAATGCAAGGGAGACGAATCGTTCTGTCTATGCACTACCGAAACAGGGGGCTACCCTGACAGCCCCCGTCGGCCTATTCAGAGCTATGCCGACAGCCGGGTCCAGGCCGTCGGCATACCTAGGCCGTCGGGCTACCCCAGGATTGAAGGAAATATGCCCTAGAGGCAATAATAAAGTTGTTATTTATATTTCCTTATATCATGATAAATGTTTATTATTCATGCTAGAATTGTATTAACCGGAAACTTAGTACGTGTGTGAATACATAGACAAACAGAGTGTCACTAGTATGCCTCTACTTGACTAGCTCTTTAATCAAAGATGGTTAAGTTTCCTAGCCATGGACAAAGAGTTGTCATTTGATAAACAGGATCACATCATTAGAGAATGATGTGATTGACTTGACCCATCCGTTAGCTTAGCACGATGATCGTTTAGTTTGTTGCTATTGATTTCTTCATAACTTATACATGTTCCTATGACTATGAGATTATGCAACTCCCGAATACCAGAGGAACACTTAGTGTGCTATCAAACGTCACAACGTAACTGGGTGATTGTAAATATGCTCTACAGGTGTCTCCGATGGTGTTTGTTGAGTTGGCATAGATTGAGATTAGGATTTTTCACTCCGAGTATCGGAGAGGTATCTCTGGGCCCTCTTGGTAATGCACATCACTATAAGCCTTGCAGGCATTGTGACTAATGAGTTAGTTGTGGGATGATGCATTACGGAACGAGTAAAGAGACTTTCCGGTAACGAGATTGAACTAGGTATTGAGATACCGACGATCGAATCTCGGGCAAGTAACATACCGATGACAAAGGGAACAACGTATGTTGTTATGCGGTTTGACAGATAAAGATCTTCGTAGAATATGTAGGAACCAATATGAGCATCCAGGTTCCGCTATTGGTTATTGACCGGAGATGAGTCTCGGTCATGTCTACATAGTTCTCGAACCCGTAGGGTCCGCACGCTTAACGTTCGGTGACGATCGGTATTATGAGTTTATGTGTTTTGATGTACCGAAGGTAGTTCAAAGTGCCGGATGTGATCACAGACACGACGAGGAGTCTCGAAATGGTCGAGACATAAAGATTGATATATTGGACGACTATGTTCGGACACCGGAAGTGTTCCAGGAGGTTTCGGATAAAACCGGAGTGCCGGAGGGTTACCGGAACCCCCTGGGAAGTTATTGGGCCATTAGTGGCTTTAGGGGAGAGAGAGGGCAGTAGCCAGGAGGTGCCCCCCCAAGGGAGTCCGAATTGGACTAGGGGAAGGGGTGCGGCCCCTCTTTCCCTCTCCCTCCCCCTCTCCTTCCTCCCCCCTCCTAGTAGGACTAGGAAAGGAGGAATGCTACTCCTACTAGGAGGAGGATTCCTCCCCCTTGGCACGCCCTCTAGTGCCGGCCAGGCTCCTCCTCCACTCCTATATATACGGGGGAGGGGGCACCCCATAGACACACAAGTTGACAGTTTTCTTAGCCGTGTGCGATGCCCCCCTCCACAGATTCCACCTCGGTCATATTGTTGTAGTGCTTAGGCGAAGCCCTGCGTCGGTAACTTCATCATCACCATCATCACGCCTTCGTGCTGACGAAGCTCTCCCTCGACACTCAGCTGGATCAGGAGTTCGTGGGACGTCACCGAGCCGAACGTGTGCAGATCGCGGAGGTGTCGTACTTTCGGTACTAGGATCGGTCGGATCATGAAGACGTACGACTACATCAACCGCGTTGTCATAACGCTTCCGCTTACGGTCTACGAGGGTACGTGGACTACACTCTCCCCTCTCTTTGCTATGCATCACCATGATAGATCTTGCGTGTGGGCAGGATTTTTTTTGAAATTACTGCGTTCCCCAATAGTGGCATCCGAGCCAGGTCTAAGCGTAGATGTTATATGCACGAGTAGAACACAAAGAGTTGTGGGCGATAATAGTCATACTGCTTACCAGCATGTCATACTTTGATTGGGTGGTATTGTTGGATGAAGCGGCTTAGACCGACATTACGCGTACGCTTACGCGAGACTGGTTCTACCGACGTGCCACTGGTGCGCGTCGTTCCTAAACAAACGGTTTTTTACCCCTTTCCGTGACGGCATTTGGAACCGTCGCCAAGTGAGTGCGGGCGATAGGGGGGTCCTTACCACACGACCTAGAAACCGTCGGGGATATGCCCTCCTGGCACACACGTTCGACAAAATGAGGTCGTGTGTGACTAGCGAGCACTCAAATACAGAAATACGTACAGTAGAGCTAAAAAATACAATTATACGGCGAAATTGTTTCCGGTCGCAAGTACATCCCACACAGCCAGTCCCCGCTAAACGTTTCTGTTCGTATGCACATCCCACACATTCACTCCAAGGAAAACGTTTCCGTTCATAGGTACATCACACACAATTTTTCCCGTTAAATCGTCTGCGTTATTGAATGTAGCACAGACGGTACGTAGAAGAAACTGTGTGGCAAAGGCTGTCCATGACACACAGTTTTTATGTGGTAAACGGTTGCGCAAGGTGGCCTAACGCAAACAGTTTTCAAGAGAAAGTCGTGTGTGATTGTTCATTGATCCAACACGGTTTATTCCTAGAAACTGTGTGCGTTGCATGAGGTCATCGCCCACTGTATGTTTTCAACAACCGTTAGTATCAAAACCCAATTAGCAGGCTAATTCGCCATTAGCAGGCTAATTGCCCTATTATTAATAATCCATTTATTAATCTAATTAACATTCACATTAAGCACACAATATATTTCATTTCACTACAAAAAAAATACACTACCGTGATGATACGTGTTTGTCACAGTAGGTCACGTTTTCTGTCATGCATGTACATCCATGACAAATTTATGACAGAATCAAGATAGTCATACATGTGCTGTCGTAGAAGTGTTCCATGACATTACCAAAATTATCATCACGGAAGTGTCCACTTCCATGACGATAAATCGCGCGTCACAGAAGTGCTTTCGTCAAGGGTGACCGACACATGGCATCCACCATAACGGAACGCCGGTAAGCTATCGGGTCCGGTTTTGGATCCGATAACCCGTTAACAGCCCCGACCAATGGGGATTTTCCACGTGTAAAATCATCATTGGCTGGAGGAAACACGTGTCAGCTCACCGTTGGGACAGATGTCATCCACTCATTGGACACAAAGCGCCTATGATACGTCGACACGTGGCACGGCCCAACAGAGGCCCATTCCTGTGAAAAGGCCAGCCCGTTTGACTTGGTCAAAAGGTGCCGGGCCGGCCCACGGCAAGCCTGTGAACGGCCTGTTCGCATATAGCCCATTTACAGCCCGCTAACCCAGGGCCCGTTTACGGCCTATCCGAATTAGGCCCAGTAGCGTCATCTGGGCCGTCCAATATAATTCCAGCCCATTTTAACATCTGGCCCATGTATGGCCCATGACGTCTTTCGGCCCATTTGAGGCCCTTATTACTCTCGGCCCATTAACGGCCCATGGTAAAACTGGCCCGTAATGAACAGTATATCACTTTATACCCATTAACGGCATGTGGTGAAACTGGGCCGTAATGAACAGTGTATCACTTTATACCCATTAACGGCCCATTATTCCGTTGGGCCGTTTCCAGCCCATGTTATCTTTCGGCCTTCTCGGGGCCCATTTATTCTTGGGATAATTTCCACATTCGTTTACTTACGGCCCATTACTGTCATTCTCTGCTTATGGGCCAAATTTAGCCCGTGGTTACAGTCGGCCCGTTTGTGGCGCGATAATACGTTGGGCCATTTTCATGTCAAAAAAACCCGTTGGGCTGTTTTCATAGAGTTATCAAATACGGCCTATTAACGGCCCGTTATTGACCACGAATAGTACGGCCCATAATTGGCGAAATGATGATACGCCCCGTAGAAGGCCCATGGATCCTACGGCCCGTAAAAGGCCCATGAATCGTAGGGCCGTAGAAGGCCCATGGATTCTATGGCCCGTATAGAAGGCCAATGGATCCTACGGCCCGTAGAAGGCCCATGGATCATACGGCTCGCAGGAGGCCCATGGTTACAAAAATCGGTGTGTTGCCATGATTATTCTGGCCTAGTTTCCAAAGATATGTTATTGTGGCCACTAGAAAAACACAGAAAAAGAACTGGAGTGACTACAAGCAAACAACTAAACAAGACAATAAGGAAATAAATAAGCAAGCAAATTCGCCACCAGTGCAAATATAGGGAACAAAGCAGCATATTACATACACTGGCCGTCAAAATTGGCCACCAGTGCAAATAAACGCGGCAGCAAAACAAGAGCATAACTGAAACAACTTCAGAAGAGCTCAAGAAACGTGGTATCCACCATGCTGGCAATAAGCTTAGCAAGCTTATTAGCTTTGTCCTGTTTGGCGCTAAAATCCTCCAACGCTTGCTGTTGCACCAGAAAGTATGCATCTAAATGCTCCAGGGACTTCCGTAGTCCTTCCGCTTCTTGTCGCAACACAGCTGATCGATGTCTTTCAGCTTGTAGTTGAGACTCAAGAAACCGAACTGATTCAGATAGTGAGTTTGAATAGCTTGTGCAAGCGGTAGTGGCCGGTAACTCCAACACTAAACCAAGACAGGACTTCGGGGTTGTCTCACTGTCTTCGAGATAGTCTTCCTTAGCTATTTTATCAGCTTTGTTGGAGACCAACAAGGATGTGTCACTATCCTGAACCTTATCTGCATTACTTCCTTTACCATTGCTTAATAAGGCACTCTTCCCCAATATTCTGTCAGCATTCTAAAAGAAGAAACAAGCAGACACATAACAGTTTAGCATGTACTAGTATATGAAACTCATTTCAGTGAACCCGTTCATTAGTAAGGTGGACAGGATTAAACTACCAAGTCTTCTATTGCCAAGTACTAGTACATAATAAAAGCATCAAACAAACATATATATATGTCCTATGGTCACTGCATTGTCTTGCCAAATCAAAATAGAGACACGGTTCAAATCATATCAGTTCAAGACAAAGCAGCAGTGAAAGAATACAAAGCATGGGAAACTACACGGCACAACAAGATTTCAGATGGGTACCAGGGGTCTACATGTACAACAACACTATTTGCTTTGTTGTGATGCTAGTAATGTGCATGATATGAGAAGTCAACTGTATACACAATTGAAATTGAAATCAACAGAGCTATTGATAAGCGCAAGCATGTTAAAGAAACATGCGTGAACATACCTGCTGTGCCATTGGAGTTTCGATTGGATCCTTCAATTTAAAAATAAGTTTGTATGAGTAAATACAGTGATACAAGAGCAAAGCAGTATGCACGATAGCAATCATAGTTAAAAAAGGCGCGCTTAAGCGCGCCTAGGCTCTAGGCGTTGGCGAAACGCATTGCGCACAACTATGCTTAATCTGTGCATAACTGCGCATAAGCATGCGCTTTGGTCAGTAAAGCGCAAGGCGGTGGCAAAACGCACAATTAACGCCTAGCGCTTTTCGGAACTATGATAGCAATGGAATCTTAAATTAGAACAGTTGTTCTTCAGGTTTAGGCACTTGTTCTACATGAACAGAGTACTGTAAGACGCAAGAATATAGTACCTAAAAATAGAAAATGAGCTCATAGACCTTACCACATTCTTGGTTCGGGACCAGTACAGAACAAGGCGTTCCCAGTCATCGTCCAGTAAATGTGTCTCAGGAGAACGTAAGGGAATTTGATGAGTTTCTTTGCAAGTGAAGTACGTTTTCTTCAGGTAATTCTGATACTGCCACCAAGCATTCTTGAAGATAGCAGAGGCATTACCACAGGTTACCTCATCCTGAGTTTCCAAATCGGTCCTTCTCTATAGAGAAAAATGGGAAAATTTGTTGTATTATAACCATCATGGAGGTAGGATGTATGGGACAAAAGCAAAGTAATTGCCATGAATAACATTACTTACACATAACTCCTGGACAAACACCTGCAACTGGCATTTTCCTTCATCTTCAGTATAATATTTCCAAGATGGGAAAATACGCACATACGATTTAACAACATCAAATGCGATAGATGCTAAAGTACGACTAGCTGGTTGTGCTTCCTCCACAGGAATAGGCGTACTAACTGGTGGAGTTGGGGTTCGTCGTGGTAGTACTGGCCCTTTGGGCACTGGAGCTCTGTGGTGGAGATGGTGTTGTGCCAACAGCAAATGGGTTACTATCTGCTGGGGTTGGGGTTAGATTGGGTGAAGCGGGTTCTCTGTCCATCACAGTAGGGTACAATCTGCGAGAGTTTGGGTTATGTGTGGTAGGGCTGGTTCTCGTGCATGTACAACCGGGGTGTTATCTCCACCAAGAGGTAGCACTGTTTTATTTGAAGACCATGTTTTTAGTCCGCTAGATGCTGGCATCACCCGCTCCAATTCAAATGGCTGATAAACAGGAAACATAGTTGAATGTAGAGACATTGTATGAGAGACAGATGCAATAGATAGTGTGGAAAAAAGAGGACATGAAATAGTTGGCATGTATATTGTTTAACTAAAATGGATAGCATGACATAATTTCACATATATGATGTCTATCTAAACTGGATATCATAGCATAACATAATTCAAAGATATGATGAATAACTAGAACGTCGTGCCAAGTTAGAGCATACACCTCGGTGGGGGAATAGGACTGGTCATCTGTCTCTGAATCCATCTCTAAGGAGCTATCGGGACCCAACAAGAGATCTGCTTCGACAGGTAGCACTGTCTGCTCTGAAGGCCTTGTTTTCACTCCAGATTTTTCAATCTCCCACCCAAATGCCTGATTCATAGGAAGAGTAGTTTAATGTACAAACAATGTCGACAAATGGAAATGTAATGAAGAAAAGGATGGGCAAGATATCATTCAAATATATGATGACTGTTTAAACAGGATGGCATTGCACATTTCACATATATTATGGCTGGCTAAAAGACATGAGACTACATAATTCCCATATATGATATAGAAACTAAACAGGTGGTGACAGAACATGTCTAAACTAACTAGATGACATATATGATGTCAAAAGTAGGCACTGCAAGGCAACATATGCATGATATGACTAACATCATCATGCCAAGGTAGAGCAAACACCTTGGGGGGTAAATAGGAGTGGTCAACGGCGTCTGAATCCACCTCAGAACAGATATCTTCCTCTGGATTACAATCTGGAGAGGGGTGGGGAGGGCTTTCCATTGAACCCACCATGGAGCGATGTCTGCATGACATTGTATTGCCGCGCAAAACTCTTCTCTTTTTCTCTACATGTTCAGCATGACTATGTACAATATCTGACATGCATACGAAAAAAATATGATGAGATTATGTAAGGAGAGCATGCAGAAATTTAGAGTGATGGTAACAACGAGTGGATGGATCCAAAAATAATGATAGCAGGCTGATGATTCCTTTTATTTAATAAAAAGACAGATGATGATTGCTTTACTATTTGTTTCCCACCCAAGATGAACAACATAGGCATACCCTAGGTGAACCAGATATTAGACAGAGATACTATTCATTGCTTCCTCGATATGTGCCCCACAACTAATTTAGAACTCATGTTTGAACATTAATTTGGACCTGACTTGGAGTCCAAGAGGTGAACAGGACGATATAGTAGCAGGTAATTTTAAGCAATGCATAACATAAGCAGAATCAAAAGAGTGCGACCTCTCTTGTGGACTCGTGTACTCCTCAGGTTCATCTGCTGAGTTGATGATGGTGATGCCGTTGCGGTGGGTGCCGGCGGCAGGCAAGGAGATCTGAGGCGGCGAAAGATGGTCAGGACTCGTGATGTCTGGTTTGGTGGATATTTCTGTCGATGGAGCACCTCAGGTGAGGTGGACAACGTCGCGGCAGGAGCAGGACAAACCACACAAAGTTCCCTTTGACACCTACCTATAATTGAAGTAATTATGTAAGGGCTCATTTGGCTTGCATGATTCTAAAAATGCAGGGATAGGAAAATCACCGGAATAGGATAGGAATGCACATGGTAAACAGAGCATTTGTAAACACAGGATTTCTGTCAACTTGGGTGTTTGGTTTACAGGAATTGGAAGAGTAGAGGAATGCAAAGAAACATGGCCAAAATAAAGTGAAACCATATGAAAGCGTGTACAGTTAGAATGTTATTCTGCCACTAATGCACTTGGTCTTGTTTTCATGCATAGGATTTTGAAAAGTAGGTCCAGGTGGATGTTTTGCTTCATTCCTTTCAACAAAATGCATGAATAATTGAATAGTAGAGTGCCATTGGAAAATTCCCTATTGCTATGTTTTTCCGTCGAACCAAAATAGCCCTAATGGATCGACATGAATGTATAGTAATAAGTGATGCAACAAGTGCACAACCTCTTTGCCGTAGCCGTGTCGACCTCAGCATCATTGGGTTGGTCGCTGAAGCAGTTGAGGCAAAGGTGGCTGTCGGAGGTGTGGAGGAAGATCTGAGGAATCTGTAGACAGCGTCCAGGGCACTGCTCTATTGTGATGGATCGTTCTGTCGTTGGAGCAGCCCCGGTGAGCCGTAAGACGTCAAGGCTGAAGCAGCACAAGACAGACATCGTCAATATCAAGTGGGATTCTAATAGCATCTCCAATAGATGATGTAAAATAGATGTAAAATTTACATCACCAAAAACCACCTGACTACAACATATGAGGTAAAAACTGTTGACTCTGAACATAACTGTCGAAACTGAAATTTACTGTGGGATCTGAATGTTACCGTTGAAACTGAATGCAATGGTAGCAGAGAGGCACTTGACATGTAGTTCAGGGAGGGCCTGCAGTTCATCTTCAACCTGCACCCCCCTGAGCCGCCAGCCACCACCGGTCGAACCGCCGGCCCCAGCGCTGCCTCGCCGCCCCGAAACAACTCCCCACCGCTGGTCCGCTGCCGCCCCGGCCAGCCCTATAGCCCCCCCGCACCCACCCTGAACCCTAAGATAGATAGTGGGGTACCTCTCCGGCGAGCCCCCGTCCCCGCTGCGGGTGGTTCTTCCTTAACTCCGGCGAGCCCCCCACCCCCTGAAAATCGACTGACCCAAAATTCGATTGAGTCGACTGAAGTGTAGCTAAATTGGAGCAGAGCAGCAGCACGAGCGAGGGGGAGAGCAGCAGCGTGAGCGAGCGAGCGAGAGCCGGAGCAGCAGCACCTGGGCGAGCGAGCGAGAGCCGGAGCAGCAGCAGCAGCAGCGCGAGCGAGCGAGAGCCGGAGCAGCAGCAGCAGATCCGGCTGGTATGGACGCCGCCGCCGAAGGGGCCTTGCACTGGGGGAGAGCCGCCATGGAGATGTCGCCCGCAGCGCTGGCTTCAAGGTAGCCGCTCCATGGGGGTGCGGGATGGAGCACCGTCAGCGCCGGAAGGTCGAGCTAAGGAGAAGGTGCGATGTGATGAGTGTACAACCTCTTTGGTGGCGCCGAGTAGGCCTCGGCTTCGTCCGAGGAGTCAGTGAGGATGTTGCGGTTCCGGTGGAGCGGGTTAAGGTGGCGATGTGGGGATGGAGAGCCGCGATAGACGAGGCGACCGTTGGAGCAGCTCCTTGGTGGTGGAGGACGGGGCGGCTGAACCGGCGGGACAACAAGATGGACGATGGATCCTCATCCGGGGAGGTGGACGAGGGACGTCGAGCTGTTGCGGTGGACGACGTCGTCGGGGAAGAGGCTCCGGCTAGGCAGCGGTGAGGTGGCGGACAGAGGAGGGTGGGGTTTCGCGGCTAGAGCAGATGGTTATGGCAGCCTGGGATTTCAAATGGCAAAAAGGAGGCGATGGGAGGGGGTGAACCATGACTTAGGGACGCGCTTGTCCAAAATGTAGGGTGTGTTACAAAAGTACCCCCCACCGATTTGAACTAGCGGCCCTTTCGGCTCAGGGTTAGAAGGAGGATTTCGCGTGTCGGGATTTGGCAGCTGGAGGGAGTTTTCGCGCTCGTTGTAATTTCGGGATAGCAAGGCGCAGGTTGTGAAGGCGCTAGTTTTGGGAGCACGATATCTGAATTTTCGGGATATAACAAGGCGCGGGTTGAATTTTAGGGACAAGCCTAACGTGTAATATTGTACTTGTACGTACCAAATCAATTCGCACTTCCCTCAACCAAAAAGAAAACGAAAAAAATAAAGCTATTCACACCACACAAAGAGAGAGTCTTGCCCCATTTTACTAAAAAAATGCTATTTAAAGCTACTCATACCAACAATTTAGTGCAATTAAATGCTATTCGGTAGTATGAATCCATGTTATGTCCAATTAAATTTTTTGCTTGCTGTATAATGCATGTAACCTACTCATACCAACATTTTAGCGCATTCCAAATGTCTATACTACCGCTGCAATTCGAACTGAATTTGAATTCGTTTCTCTATTTCAATAAGAATCTACAATCATGATTGTTGCCAACTTCAACCATAATTCATGTATTACCTTAATAACACACCACATGATTACTATAGAGATAGATATGAACTATGTGTACTACATGAACTCGAATTCTATTTTTTGAATACACTTGATGTTGATTCCAAATAATAGTACGTTTGATGTACTAACTATATATTCATAATCTAAACCATGTTCCATACGTGTACACCGTGTTTATCACACATAGTATAGTGCCCCGCCCCCTACATTATGACAAGTATTTAGACCTGAGCTGCAAAAGTCATACATTAGCCCAAATTATGATCAATGTTCTATATGGTATATGTAGTACTAGCAAGATGCCCATGCGTTCGACAGAACATCAACATGATCAAGGGGAGGCCTAATTTGCAAATATGGAGAGGGGTGTAGGTATCTTTTTTCAAAATTGCCATAGTTTCCTTCCTATCCGTCAGATATAAATCGGACGGCCTGGATTGCAGGATGGCACCATCATCAACAACTCCGTTTTTTATAAGAGTAGAGATAAAATCTATTATATGAAGTATAAAATGTTCATAACCACACCATGTATTATATGGCACCACCACTCTTTTCATCGATCTCGTACTCACACACTCCTTCCCCCTTGATATAGTATGACTCTCGCACCACCTCCTAGATGCATCCCTCTCTCTCTATCCTTCTTCCCGTGCCTCATTTGCTTCTAACACACACATGCATGTATACCGATCGATCTCCCAACATATACCTAGGTCGACTTTAACTATTCCCCTCCCCATCGATCGACGTACCTCACAAGTTATATCTCTCCTTTCTCAGACAAAGGATGATTGATCTTCCTATGTAGTTATGTCTGCTTACCACAGCCATATCGTCCCCCCTCATCATTCGTGCATGCCTCCTGACCCGTCTCTCACACGCACGTGCACAAACAGGCAGCCATCCCCTCTCTTATTGATATTGCAGGCGTGCCCTTCGGTTGTCTAGCAAGCCTATCCCACCATTTGTTAGAAGCAACTCCACTACCACCCCCTCCAACACTCTAGCTCTGTCTCTCTCCCAACCTTATTCCTCTCCTACACATATGCATGGATGCCGATCGATCACCTTTATACATGAGGTAGATCGATCTCCCATAATACACGAGGTAGGCCTCTCTCCTCCTCCACACATATACCAGCCATTGTACCTCTATAGTTAATTAAGCCTCCCTCCCCCCCCCACCACACACCGATAGTCGAGTGCTGTAGGTAGGTATCCATGCCACAGAGACAAACTGCACATGTCCCCTCTCTCGTTCTAGTAGGCCAGCCACTCTATATCTTTGACGTGGGCACACACAAATTCGATGGCACTCTTTATCGACCGCGCGCGCGCACACACACACATCATTCCTCTCTTCGATTCTATAGACACCTCAAGTCGATGATACCTCCACTCTCTTCTCGTGGATCGCCCCCTCTATATATATGATATATCCAGGACTCTATTTCACACACATTGCATATGTTACATTTTTTGATTGACCCCCCCCCAAAACTCTCACGAACCCACACACTATATCTCTCTACGTTTGTATCTCTCTCACACAACCCCACGTAGGTGGTGTACGTATACAAGAAGAGAATAGGTGCACCGTGCACGTACTCACGCTTCGTGCCCAGCCACACCCGCGCAGGTACACGATGGAGCTCATTTCTGTACGAAATGGCAGCCCACGTGCTAATTTGAACGCGTGTAGCGGTTGTTTACCTACGGAGGTCGTGTACCACGCGTGCACGAAACAAAGTTTGACTTCATGCGTTGGCACGTTATTTTTAAATAAAGTTATATCGCTCAATGGCACGTACACGGAATATAAAACAATTTTTATGGAGAATACAATGGAGCCTCCCTGCCTCGTATGTCTCTCTTCAGAGTATCTCACACAAGGCTGCGGTGGCCTCTCTCTCTCTCTCACCGTTGGTCACTGATCCGGTCGCATCCCATCCACCGGCGGAAAGGGAGGACATGCATCGTTTCTCCGTTCGATGGCACCGAGGCAGCACGTCCGATCTGCGGTACACGTCGTTCTCTCTGACCAAGCTCCGGCACGGTAGGGCCTATGCCACCTGCTCGCTGCCGCAGTATGGGCAGATTCCGCCCGCCGCCGCTCACCTAGTTACATCCTGACGACCTCCAGGTATCCCCTCCGGCGTATCCCCTCCGGCCTTGCTCCACTGCCCATCTTCCCACGTCGCTGCATGTGGATCTTCCATAGTTCTTTGCACAAAACGTAGCTCGTCCGGCGTACTTTCCATATTGCAATCTCGTCCTCGCACCGTTTTAGACAAACACAACCGTGTTGTCATCTTCCCTTAGGACAAGGAATATGCTTCTTTTTTGTCGTCACAACTGTCATCAACAATATTTATCTTTTTACAAATTTCAAATGGGCATATTTTAGACTGTAGATTCACTCATTTTGCTTCGTATGTGTACTCCCTCCATTCCTAAATATTTGTCTTTCTAGAGATTTTAACAAGTGACTACATAGGAGCAAAATGAGTGAATCTACACTCTAAAATATGTCTATATACATCCGTATGTAGTAGTCCATTTGAATCTCTAAAAAGACAAATATTTGAGTAGTCACTCATTGAAATCTCTGGAAAGACAAATACTCTGGAGTATATTTAAGAACCGAGGGGGTAGTGCACAGCCGCATGGGAGACTCAGACCGGTCCTTGCGCCGCTTTAATAGTGAGTAAAGAGCAGTCAAATCATAAGCCCCACCTTTCCCACTGTAAGTTGCTCGGAAGAAGCAACCATCAATACGCTCTTCTTTGAATCGGCTCATACTACTCCATCCGTCACTGTTTATAGAGCGCGCTTCGGAAAAAGAGAAAAAAATCTATGGGACCAAGGCGACTAGCGATCGGCCTGAAAAATAGCATTGGTAGTTATAGCACGGCGTCTATTACTAGAGGAAATATTGCGTACACACATGCATGCAGTGCTTCCACCCCGGGTACACACATGCATGCACTTACTCCACTCCGCAGTACTACATCGAGAGAAAATTGCGGTTACCACGCCCTAATTAATTGAGCATTAAACCAAACGCGTCTAAAGTCTCTCTGGTGGTGGAAATGCATTGAGAGAAATGCATCATAATGAAGCGCGCCCTGTAAACTGTGACGGAGGGAGGAGTAGTATGAAGGTGCAAAACCAAGTACACGTATGGCCAGTCGGTCAACGCACCTCCTCTTGGCATATCACTGACATGTGGGACCGGAGTGTGAGCAAACCGATCTCAATTGATGGCAAAATGGCCAACCCGCCGTTCCTAGAGACGAGGAGCGAGAACACATAGACGGGCTCGCACGGAGGCTAAGATATATTCGAGCATGGTTGATCGATATCATCATTACATGTTGGGCTGCCGTTTTCCGCCCTTTTCCGGAATAAATGTGTACTTTATCATAGATTAAGAAAAATAAGAGTACAGAGGCTCCACCATGCGGTTCTACTAGTAGTACTACTCGTACTACTAAACCTTGCGCTTGGCTCTTCGCCTCTTCGGGAAGTCGAACAATGATGGTACTCCGCATGTTCGGTACTACAGTGTATGCCTCTGGCAATCTGACACCGAATGAACAAAAAAAGAGGAAATATTACCGAGTGCTCCTATTTGTAACAGGATATGAGCCAGAATTAAGCGAGAATTGTGGCGAGTGTTCCATGCAATCAACTTCCATTATCACATGCGAGAACCCTCGAGGAGAACCAAATGTGTTGAAGATTGCTTTATCACATTTTAAAAATATAATAAGAGTGCAGATGCTCGTCCATCCGGTTCCTAGTACTAGTATAGTAGTACATACCTCTATAGACTATAGTAGTAGTACTAGTACTAGTAAACTTTGCGCTTAGTTGTTCGCCTCTTCGGGAAGTGCAACAATAATAGTACTAGTATAGTGTATGCTTCTGGCAATCTGACACCGAATTAACTGTTGCACGTCCACCGCCTGAGCGAAGGACAGCTTGCATTAGTCAAAAGTTCTCCTTGTCCTGCGAGCCACCACGCGCAAGCTTCTCCCGTCCTGCAAGCTTCTCCTTGTTCGGCAAGTTGACGGGACACAGCAAAGTAATGTTAGTCCATACTGCCTCCTCTCCGGTTAATATGGCTTAATTTCAAACGAGATAAATACACTGTCTATCACTATATATTTGTAAAAATACGGTCAGTGGACTTCATAATACGCTCATTGCGCTCAATATATACATTTTCCGGTGTTTATACGGTCACTAGCTCACCCTGGCTGAGTATGTGTGTGCATGCATGTGTAGGTTGAGCACTTGAGCGTGACCATGTGTGTTCCGTCGTGTGCTCGGACATGCATGCATTAGGGCGTCGACGCGTTTTTGCGTCCATGTGTACGTGTGACTATTGCATACATTTAGGAGGAGTACGTGTAGGCGCCACTAAAGGAGCAGTCAGATCACACAATAAGTTAGTCGGAAGAAGCAACCATCATTTCACTCTTCAATGACACGTATGCAATATAAAATGGTTGATTGGAGAGAAAAAGAAAACCACTATATATACACTAGCAGGAGCCTAAGCTACAAGCCTGCTTGCTTGGGTTGCTCTCTTCACAAGCATAGAACGACGGTGGCCACACCGCTGGTCACATAACCGGCCTGATCCCACAGCTGGGGGAAGGGAACAATGTTCTGCGTAGACGCGGTCGACATTGGCGAGGGAGAAAATCCACAGACGGTGCGTCCCAATCGGGGGGTCACCGCGGTATGGGCTGATGCCGCGTCCCAACTGCCCTTCTAGCTACAGCCTGACGTCCATTTCGAAAATATTAGTGCATGTCAACAAAAATTATACTAGTATCGCTGTTCCGTTTAGAAAAAAAGCATATAAGCTGTTACTTCTTACCCAAAGGATCTTTATATCCAACAGACACAAAATATCCATTTGACTGTTCGAACTTACTTTCACTGCTGATCTGATGTCGAGGTAATTGCTGGATCGCCACCAAAACCCACCATCTCTTAAGCTAAAGTAGACTGAGCTAACCCCTATATTAGCATATTACTAAGATAAACAGAAGGCACTGTAGAATCATTTAGGACGTGAGCTTGTCAATCTGAATGTGGAGGGACACCAGCTTAGCCCCGGCCAGCAGCTTGGGCGGAACTATGAAGAAGGTCAGCTCCTGCACGGCGACGTCGCCGGGATCCCTGGTGCTTGTCACCTCCATTTCCACCTTGACGGCATCGGTCCTACCTTTGGGCTCCCCCGGCGGGCCGTTCGCCCATAGCTTGTCCACGTAGTGCGGCAGTGGGGACGCCCCCGCTCTGATGCAGACGATCGACACGGCGATAGGCGTGCCGATGTCGAGCACGCCGCCGACCAAGAAAAACGTGTGGCCGTCCTCCTCCGCGAACAGCAAGAGCCGTGGCTCCGACAGTGGCACTTGCAGCTGGAGCGCCTTGCCATACTGGATCCTGTGCACGGGCATGGGATGCACGGTGCTGATATGGTGGGAGAGCACCGACGGCGGGCCTTCGTAGCCGCTGACGGGCACGGGGCATTTGCAAGGCGTGAGCGGACACACGCTCTGGTGATCGGCGAGCTTGTTGTAAGTGACGTAGAGCCCACAGCCTTCGTGCGGGCACTCCACCCTCATCGAGGAGAGGACGGCGTCCACCGCCGTGTTCCACACGTCGAAGCCACCGCCGCGCTCGCACTTCTGGCACTGCCGCTGGTTCCCGGGGCGCTCGACGCGGCAGTCCGTGCAAGCCAGGTGCCCTCCCTTGCACTGCACAAATCAATCGAACAACACATCAATCAAGAAACCTGCACCTTGCTCGATCAGCCGAACGGACAAGGTGTATTCGAACCTCATACACTGGAGGCTTCAAGGCGGAGGCACAAGGGGCAGTGGAGCAAGGTGAGGTCCATCGAGACCATAGAGAGCTCCATCGTCGGGTCCTGTTCCATCTGCATGATCTCGCCCTCCTCGTGCACAACCATCTCTCGCTTTATTAGGGCGGGGCATTACAAAGCTTTACCATCACATATTCATACTACGTCAAGGTGCATTAAATCAACACATGCAAGTATCAAAAGGAGAGTCACGGCATGCATGCATGCGTTGTAATTAATGCATCGGTAAACGCAAATTATTGAAATATATCGAGTGTAGTGCTTTGATGTGTCGCGTCAACTTGTACAAGACCGAGAAGTTTATTACTACAACGCCCTCTCGCCTTAACCGTACCTGCCTTTGGCTACATGACAGGTGGGCCACCGACCTGTTGGGCCCACCTGTCATGGATGCAAAGGCAGGAGCAGTAAGTCAATGAAGCTGTGTCCCTCCCTCGCCCATGAGCGTGGTGGCTGGCAGGACTAGGTGAAGCTTTCGTTCGCTACACGCTCTCCCTCCCGTACGCGGTGGACATGCGGCAGTTCAATCGTTGTCAGATGGCCAGAAGCATACTGTAGTACTCCTCCACTGCAGTAGTACTCCATCATTTTGTTCGACTTCCCGAAGAGGCGAAGAGCCAAGCGCAGCCCGGACGCTCGTGTGGCAGTTTCATGTGTAGAGTAGTCTAGGATAGCGCGTACCGTGCCTGTAAGCTTAAAATCGTTGGGGTCGGCTCCATGCTATATTTTTTTGATTAAAATAATCTTCTGGCCCTACCTGTCATCCTGGTGATTCTAGTTTGCACGCTCATCTGGTCAAGACAGGAATATATATTTTAATTTGTGGTGGGGTAAATGTTAGAGGTTGCAGCAAATGGAGTATTGTACACTGCGGGTCTTTCAGCCAAGTTTAGAGGCGACTATGTGGGGCCAGTGCTATGATGTGTCGCGTCAACTCGTACAACGAGGAGAAGCTTGATTTTACTACTACACGCCTTCTCCCTCACCCATGCGTGCGGTGGCTCGCAGACGAGGACATGCTTTTGCTTATAGTACTACAACAAGCTATTCCTCCCGCTCGCGGTGGACGGACATGCAGCAGTGGATTCGATACTGTAGAAGCAGTAGTAGTAACATCATTGTTCGTCTTCTCGAAGAGGCGAAGAGCCAAGTGCAACCCGAACGTGGCAGTTGCGAACCTTGGAGCACGCATATAGCCAGGCTCTTGCATGAGACAAAATTGCTATGTGAGCCCACTATTCTAGTACTCCCTCCGTCCGGAAATACTTGTCATCAAAATGAATAAAAGGGGATGTATCTAGATGTATATTAGTTCTAGATACATCTTTTTTATCCATTTTGATGACAAGTATTTTCAAACGGAGGGAGTACTTGCTAGTATAGCCCTGTAAACAAGAAAGGAGTATTTGCCTTTCTAGAGATTTCAACAAGTGACTAGACTACACCGAGACGGAGTACATATGGAGCAAAATGAGTGAATCTACACCATAAATAAATACGTAGTTCTCTCGTTTTCCTCCCGCCCTTGGTCGCAGTGCACAATATTGAGTATACTATTACTATCATCTTGAAATTTACGAAGTCACCATAGGCACCTCGTCGTCGACGGGAACGTCTCCTAACACGCGATAGGCGCGAGCGGTAGTCGCCTCCATAGGTGCTTGAATTCCAAGGAGGGAGAGGGTAGCGGTTCCCAAGACGTTGAACAGTCAATGATGCATCCTCAAATTACTCTACATGTAGAGGGAATTAATTGGAGAAGCGGAATAGAGCCAGCACGATGTGAATGCAACAGAGTTTGGATTCTCATATAAAGGTGCCCCACCACTCCAATCCATCTACTCCTTAGTATCTGCGCAACACTACTCACTCCAATCCAAGACCAAGTGACTAGAAGCCAGAAGCACTTATGGAGGCGATGGACGCGAGCGGCAGTCGGCTGTGCCAAATCTTCCAAGGCGCCGGCCTGTGGCCCCGCACCGTGCAGCGTTTCCAGATGGTGCTGGCGACCACCGGCGTCGTAGCCCTCGCCGATGCCGGCTTCGCCTCTTGCATGGACGACATGATGGTCAACTCCATCCGCAAGTTCGCCGCCGTCAAGAAGCGCGCGGACGACCTTGCCGTACTGCTCCAGCCCGCGCCCCCAGGCTCCTCATTGCCTACCACCCTCATCGGCTTCCATGGTGATGAACTCTTTCAAGCCCTGGTGGCCCTGCAGTTGCCGGAGGTCGTGATGAAGAATGTGCACCTCGAGGCCGCGCTCGTCGCGCAGCGCCTCGGCATGCAAGGAACCGTCGACCTGCACATCCACGTCTACAAGGAAATCGTCTACATAGGCCACTACAAGGCCAGCGAGGACAGAAAGACGTTGGCCTTCTTCCAGCAGCTGGAATCTTTGGACGCCATTGTTCAGAATCACGTCGACCTGGCCACAAAAGCCACTGCTACTTAGCCGCCGTTCAGTGGGTCGGTGCCCTGAGTCGAGGTGGTGGACGTCGTAGATGGATGCATCTCTTCTTCTTGCCTCCTGTAACCAGCACTGCATCGCCTCGTGGCCTTAATGTTTTATTAGTATAGGAGTATATAGAATTTTTATTCCAGTAGTAACGTTTTCACTGTGAGGTGGGGCCGCAGTTGAGCAAACCGACCATCGGAAAATCCCCACCCCGCCCACCGGGCGTCGGCTGAGTTTAGAATTAGAAGAGAGAAATGAGGGAGAAGAGCTAGCTGTAGCACAAACACTGTTGTCAGATGGGACTCGCGTTGATAGAATAGGAGTACTGAGCACTCGTACCTCCTTTTTTAGAAAAAAGCAGTCGTATGTCTAGTACTACCACTAGTTGGGTGCGTGCGACCTATACCTGTCATCACTTTAGGTCTCCTTTTCGAACCGCAGCTACGCTTCACCGTACATATTTTTTCATGCATTTATCATCCTATATGTACTCCTAGGCTATTTCCACGTGCTCCCTTTCACCGACATGTGGGACATAGAGCATCTGGGTCGTAGTGCATGCACGACTCGGAGCATATGCCGGGGTACTTTACATTTCAGACCTCACGAATTACATGCAAACCCCCCGCAGAAGAATAAATAAATAAATGAATTACTACATGAAACCGGATTATTTTCGTACAAACCGGAGCACGTTCATTAAATTTTGGACATAACACGTTTATAAAAAAATACCAGACCTAAACCAGTCTAAGGGCCTCTTTGATTCGCAAGATACTGAAAACACAGAAATGGGGAAAGTATGATGGCGATGAACCGAGACGAGGAGAACTCTACTAACTCAGTTAGAGGTTAGAGTTAGATTTTAACCCTGAACTAACTCTAAACCAAAGAGGTGTATGGATGGCAGTGTTAGATTGACAATAAATGTTCTTTCTCAATCACTGCGCAACACTGCTCACTCCAATCCAAGACCAAGTGACCAGAAGCCAGAAGCACCTATGGACGCGATGGTCGCGAGCAGCAGTCGGCTGTGCCAAATCATCCAAGGCGCCGGCCTGCGGCCCCGCACCGCGCAGCATTTCCAGACGGTGCTGGCGACCGCCGGCGTCGTAGCCCTCGCCGACGCCGGCTTCGCCTCTCGCATGGACAACATGATGGTCAACTCTATCCGCAAGTTCGCCGCCATCAAGAAGCATGTAGCGAAAGCTCCTACTAGTCCTGCCAGCCACCACGCTCATGCGCGAGGGAGGTACGCAGCTTCATTGACTTTGTAGAAGGTTATGCAACTCACGATATATTGATCGGGTGCAATATGCACGTATATATAAGTACAAAGGGTAGCCACGTCCTCAACTATACATGGAAGGAGGAGGGCTTGTTGTACAAGAAATACACATATGTATCTACATCTCAACACCCCCCCGCAGTCGAAGCGGCACCATGGTCGACGCAAAGACTGGATCGGAACTCCTCGAAAGACGCAGTAGACAAGCCCTTTGTCATGATGTCAGCAAATTGTTGAGACGTAGGGACATGCAGCACGCGTACATGACCAAGAGCTACCTGTTCGCGAACAAAATGGATATCAATCTCAATGTGCTTGGCGCGTCGATGATGAACCGGGTTGGCAGAGAGGTAGACCGTAGAAACATTGTCACAGTAGACAATCGTGGCCTTGTCAACCGGAGACAAGAGCTCATGCAGAAGCTGACGAAGCCAGGAACACTCGGCGACGACGTTGGCAACGGCGCGGTACTCCGCTTCAGCACTGGAGCGGGAGACAACGGGTTGTCGCTTGGACGACCAGGAGATAAGTGATGGTCCAAGATAGACGCAATAACCAGAGGTCGAGCGGCGCGTGTCAGGGCAACCGGCCCAATCGGCGTCAGAATAAGCCGTCAGATCCATAGATGATGAAGCCTGAAGTGACAGCCCAAGATCCAAGGTGCCACGGATATAGCGCAGAATGCGCTTGACTGCGGTCCAGTGAGCATCATGGGGAGCATGCATATGAAGGCACACCTGCTGAACAGCGTACTAGAGCTCCGGACGAGTAAGAGTGAGGTACTGAAGAGCACGAACAATCGACCTGTAGAATGGAGCATCTGAAGCAGGAGAACCATCTGTGGCAGAGAGCTTGGCCTTCGTATCGACAGGTGTGGCAGCCGGTTTGCAATTAAGCATCCCGGCACGGTCCAGAAGCTCATGAGCATACTTCCGCTAATGAAGAAAGAAGCCATCTGCTCGACGAATAACCTCGATCCCGAGGAAATAGTGCAGAGGACCTAAGTCCTTAATGGCAAACTCAGCACGAAGATGATCCGTGAGCTGTCGAAGAAGGGCAGTCGAGCATGCTGTCAAGATGATGTCGTCGACATAAAGCAGCAGAAAAGCAGTAGCATCACCCTGGTGGTAGACAAATAGTGAAGCATCTGAGCGAGTGGAGCGGAAGCCAAGCTGAGTAAGAAATGCTGCGATGCGCTGGTACCACGCGCGAGGAGCTTGCTTGAGCCCGTACAGAGATCGAGAAAGCAAGCACACATGATCCGGAGAAGACTCATCCACGAACCCAGTCGGCTGCTGACAGAACACCTGTTCCTCAAGATGCCCATGAAGAAAAGCATTCAAAACATCCATCTGGTGCACGGGCCAGGAGCGAGAGACCGCTAGCTGAAGGACAGGCCGAATCGTCCCGGGTTTGACAACCGGGGCGAAAGTGTCTGTGAAGTCAACGCCTACTCGTTGACGAAAACCCCGAACGACCCAACGGGCCTTGTGTCGGTCAAGAGTACCATCCGGATGAAACTTGTGCTTGAACACCCACTTCCCGGTGATGATGTTGGCCCGAGGGGGACGGGGAACGAGCTGCCAAGTGTGATTGCGTTGCAATGCGTCAAATTCCTCCTTCATCGCGGCGAACCACATGGGATCACAAAGCGCAGAACGGGCGGAGGTCGGCAGGGGTGACGGTGACGAGGAAGACGTCGAAGCCACGCAGGTGTACTCATCCGGAGGGTAGCGAGTGCTCGGCCGATGGACACCCAGGCGCGACCGAGTGACAGGGCCAGAGGGTGGTGGCGCAACAGCAGACACCGGGGCCGGCGCCAAACCCGGCGGCGAAGAAGCCGGCGACACACCCGGCTGCGAAGAAGTCGGGGAAGAAGCGGGCGATCCCGGCGGGCGAGCTGGCACAACAGCCGGCAAGATCGGCGAGGCTGGCGCTGAAGCCCACGAAGAAGAGGCCGGAGAGGCCGGCTCAGAAGCCGGCGCGGCGCCCGGTGATGAAGCAGCTGGAGAGGCCGGCGCGGGGCCCGGCGATGAAGCAGCCGGGGAGGCCGGCGTGGAGGCCGACGTGGAGGCCGGCTCGTAGGTCGGTGAGCCTGGCGAAGCAGCGGGCAGGAGCCGGAGTGCCGTGCGTCCAGGGGACGCCCTACGCCATGGGGCAAAGCCAGGGCGGACAGGGTCGGCCAAAGAGGGGCCGGGCGCCGATGAAGAAGCCGCCTGATGTTCCTGTTTAAAAGGAAAACACAACTCGTCGAAATAAACGTGTCGGGATGTGATGACACGGTGGGAAACCGGATCATAGCATCTATAGCCCTTGGTGTTAGCCGGGTAACCGAGGAAGACACACGGAAGGGAACGAGGGGCAAGTTTATGAGGAGAGGTGGCGGCAATACTAGGATAACAAAGACAACCGAAAATACGAAGACCGTCGTATGAAGGAGGAGACCCGAAGAGGAGGTGGTGAGGTGTAAAGTTGCACCGGGTGCGACAGGGACGAAGGTTAATGAGTAGGGTGGCAGTAGCGAGAGCGTCGGGCCAGAAGCGAGGTGGCATGTATGCGTGGAAGAGGAGGGTACGGACGCAATCGTTAAGAGTGCGAAGAATGTGTTCCGCCCGACCATTCTGCTGTGAAGTATATGGACAGGTAAGACGAAAAACAGTGCCATGTGTGGAGAGAAGATTGCAGATGGTGGTGTTGTCGAATTCTTTTCCGTTGTCAGTTTGCAAAGCTAGAATGGGACGACCAAATTGCATAGATACGTAAGAGTAGAAGGCCGTAAGAGTGGCAGCAACTTCGGACTTCTTACGTAATGGAAAGGTCCACACAAAGTGAGAGTAGTCATCCAAAATAACAAGATAATATGAGAATCCAGTATTACTAGCAACAGGAGAGGTCCAGACATCACTATGGATTAACTCAAAGGGTAACGACGCAACCGTGGATGAAGCACTAAAGGGAAGGCGAACATGTTTGCCCAGACGGCATGCGTGACAAGAGTGCGCATCCGTTTTATTACATGTAAAATAAAAATCCCTAATAATGTGACGAAGAGCGGTGGAGCTAGGATGACCGAGACGGGCGTGCCAAAGATCAACGCCGGCGGAGAGTGCAACTGGTCCAGCATGTGAAGATGATGGAGGCTGGACGGAGTATGTATCGCCGGGACTGTCACAGCGGTGAAGAACCATCCGGGTGAGGGCGTCCTTAACAGAAAAACCAACTTCGTCAAATTCCACAGTTACAGAGTTATCTCGAGAAAGTTTACGAACACAGACTAAATTCTGAATGACTTCAGGAGACACAAGAACATTATTGAGATAAAGTGGTCTAGAGTTCGAAGGAAAACTGGTAGAACCAATATGAGTGATAGGGAGACCAGCACCATTACCGACAATGATACGAGAAGAAGTGTGAATAGGAGACGCTGAAGAGAGGTTACCCGGGTAAGCGGCCATGTGCGAAGATGCACCGGTGTCCATAAACCAATCGCCACCGCCGGAATAAGTCCCGACCGGAGGCTGCTGATGAAGAGCAGCAAGTAGGGCCGGATCATAAGAGACCGGCGCGGGATAGCCGGGGGAGCCGGTCACGCCTGTGTTGGTGGTTGGCCCGCCATAGCCAACCGGAGCAGGAGAGTAGTAGGCCGGTGGAGCGACCGGACCGGGTTGCGGACCGACGAAGAAGGCATGATGGCTGGAGGGACCGGGCCCAAGGAGGCTTGGAGCGGGTGGGCGGGGCACGGGCATGGTGTAGGCGTGCACAAACCCTGTCCAGGGGTTGTGGCCACCCCCCCAAGGCGGCGTCGGCTGCTGCTGGACAGGCCCGGGGCGCGGCTGTTGCTGCTGCGTCTGGCCTTTGCCGCGGCCGCGGCGCCTCTGGCGCTGATGCTGCTGGGGGCTGCTGCTGCGGCAGTTGTTGAGGAAGAGCCGCAGAAGGAGCCGGTGGCCGCTGCTGGTAGGGGGCGCCGTAGGCGCCTTGCGGCGCGGAAGGCGCCGGTGGCCGTGGCGCCTGGTACGGCGCTGGGAAGCTGGGAGGCGCGCCTGAGGGCGCGGGGCCACCGCGCGAGTAGCCAGCGGCGAAGGCGGTATGAACGGCACGGGAGCGAAGATGCTTCAACCGGCGTTCCTCGAGACGAAGATAAGCCACCGCCCGCTCGTAGGTAGGGTTCGCCATGAGGGTGAGGTTGGAGGCGGCGTTGCCGAGATCCTCATTGAGGCCGGCGATGAGGGTGGAGAGGAGCAACTCGTCGCCCACCTTGAAGCCGATGTCATTGAGCTCGTCGGAGAGGGTCTTGAGTCGCATGCAGAAGGCGTCGACGGAGGAGTCGTTTTGATGGCACCCGAAGAACTCCTACTGCAGGAAGACGATCCGTTGGAGCTTGTTGTCGGTGAAGAGGCCGACGATCTTGTTCCACACCGTGCATGCATCATCCTTGTCGCGAACGACGGTGTGGAAGATGTCATTGGACACGGTGAGGAAGAGCCACCTGATGATGGTGGCGTCGATCGCTAGCCAGTCGGCGTCACGGTTCAGGACGAAGAGGTTGGCTGTGCCGTCGATGTGGTCCTGCAGGTTATACTCACGAAAGAGGAGATTGAAGTATGTCTTCCAAGCATCAAAATTCGCCTCGTTGTGGGAGAGGATGACCGGAACGCGACGTTCGATGGGAACATCACGGATGTAGGCAGGATCGGGAAGAGTGGCGGCGGTGGAGCCGGCGGAAGAGTCGAAGGGATTTAGCGGCTTCACAACCGGAGGAGTAGAGGCAGCGGACCGGTCGGAGAGGTTGGATCCTGACATGGCAGGAGCTAGGGTTAGGGGCGGCCCGGGCGGGTTAGGGTTTGTAGTGGCTAGGGGTGGGAGAGGCGCGAGGTGATCGCGGGGGCGGGAGCGAAAGCGGTGGGGAAGGTGGCACGGCGGCGGCGAGTAGTCGGCGGCGCGGGCGTGCGAGGGAACTAGCGGCGGCGGCTGGGAAGCGACGGCGACGCGGCTAGGGTAGAGGATCGGAGGAAGGCTGATACCATGTAGAAGGTTATGCAACTCACGATATATTGATCGGGTGCAATATGCACGTATATATAAGTACAAAGGGTAGCCACGTCCTCAACTATACATGGAAGGAGGAGGGCTTGTTGTACAAGAAATACACATATGTATCTACATCTCAACAGACTTACTGCTCCTGCCTTTGCGTCTATGACAGGTGGGCCCAACAGGTGGTTGGCCCACCTGTCATGCAGCCAAAGGCAGGTGTAGTTAAGGCACTGGAGCTCAGTCCGCGAGGGAGAGGGCGTTGTAGTAATCAAACTTCTCGGTCTTGTACGAGTTGACTCGACACATCAAAGCACTGCACTCGATATAAGTCTTTTTACACATTTCAATTGGACTACTACATATGGATGTATCTAGACATATTTTGCTTCGTATGTAGTCACTTGTTGCAATCTCTAAAAAGACTTATATTTGGAAACGGAGGGAGTACAACGCATGCATGCATGTCGTGACTTCCCTTTTGATACTTGCATGTGTTGATTTGATGCACCTTGCCAAATTTTGACTATAAATTTAACTAGCCAAATTTTCATGCATGTCACAAAAAATTACGGGGCTGTTTGGATTGTGACTATGTTTGTCTTATGTTGCCACATTATTTTTCCCACAGTTGCCTAACTTGAGTTGCTCAAATTGTTAGACACACTTTGGCTTGCCTAAGGGAATCTTGCCACACTTTTTGTGTCTATGACATGTGGGGTTCACTGCTAATAAAAAAATTCTTGTCTTAGGTGTGGCTAATAAAAAAGACTTATATTTAGGAACGGAGGGAGTAGAAAATATAAATAATAATGCATGTTGGGGCAACCCACGTTTTCGATAATTTTAGCCGTGGACTTGTTCACAATTTTTACAAGGGGGTGGTTGTTCATTTAATGGAGGGACTTGTAGCAGACTTGAACGATACAAAGTGCGACCTGGCACACCGTAACACCACTTGGAACAAGCGGGTAGCTATCTCAAAAAACAATCAACAACTAAAAAACGGCGACCTGGCACGTAGTACACAATTTTAAATGATTGTTTTGATGGAGTGAAACAGGGAAACTACCCCACTACGTATATATAGGCCGGAGCCCCCGCGCTTGCTTGCTAGGTTGCTCTATTCACACACTCTCATCCTCTCCAGATCTAAATAAGATAGGGGTGGTAACACTGTCTTTCTCCCTTCAAAAAACACTGTCTTTCTATCCTCACCGCTAGTTATAGATCCGGATGTATCCCCCTCCGCCGGTGAAGGGGAGGAGCGGCAGCGTTTAGGCCGTCGTCGACAGCGAGGGAGGAGACCCACTCCCGTCCACACCATTATCTCCGGCCGAGCGCCGGCGCGGGAGGTCCTCCGATCCCTTCATTGTTGCCCTAGTGTGGGCGGATCCGGCCTCCCGCCGCCCACCTATCGACATCCCGACGACCTTCAGGTATATCTTCCTTCGAAACCGCCTTAGCTGTACTTCCCCAGCTTGCTACGTCATTGCATGTGCATCATTTTCTACCTCTCAGCCCCTCTCGATCGTGTTGGAAATATGCCCTAGAGGCAATAATAAATTGGTTATTATTATATTTCCTTGTTCATGATAATCGTTTATTATCCATGCTAGAAGTGTATTCATAGGAAACTCAGATACATGTGTGGATACATAGACAACACCATGTCCCTAGTAAGCCTCTAGTTGACTAGCTCGTTGATCAATAGATGGTTACGGTTTCCTGACCATGGACATTGGATGTCGTTGATAACGGGATCACATCATTAGGAGAATGATGTGATGGACAAGACCCAATCCTAAGCCTAGCACAAGATCGTGTAGTTCGTTTGTTAAGAGCTTTTCTAATGTCAAGTATCATTTCCTTAGACCATGAGATTGTGCAACTCCCGGATACCGTAGGAATGCTTTGGGTGTACCAAACGTCACAACGTAACTGGGTGGCCATAAAGGTGCACTACAGGTATCTCCGAAAGTGTCTGTTAGGTTGGCACGAATCGAGACTGGGATTTGTCACTCCGTGTAAACGGAGAGGTATCTCTGGGCCCACTCGGTAGGACATCATCATAATGTGCACAATGTGACCAAGGAGTTGATCACGGGATGATGTGTTACGGAACGAGTAAAGAGACTTGCCAGTAACGAGATTGAACAAGGTATCGGGATACCGACGATCGAATCTCGAGCAAGTAACATACCGATTGACAAAGGGAATTGTATACGGGATTGATTGAATCCCCGACATCGTGGTTCATCCGATGAGATCATCGTGGAACATGTGGGAGCCAACATGGGTATCCAGATCCCGCTGTTGGTTATTGGCCGGAGAATGTCTCGGTCATGTCTGCATGGTTCCCGAACCCGTAGGGTCTACACACTTAAGGTTCGATGACGCTAGGGTTATAGGGAATAGATATACGTGGTTACCGAATGTTGTTCGGAGTCCCGGATGAGATCCTGGACGTCACGAGGAGTTCCGGAATGGTCCGGAGGTAAAGATTTATATATGGGAAGTCCTGTTTTGGTCACCGGAAAAGTTTCGGGTGCTATCGGTAATGTACCGGGACCACCGGGAGGGTCCCGGGGGTCCACCAGGTGGGGCCACTGGCCCTAGAGGGCTGCGTGGGCCAAGTGTGGGAAGGTACCAGCCCCTAGGTGGGTTGGTGCGCCTCCCACAAGGGGCCCAGGGTGCAGGAAGGGGGGGAAGGGGGAAACCCTAGGCTCAGATGGGCCTAAGGCCCATCTAGTGGGGCGCCCCCCTCTCTTCCCCCCTTGGCCACCCCCCCAAGTCCCATCTAGGGCTGGCCGCACCCCTTGGGGGGGGAACCCTAGATGGGGGCGCAGCCCCTCCCCCTCCCCTATATATAGTGGGGGTTTTGGGGCTGCCATACACATGAGAACACATCTCCCTCATGGCGCAGCCCAACCCTTCTTCCTCCTCCTCTCCCGCGGTGCTTGGCGAAGCCCTGCAGGATTGCCACGCTCCTCCACCACCACCACACCGTCGTGCTGCTGCTGGATGGAGTCTTCCCCAACCTCTCCCTCTCTCCTTGCTGGATCAAGGCGTGGGAGACGTCACCGGGCTGCACGTGTGTTGAACGCGGAGGCACCGTTCTTCGGTGCTTAGATCGGAATCAACCGCGATCTGAATCGCTACGAGTACGACTCCTTCATCCGCGTTCTTGCAATGCTTCCGCATCGCGATCTACAAGGGTATGTAGATGCACTCCCTTCCCCTCGTTGCTAGATTACTCCATAGATTGATCTTGGTGATGCGTAGAAATTTTTTGAATTTCTGCTACGTTCCCCAACAGATGGGATGGTCCAACGTCACCTTTTTTCTATTGTTAGAGGTAAAGCTACTTCATGGAGTTGAATCTTGTACTTGGTTCAAACAAGAAATAAAGTGGGGGTGGGGGAATTTAGTAGTATGTAGTACATCGGACTTGGTACAAACAGGAAGGAAAGGAGGTGAAAGTAGTACAGACTGGTCATCCAACCGGTCTCTTGGTCGAAAAGGGAAATATAGGGGTAAGGCTGTACACAGTGGTATGACCAGGACTAGATTTGCTATCCACACATAGGAGTAGGTGGCTAGAGTGAACAAAAATGGGACCAACCCAGATATGTTTCTTGGATGTTTGTTTCTCGGGGCAACAAACTATGAATCACCACTTTATGCCCCTGTTTAGGTACATGGTGCTGGACTGCTGGTGCACCCACTGTCCCATGCCCTTATACCAAATATTTAGCTGCTCTTAATCTAATGCCCCTGGTAAAAATGAAGCCATGCCACTGTTATAAGCCATGACAAGTTTAGCCAAATGTTTTTGCCTGTAATTGTTTGAGACTCTGACTGTTTTCTCTGTAGCTTTTTGTGCAAACAGGGATATCCATTTCACCATGTTGCTGTTGTGACCTTTTGGTGCATTGCACAAAACTCTTCTTAAAAGAAGTGACTTTTGTGCTATTTAACTGGAATGTCAGAATGGAACAGTTGGTTCATTTCGGTGGAACTGCACAAAGGGAGATCTGTGTTCCAATCCTCATCATCCATATTGGCACCATAACCTTCCTTTAGGTAAGAATGATATTTAATGCATGTGTTCATCTCTATTTTGCGACTGCCATGAGAAAATAATGTTATTTTTTACTACTACACTTGTACTCCCTCACTGACAAAACCAATTCTGAAATAGAAGGCCAATCATGTACTTGGTTTCACCAACTGGTGAGGAGAATGAGAAATAGAGCATGAAGAGGAAGAAGAGGAAGAGTAAACAGTGCCAAGGCGATCTTGCTGAAGCCAGAGGCCTCAGTCGAGGCCATTCAAGGGCTCCGGCAACGACTACCTTACATGAGAGACGATCCTCCAGGGAGCCCTTCCACTTCTGTTGTGTCACTTAATTAATTAGGAGTACTTAAGTACCACTAATTTATTGATGCCTAATTTTCCTGTTGGAGTTAAACAAATCTTTAGTAGCACCCTTATTGCCGATTTCATAAAGGATTAACTTGGAGCCTGAACTCGCACGCAAATCATTACATCGGGTGATTTCAGTAGAACTGCACAAAAAGATCAGATGGACAAGTACTTATGCTACTACTATGTACTCCAAAGTTCACTCAGACAAGCATCGATGTTGACAAGAAGAAGTGCCTATATTCTTTCGAGTATCAACCGGCATCAACCAATTGTCAAACTCCAAGTATTAGGAGAGTGAATGCCAAAAATATTGCTTGGCGCATAGCCCAAAAAAACACAGCCAGTCTTTGGTCCCAACTTGTGCCTTTTGGTTATCGGCACATATGGTAGCGAACTGTATGGCATGGAGTCTAAAGATTCCAGACAAGTTGGTTGACATGTATATTCATCTGGCACTTAATCAGTCTGCACGCCAGGGATGCTCCATTTCAGTTGAACCACACAAAAAATTTGGGTGGTTCATTTTCTCAACCGCCTCCTTTCTCGTGTGCAATGTAGAATTTTGGCGAGATACAGGACCAAGATGAGCCAGTAAACTAGTTGGATGAAAGTAGTGGCCAAGTTGCTCAAACCTCCCTCGGCATGAGGCCACTATTTGAGGATAAACCTACAAGCAAAGTTCAGATTGTCTGTGCTGCCTCTTATGTACTCGAAAGTTTACTCGTACAAGCATTAATTTTAGCAAGAAGTACCTCCGACTGAACACCATTTACCAGTCTGCAATGTAGAATTTTGGCGAGCTACAGGACCAAGATGAGCCAGTAAACTAGTTGGATGAAAGTAGTGGACAAGTTGCTCAAACCTCCCTCGGCACGAGGACACTATTTGAGGATAAACCTACAAGCAAAGTTCAGATTGTCTGTGCTGCCTCTTATGTACTCGAAAGTTTACTCGTACAAGCATTAATTTTAGCAAGAAGTACCTCTGACTGAACACCATTTACCAGTCTGTACCCTAGGTAATTAAAGTTCGTCCATGGATCATATTGGCTGTGATCTCAATCATTTCGATGCATAAACATACTGAACATGTGTATATCTGAATCTTCTTGTGAATTATCTATGAATATTGTTGTGTGATCTATCAATCATTTGGATCCATAGACATGTTGAACTTGTGTATATATGAATCTTTTGAGTTGTTGATAGTGAATGTTGGCTATGAATATGAACGTGTCCTGTGAACCTCAGTTTGATACGAATGTTTACCTTTTCTGTTGTGCTTGTGTGTGAACTTGTTAGTATGCCTACTGTGGGGTATGTGACGTGTGAGTGTCAACGGCACACCTTCTTCCCGAGAAGAATTGCACTTGCTTTGTTAGGGTAGCAACGGCGCATCAGCTCTTTTTAATCTTTTTGCTCTGTCTTGCCCCCTCCCCCTCTCAACCCCTGCCATAATGTTTTCGGCCTCAAAACAAGCATAGTACTGCGTTGTTTTGGGGGCTTGATGAAAAAACGAGTGCTGGTTTCTGTAGGTTGGCCCGCCCAGCAAATGGGCTGCTGGTCCACCACATACTGGGAGGCTAAAAATATAAGTTGTATGGTGCAGAGGCAAGTAAAAAAAGCCATCGAGAGCCATCCACTGAAGAAAAAAAATCGCTCCTGATGTGCTTCTTTAGTCGTGCCGCCGGCCCCCTCTATAATCCAGTTCGCTCGGGGATCTGGTATCTTTTTTTCCAGAGGGCGAACAAGTATCAGCTAGGCCTAGGTTTTGTATTTTAACATGCGTAGCCCACGACATACGGTGACAGTGGTTTCAACTTATTTTTTGAGGTCCATACCGGCCTATGGGCTTTTTCTTAAAGATCGGCAGCCCAATGTATTTTTTAACCACATTATATATATTTATATTATTACTATTATTGTATATTTTATAGAGACTTATATATACATTATAAAAACATCCCATGTGTTATTAACTTATAAAAGTAAATGTTTAACAGAAGTTGGCAAGGAAAATCCTGGTTGTTTTTGACTCGCAGGCAAGGTTGGAAAAAGCGGTAAGCGTAAGCGAGGCGGTTGGCGTTCGCCTAGTGCCTAGGCGCCCTAGGCGCAGCCTAGGCGATAATATAGTTGTTTACTCATAGTGTATTTGTGATTATTATATGGGTGTTGATATAAGTTTAGGGCATACAAATAAGTTAATTACCGTCTACTACCATTGGAATATAACCCGTTTGGCATATCAGTGCAGTATGTGGCATGATTTCTTTCTTGGGTAGGCAATTCCTTTCTTGCCCTGCCTAGACCTCCATTTACGCCCTAGGCGAGGCGTTTGGCTATTGCCTAGCGCCTAGGCGTGCCTAAGCGCCTCCTAGGCACTACCTTTTCCAACAGAGCTCATAGGCAAGGAAAATCCTGGTGATTGTGTACAAAAGCTTGCGAAGATTTTAAGGACCAATGTAATAATAACGCGCTCATTTTTATTTTGAGCAATAACTCGCTAATTTGTTAATTATGTATTAAAAAATGTGCCTCTCCGGTTTATTTTTGATATTAATTGCTCCTTCTAACATAATATTATATATATAACAAGCCCAGCTAATTCGTGTATTTGAAGGAAGTGCAAATGGGCTGGGACTTCTTAGATAATATAAATGGGCCGCATTGACGCGAAATTATTTGTTCACCTAGCCCAGCAAATCGACTGTACATTCTAGAAAACATGGGTTAAATATATGCCACATTTTTGCAGGCTAACATGTGGGCCAATAGGTCGAAGCCTACGCAGGGCGTTGTCAACTTGGTCGGCATGCACCTTCAATCTCTTGTCTTCTTCCTCCAGCGTCGCTGGGACCGCCTGGTCCGGCCTCCGGCGGCTAGCGGCTCTGCTTACCACGCATCGCTGCGAAGCGCTACCCCACCGCCGGCCAGGCTATCCCTCCACCCCTCCTCACCTCCTGTTATTCTCCACTGACTGTAGCCCCACGCCGCACCAGAACCAGTTATAACCCTTCTCCTCCACTCAATATGCGACTCCACTGCCGCGTCTTCCCATCTCCGAGTCGTCCCCGTCCGAGGCCCCGCCGTCGTCCACCACCTCGCTGCGCTCGGTGCGGCGTGGTCAACAAACGAGAGTCATCAGAAGAGTACTGTACGTGGAGAGCCTGACGGCTGGGACCCACGAGGTCCATGGTCGCACGCAAGGAAAGTTCCTCCTTATTAAGTTGAAAAAAAATGTTTCCTCCACCTGACAGCTGGGACCCACCGGCTGTATCTTTGCACGGAAGTAAGTGCCTCCTTGTTATGCGAAAAAATTATTCCTCCCGTTGACAGCTGGGACCCGTCAGATTTGGTGGCTGACTTGTGGGCCTACTAAGCGGACGTGTACGCAGGGCTTTGTCAACTTAAGCAACCAATGATTCTAGCAGCTGGACCGTTGGATGTTAATCCAACAGCCGTGCTCCTTCTTCAACCTCTGTTCTTGCTCCTGTCTCCCGTGGGCGGCACCGCGGCTGTGCTGCCGCGCACCCGAACCAGTCAAGTTTCCCACTCCTCTCTATTTGCGACTCTACTGCCCCGTCTTCCCCATCTCCTCGTCGTTCCAGTCTGGGGCCTCGCCGTCATCCACCGGCCTTTGGTGCGCTCGGCACGGTGTGGTCAACGTGGTCAACAACCGAGAGTCATCGGAAGATGACTGTACGTGAGAGGCTGACAGTGGGGACGCACCACGCCCATGGATGCATGCATGCAACGGAACGTGGCGTGGTCAACGTGGTCAAGGAACGACTTCCATCGGAAGTGTACTGTACGTGGAGAGGCTGACAGCTGGGTCCACAGCCGCAGCAAGGAAGTGCCTCCTTATTACGCGGAAAATAATGATTCCTCCACCTAACAGCAGGGACCCATCGGACGGGCCACCGTATTTTGCGAAAAAAAACGTTTTCCCCCTGACTGCTGGGACCCACCGGACGGGTCACTGTATTTCGCGAAAAAAACGTTCCCCCCCGCTGTCAGCTCGGACCCATCGGAAGTGCCTCCTTATTATGCACAAAAAAATGAATACTCCCCCTGCTAGTTGGGACCCACCTTGGTGGGTGGCTGACTTGTGGGCCTACTAAGTTGACGGGGACGGAGGGCTTTGTCAACTTAGTCAATATGAACGATTCTAGCTCCAGTGACCGTACAATGTCCATCCAACGGCCGTAGTGCTTCTTCAACCTCTGGTCTTCTTGCTCCAGCCGCCCAAAGCAGCGCCGGTCGTGCCGCATGCTCCTGCCTCCCGTGGCCGGCTGTGCTGCCGCGGAGGCCTCACCACCCCCTACTATTCCCACCGCTGGCCAGGCCCTGCGGCGACGGCAGCCTCACACCGCAGCCGAACCAGTGAACCCTCGTACTCCTCTCCGCGCGGGCTTCCATTGTCGCATCTTCACCGGCTCCGCGTCGTCCCCTTCCTAGGCCTCGCCGTCGTCCACCGCCCTGGTGCTCTCGGCGCGGCGTGGTCAACTTGGTCAAGGAACGACTTCCATCGAACGTGGACTGTACGTGGAGAGGCTGACAGCTGGGTCCACGGCCGCAGCAAGGAAGTGCCTCCTTATTACGCGCAAAATAATTATTCCTCCACCTGACAGCGGGGACCCACCGGACGGGCTACCGTGTTTCGCGAAAAAAAACGTTTCCCCCTGACTGCTGGGACCCACTAGCTACATCTTCGCACGCAAGGAAGTGCGTCCGGGAAAAAAAATGATTCACCCCCCTGACTGCTGGGACCCACCAGCTACATCTTCGCACGCAAGGAAGTGCCTGACAGTCGGGACCCACCTGGTCAAAGCGTACGTAGCGTTGTCATTCTAGTCGCGAACGTGTACATACATGCTGGTCGATGTAGAGGCGCGCACGTAGCATGTACACGTACGTACAGCGGCCAGTGTGCAAGAAAGAAAATACGGCCACGTACGTACATACGGGCAGGGTCTCGAACGCCTACTCGCGCATACGTATGGCCAGGGCTCGTGTACATGGCTGGGTCGGAATGGAGAAACTGCGTCGTCGTCGTGTTCATGGGGAGGCAACGGATTGCGTCGTGTTCATCGGGAGGCAGCGGAACGCGTGCGATCCAACCGGCTTGGACGGAACAGCCGATGGAAACGCGGCCTGGCGTACCGCAGAATGGAGGAAACGGCCTTGTGTTCGACCGGCCACGGTCGAAACGGGATCATGTTCATCGGGAGGGGTTTGGCGTACCGCAAAACGGAGGAAACTGACCTCCTACGGTCGAAACGGGGGTCTTGTTGATCGGGAGGGCTGTGGCGTACCGCAAAACGGAGGAAACAGACTTGTGTTGGAGCGCTACGGTCGAAACGGGGGTCTTGTTCATCGGGAGGGGTGTGGCGTACCGCAAAACGGGACTCCACGGGATACTGTTCATCTCCACCGTCGACCCTCTCCAGCCTCCATGGGCTACTGTTCATCCACCGTCGACCTCCTCTAGCCTCCACCTGCGACTATTCATCCAGCCTCCACCGCGCGCCACTCCATCGGCTACTGTTCAACCAGCCCTCTCCACGGGCTCCTGCTCAACCACCCCTCCACGGGCTACTGTTCATCCAGCCCTCCACTGTCTACTGTTCATCTTGCCCTCCACGGGGTGGTTCTGTTCATCCAGCCCTCCACGGGGTCCTGTTCATCCAGCCCCAACCGGCTCGATCGATCAGGGTCCTGTTCATCCAGAGGCAACACCACGGGGTCCTGTTCATCCACCCCCACCGGGAACTGTTCATCCAACCCCCCCAACAACGCTCATTGTTCATCCAGAGGCAACACCACGGGGTCCTATTCATCCACCCCCACCGGGAACTGTTCATCCAAACCCCCCCCAACAACGCTCACTATTCATCTAGAGGCAGCATCGATCGGCTTCAGTTAGCAGCAGTACCAAAGGAATCACTCGATCGGGTTCAGTTAACAGCCATCAATCGATCGCTCGGGTTCAGTAACGCGTAGCCTGCAGTGCAATCGCTCGGGTTCAGTTAGAGCCCAACGCCTTGCTCGGGTTCAGTTAGAGCCCAACGCCTTGCTCGGGTTCAGTTAGAGCCCAACGCATCGCACCCACACGCGTGCGTGTACGAGAGAAACGTGCATCGCTCGGCCCCGACCACCCACCATAACCGGGAACACCCCGATATTTTCCTCGCCCTCGCTTCTACCACGGTTTTTTCCTGTCATGGACGGCTCAAAGAATGTCATGCAGCTGCGTCTACGGCCTGCCCACGATGAAAAGCCCATTTTTTGTCATGATTTTTTGTCGTAGAAGTAGGACCCCACCACATCTATGATGATACCGGGTTTTGTCACAATTATCGTCATAGAAGTGTCATAAGTATGACAGAAAAAAAATTCATTCGGCCCAAAATGTCACGGATGTGTCTTTTTTTGTAGTGTTTCCATATTAAGGAAGCAGAATTTCATAATTGAAATACATCAGAGTACAACATGATATAGCTTCAGCACTCAGCTAGCCCATTACACAACTGCACCAGCAGCAAGTTCCCCATGCAACATGTAGAACCTTTCGAAATTAGCATCATAGACGGTATATAGACAGATGCATCTCATCTGGAAAACTACTGAAGCAGAAGGCGACTATTGAGCCTTCATTCATGTTGAAGGTCTTTGCAACTTTAGGCCAGTGCCTATGGATGATTGACCATCCGTCCTTCGACCTCTTCAGGAACACTTCAATATTGAACCGTGGGTGTTGTATGAAAACCTTCCTCGCCTCCTGACCATAGAGGTGGTTTGAGAGGTAATCATCAGTGAACTGCTTTGGAAAGGCCTGAAAACAAGGATGTGCATAAATATCTTCTTTATATTGGAAATGGGGCAAAGGAATAAAAAAAGGCAATGTATAATAGTTAGTACCATCTAGTAGTGAACTGATGTCTTCTTCATTGTGCAGACAAAGATCTTGTTGTTTTTTGTCGCTAATTTCTTTATCCTAACAATCTTTCCGAGTTTCTTGATTTGATTGATATTCATGGACAACTCATTTCCCCATATGCAAAAAGGGTCAAACAGTGGGTCAAAACCTCTGACAGCAGGACCCACATGTGCAAGACCAAATTGTTAAAAACCAAAATATTAGAATGGTTCCTGCAATTGCATAATAATGTCCTATTAGACAACGGACCATGCACGTGCTAACCTCGATTGTAAACCTCAGTGCTTCCCATTGTTTCCCTACAACACATATAAGGTAGTTAGTCATCAGGTTAAGTTAGGGTTCGCATGCTATCAGTAAAATATGTTGATGAAAAATAAGCACATTGCAGATTCATCAGATTAATTGAAGCCACACGAAAACCCATTTACCCAAACCAAGCATGATTAAGAACTAGGAAATATAGCACATGTATATGTTTCTCATGTATTAAGTGCAGCCAAATTCGATTTGTTCCTCACATGCACAACAATACAAAATTCTACCCACGACAATTGGACATCGCATTACAGAATTGAACCAAGTAGTTAACTAAACACCACCACAAATGAACCAAACATTAAGTGAGCACCACATTGCACAATATAACATTGAACCAAGCAGTTAACTAAACACCGCCCAACAAATGAACCAAACATTAACTGAGCACCACATTGCACAATATAACATACTCCTAATAGAAGATCAGAGAGTTAACCAAACAGTTAACTACAGCCAATTGTACCAATTGTATTTGTTTCTCATGTATTTACTACATCCAAATTCAATTTATTCCTCACATGGTATACAATAACAGAATGCACCCACAATTTTTTAAAGATAAATTCGATTTATTTCTCACATGAAAGACAATACAAAATTGCAGCCTGAAGAATTGAACATCACATTTGCAGAATTGAACCAAACAATTAACTGAAGACGACAACTAATTAACAAAATAGTTAATAAGTGAGCACCACACTGCACACATATAGAACATATACACTAGAGCAACAGATTGCATGGTGAAATTAGATAGCACAATTCACTAGATTTTGTGAAGGAAAGGCAGGAGCAGCACACGCAACGGGTAAACCGAGCATGCTTAACCGGCATAGCTAGCAATTGGCAAGGTGCTCCTCCAAGATCTGGGGGTCGGGACGAATGGCAGCCATCGCGACCTCATCCGCGCGTGCGGCCGCGATTTGCTTCTCCGCTGCCAAATGCTCCTTGAGGTCCTGGCTATACTGCATGCACCATGGCTTAGGCCGGTGCTTATTTGGTGGAGGGGTCGGTGATTTGGGTGGAAGGTGTCGCGCTTGCGCCGGTGGTCGGGGAATGTGGGATGTGGAAGGAGAAGGAGGATGGGGGTCGGTGTGGATTACCTGCCTGGATAGAGGAGGTCGAGCAGCGTGAAGGAGGGTCGCCGGCGAGGAGGCGGCGGCGCTGCAAGCCAGGAGTGAAGGTTTCAACTTGGAAAGGAACGAGGAAAGAGAGGAAATGTGGCTTTCGGTAAGGGGGAGGGGGCGGGGAGCTAGATATTTCCGCGGAAGCCGAAAATTTGGAATCGCTTCAGCCAAAAAACTGGCGCGCAAAGTGTCATCAGACACGGTCCCTTATTCAGAATTGTGTACGATATGTGGACATCACAAACGATTCAGATAGCTTAACCCGTGTGTGATGAGTTTGAACGTCAAAAGTTTTGGTTCGAATTTCCATGGATACAATGATCATCCACGTCATTGCATAATTTGGGTACACAAAGGAGACTACAGCACACCCACACTTCTTAATCGAGCAAGTTGAGCAATTAAACAGAGCTAGCTGACCTAAACATTACTCTAACAAATTAAAGACCGACACTCTTAATTAAACAAAACATAGAGTACTACTACGGCTGGTGCTCGTCGATCTCCGCCGCCGCCTCCATGTCCAGCTCGCGCCCGATGGTCTCCTGGGGAAGGGGTTCATGGCATCCATCACACCATACTCGGCAAGCATCTCGCCATCCATGTCCGCCATCTCTTT
Organism: Triticum aestivum; assembly: GCF_018294505.1. Taxonomy (NCBI): domain Eukaryota; kingdom Viridiplantae; phylum Streptophyta; class Magnoliopsida; order Poales; family Poaceae; genus Triticum; species Triticum aestivum. Next base: position 361,875,607 of record NC_057805.1, read on the forward strand.
GGAAAAGGCCGCCACGAGCTGGGCGTGGGCGGACGCGATCTAGGCTTGGACGGGCTCCGTCGTTGCAAGGTATGCGGCAGAGGAACGGACGGCTGCTCGAACGCTCTCGGCGATTGCCAACCCTTCGGCCGTGGGTTGCCGACCATTGTTGGAGAAGCTTCGTTCGATTTGTGCGGTGACCGCCAGGAGCTGGGCGTGGACGGCCTCGACATGGTCGTGGGCGGCCTCCATCACGGCTAAGGTCGCCGCTGCAGAACGAACAGCTGTTGTGCCGCTCTCGCCAGTTGCTATCCCCGAGGCTGATGTTGCTGCCGCCACCTGAGAAGCAACAGCGGCCGTTTGGGCTGCCCTTGCTGCCCGGTCGCAAAGTGCGGCCGTGCTCATGCACCTTATTAGCAGCGCATGGCGGCTACGGCTGCGCTCTCGCCGGAGTGGGGCACCGAAGTTGCCCTCACAACGCGGGTCCATGTGCCCATCTTTCACCGGCAACGATTGAACAGTGAAATGATATGTGGGGAGCAAGCTAGTGTGCTTGACACGCCGGCTGTGGACTGTAGCCGACGCGCCTTCTCGCGAAAGCCATAGGCGTACTATACACCGACGGTGCTCCAATATATTTTGTACTACATCTCACACGGTTGCTGATAATAAACTGTGTGCGATCTACTTGATTTTTCATCTTGATTTGAATTACATAATTGGGTCACAGCGGCAATGGACGGTGTTTGAATTGCTAGACCTTTTATCTGGAGTGAACATGCAACTATATGTGTGTCATAAAAGAATTGGAATTATTCAGGGTTCGTTTGAACATTTTATAAATTAAATTGGTTTTCTAGCCATTTCAGGTGAACAATTCAAATTTGAACTACATGCACATGCTCCAATGCATATAAATTGGTTGAAAAATCAACTATGTGTCCTCGGGTGCATGCTTAGGTCCCATGCAAGAAATGGGAATGAATTTCAAACACTAGGGCACCGTTGATTGCCGGAAAAACATTGAGATGCCTGGTTTATAAATTCTAGTAAATCCAAAACTCGTCTGAAATTCATGAAACTTGGCATGCTATCATGGAGCGGCATCAACATGTCGTGGTACAAATTTTGTCCCATTTGGGGTAGGTTTGGGTATATGCTTCTCACAAACCGAAGCTTCTCACAACAAGCATGATGGTTTTTGGTAGGAAACGTCCCACCTTTGTGGACGAAACGATATCCATTGCCTCTTATTGCTTTCAAATTTTTTTCTCGTGTCAACATAGAACAACCGGAGTGTTGTGTGGTTTTTTGTGATTTTTCGGGGTTCATTTGGACATTTTTATGCATTAACTGAGTTTTCAATGCATTTTATGTGCATAATTCAAACTTGAACTACATGCACATGCTCCAGTGCATATAAATTGGTTGAAAAATCAAATCTGTGTCCTTGGGTGCATGCTTAGGTCCCATGCAAGAAATGGGAATGAATTTCAAACACCGGGGCACCGTTGATTGCCGGCAAAACATTGATATGCCTGGTTTTTAAATTATAGTAAATCCAAAACTCGTCTAAAATTCATGAAACTTGGCATGCTATCATGGAGTGGCATCAACATGGCGTGGTACAAATTTTGTCCCATTTGGGGCAGGTTTGGGTATATGCTTCTCACAAATCGAAGCTTCTCACAACAAGCGTGATGGTTTTCGGTAGGGAACGTCCCACCTTTGTGGACGAAACGATATCCATTGCCTCTTATTGCTTTCAATTTTTTTCTCGTGTCAACATGGAACAACAGGAGTGTAGTGTGATTTTTTGTGATTTTTCGGGGTTCGTTTGGACATTTTTATGCATTAACTGAGTTTTCAATGCATTTTATGTGCATAATTCAAATTCGAACTACATGCACATGCTCCAGTGCATATAAATTGGTTGAAAAATCAAATATGTGTCCTTGGGTGCATGCTTAGGTCCCATGCAAGAAATGGGAATGAATTTCAAACACCGAGGCACCATTGATTGCCGGCAAAACATTGAGATGCCTGGTTTTTAAATTCTAGGAAATCCAAAACTCGTCTAAAATTCATGAAACTTGGCATGCTATTATGGAGCGGCATCAACATGCCGTGGTACAAATTTTGTCCCATTTGGGGCAGGTTTGGGTATATGCTTCTCACAAACCGGAGCTTCTCACATCAAGCATGATGGTTTTCGGTAGGGAACGTCCCACCTTTGTGGACGTAACTATATCCATTTCCTCTTATTGCTGTCAATTTTTTTCTCGTGTCAACATAGAACAACAGGAGTGTTGTGTGATTTTTTGTGATTTTTCGGTGTTTGTTTGGACATTTTTATGCATTAACTGACTTTTCAATGCATTTTATGTGCATAATTCAAATTTGAACTACATGCACATCCTCCAGTGCATATAAATTGGTTAAAAATCAAATCTGTGTCCTTGGGTGCATGCTTAAGTCTCATGCAAGAAATGGGAATGAATTTCAAACACTGGGGCACCGTTGATTGCCGGCAAAACATTGAGATGCCTGGTTTTTAAATTCTAGTAAATCCAAAACTCGTCCGAAATTCATGAAACTTGGCATGCTATCATGGAGCGGCATCAACATGCCGTGGTACAAATTGTATCCCATTTGGGGCAGGTTTGGGTATATTCTTCTCACAAACCGGAGCTTCTCACAACAAGCATGATGATTTTCGGTGGGGAACGTGCCACCTTTGTGGACGAAACGATATCCATTGCCTCTTATTGCTTTCAAATTTTTTTCTCGTGTCAACATAGAACAACAGGAGTGTTGTGTGATTTTTTGTGATTTTTCGGGGTTCGTTTGGACTTTTTATGCATTAACTGAGTTTTCAATGTATTTTATATAAATAATTCAAATTTGAACTACATGCACATGCTCCAGTGCATATAAATTGGTTGAAAAATCAAAATTGTGTCCTTGGGTGCTTGCTTAGGTCCCATCCAAGAAATGGAATGAATTTCAAACACTAGGGCACCGTTGATTGCCGGCAAAACATTGAGATGCCTGGTTTATAAATTCTAGTAAATCCAAAACTCGTCTGAAAGTCATGAAACTTGGCATACTGTCATGGAGCGGCATCAACATGCCGTGGTACAAATTTTGTCCCATTTGGGGTAGGTTTGGGTATATGCTTCTCACAAACCGAAGCTTCTCACAACAAGCATGACGGTTTTCGGTAGGAAACGTCCCACCTTTGTGGACGAAACGATATCCATTGCCTCTTATTGCTTTCAAATTTTTTTCTCGTGTCAACATATAACAACAGGAGTGTTGTGTGGTTTTTTGTGATTTTTCGGGGTTCGTTTGGACATTTTTATGCATTAACTGAGTTTTCAATGCATTTTATGTGCATAATTCAAACTTGAACTACATGCACATGCTCAAGTGCGTTCAAATTGGTTGAAAAATCAAATATGTGTCCTTGGGTGCATGCTTAGGTCCCATGCAAGAAATGGGAATGAATTTCAAACACCGGGGCACCGTTGATTGCCGGCAAAACATTGATATGCCTGGTTTTTAAATTATAGTAAATCCAAAACTCGTCTAAAATTCATGAAACTTGGCATCCTATCATGGAGCGGCATCAACATGTCATGGTACAACTTTTGTCCCATTTGGGGCAGGTTTGGCTATATGCTTCTCACAAATCGGAGCTTCTCACAACAAGTGTGATGGTTTTCGGTAGGGAACGTCCCACCTTTGTGGACGAAACGATATCCATTGCCTCTTATTGCTTTCAATTTTTTTCTCGTGTCAATATAGAACAACAGGAGTGTAGTGTGGTTTTTTGTGATTTTTCAGGGTTCGTTTGGACATTTTTATGCATTAACTGAGTTTTCAATGCATTTTATGTGCATAATTCAAATTTGAACTACATGCACATGCTCCAGTGCATATAAATTGGTTGAAAAATCAAATATGTGTCCTTGGGTGCATGCTTAGGTCCCATGCAAGAAATGGGAATGAATTTCAAACACCGAGGCACCATTGATTGCCGGCAAAACATTGAGATGCCTGGTTTTTAAATTCTAGGAAATCCAAAACTCATCTAAAATTCATGAAACTTGGTATGCTATCGTGGAGCGGCATCAACATGCCGTGGTATAAATTTTGTCCCATTTGGGGCAGGTTTGGGTATATGCTTCTCACAAAACGGAGCTTCTCACAGCAAGCATGATGGTTTTCGGTAGGGAACGTCCCACCTTTGTGGACGTAACTATATCCATTGCCTCTTATTGCTGTCAATTTTTTTCTCCTGTCAACATAGAACAATAGGAGTGTTGTGTGATTTTTGTGATTTTTGGGGTTCGTTTGGACATTTTTATGCATTAACTGAGTTTTCAATGCATTTTATGTGCATAATTCAAATTTGAACTACATGCACATGCTCCAGTGCATATAAATTGGTTGAAAAATCAAATCGGTGTCCTTGGGTGCATGCTTAGGTCCCATGCAAGAAATGGGACTGAATTTCAAACACCGGGGCACGGTTGATTGCCGGCAAAACATTGAGATGCTTGGTTTTTAAATTCTAGTAAATCCAAAACTCGTCTGAAATTCATGAAACTTGGCATGCTATCACGGAGCGGCATCAACATGACGTGGTAAAATTTTTATCCCATTTGGGGCAGGTTTGGGTATATGCTTCTCACAAACCGGAGCTTCTCACAACAAGCATGATGGTTTTCGGTAGGGAACGTATCACCTTTGTGGACGAAACGATATCCATTGCCTCTTATTGCTTTCAAATTATTTTCTCGTGTCAACATAGAACCACATGAGTGTTGTGTGACTTTTTGTGATTTTTCGGGGTTCGTTTGGATATTTTTATGCATTAACTGAGTTTTCAATGTATTTTATGTGCATAATTCAAATTGGAACTACATGCACATGCTCCAGTGCATATAAATTGGTTGAAAAATCAAAACTGTGTCCTTGGGTGCATTCTTAGGTCCCATGCATGAAATGGAATGAATTTCAAACACTAGGGCACCGTTGATTGCCGGCAAAACATTGAGATGCCTGGTTTTTAAATTCTAGTAAATCCAAAAGTCGTCTGAAATTCATGAAACATGGCATGCTATCATGGAGCGGCATCAACATGCCGTGGTACAAATTTTGTCCCATTTGGGGCAGGTTTGGGTATATGCTTCTCACAAACCGGAGCTTCTCACAACAAGCGTGATGGTTTTCGGTAGAGAACATCCCACCTTTGTGGACGAAACGATATCCATTGCCTCTTATTGCTTTCAAACTTTTTTCTCGTGTCAACATAGAACAACAGGAGTGTTGTGTGATTTTTTGAGATTTTTCGGGGTTCGTTTGGACATTTTTATGCATTAACTGAGTTTTCAATGTATTTTATGTGCATAATTCAAATTTGAATTACATGCACATGCTCCAGTGCATATAAATTGGTTGAAAAATCAAATATGTGTCCTTGGGTGCATGCTTAGGTCCCATGCAAGAAATGGGAATGAATTTCAAACACCGGGGCACCGTTGATTGCCGGCAAAACACTGAGATGCCTGGTTTTTAAATTCTAGTAAATCCAAAACTCGTCTGAAAATCATCAAACTTGGCATGCTATCATGGAGCGGCATCAACATGCCGTGGGACAAATTTTGTCCCATTTGTGGCAGGTTTGGGTATATGCTTCTCACAAACCGGAGCTTCTCACAACAAGCATGATGGTTTTCGGTAGGAAACGTCCCACCTTTGTGGACGAAACGATATCCATTGCCTCTTATTGCTTTCAAATTTTTTTTATCATGTCAACATAGAACAACTGGAGTGTTGTGTGATTTTTTGTGATTTTTCGGGGTTCGTGTGGACATTTTTATGCTCTAACTGAGTTTTCAATGCATTTTATGCGCATAATTCAAATTTGAACTACATGCACATGCTCCAGTGCATATAAATTGGTTGAAAAATCAAATATGTGTCCTTGGGTGCATGGTTAGGTCCCATGCAAGAAATGGGAATGAATTTCAAACACCAGGGCACCGTTGATTGCCGGCAAAACATTGAGATGCCTGGTTTTTAAATGCTAGTAAATCCAAAATTTTGTTAACCATTCACGTGACGCCACGTGTCTTGGTTTTAATGGCTATAGGGGGTGCCGTGCAGACAGCTGCTTGACTTTGACTGAACGGGAGGCGTGCGAGCGTCGTCCGGTGCGCAGGCTGACCGAGAGGCGTGCAAGTTGTCCTTGAGTGCGCAGGCTCACCGGGAAGCATGCGAGCTGTATGCTGCGCAGGCTCACTGGGAAGCGAGCCCTTTGACTTCCATGGCCGCCCGCCTTGCTCGCATCCTCTCCGTTAATGGCGCCCAAGCCATAGTTTAATTCACTTTTTCAATATATAACACTCGTCGCAAACTATGTTTTAGTTTAGAACACCCGTATGCAAACCGACAGCTTCCCCAGGAAGCCAAGAGAAAATGTGCCGAGCAGGATTTCTGCAGCTCTTGATCGCAAATGTTTTAGATAGAACACCCGTCTGCAAAGTGAGAGCAGCGCAGGATTTGTGCATCCCTTCAACGTAAACGGTTGTTTTGGATGACCCGTATGCAACCACGTACAAACAATTTGGTTAGATTTTCAATCCTTGTAACACTGCGATTTGTCAAAATATGAAGCTAAAAATCACTAGCAGTATCTAATTTTTGCAACTAAAATTCAGTAATTAAGCATAGATTTCATTCATAGATTAAGCAATCGTTCTTAATTTATACAAACAGTTCAAATCGACAGCTGAACCGACCAAACTTTTCCCCAATTTTTGCCAACCACGTACTGAAATAGCTAGTTCAACTATATATACTAGCTAATTTTAAGTACGTTGTATAGTTCCACCACATCTATAGTCAGATGAACTGCACAAAATAGCCCCTAAATACTACTACTACTGCGGAGGGGCTTTGTACTACTTCCGGCTGCCTCTCCTCTGCCGAGCATGCTCAGTAAGAGGCGGAGGAGGAGGAGCCTACCGACGAGCTAGGCACCCGCAATGCGGTGCCTGCCGCTAATGCAGCTTCAGCGACGCTCGCCTCGAACGCCCTCTGCCGCTCCAGACCACCCCTCTCGAAGCGGTGGTTCTCCTCGTAGATCTCCTGATTCCTTGCCTTTGAGGAGGCGTGTGCCACTGCCACTGCGGCGGTACGGCTCTTTGCGTGCTCGACGAGGCGCTCCTCCTCCTCCCGCGGGAACTCGGCGTAGCGCGCAAGGTCGCTGTCGCACGTGCGGGCATCCACCTCCGCCTCCCGCCTTCGGGCGGCGGTGGCGGAGCGGGTGATGACCCCGGCGGTCGACGGTGGGCTGGCAGCCACGGCGGCCAACGACGGGGTGGCGGCCATGACCACCACCTCCCGCCTTCGGGCCGCAGTGGCGGAGCGGGTGATGGCCAAAGTGGCCGGCAGTGGGGTGGTGGCCACGATGGGCATCTCCCTCCTTCGGGCCGCGGCGGCGGAGCGGGCGATGGCCCTGGCTTTCGACGGTGGTGTGGCGGCAACGGCGGCCGGCAACAGCTGCCGACGGGCACCGGCGGCGGAGCGCGTGGTGGGTGTTCCGCGCACACCCAACAGGGACGCCACGCGCACTACACTACGCCGGGGACTGCGCCGCCGCCACGGTGTAGCCTCCCAGCTGGAGCTGTCCTCTGATGACGGCGGAGTGGCTGAGCGACGACGACGGACCGGTGCCATTGGCGAATGTGGGAGAAGTAGACGAGATAAGCTACAGGGATGGAGGGGAAAATGCGACGCAGGACTCGCCGACTGTGAGGGTTTTATAGCAGGCCGGTAAGCATTGGGATTTTGGGGGATTTCACCGAGTCGGGCGGGAAGCTTGCGCGGGAATCTGCGAGGTTGCACGGGAATGGGCTGACCGACGATTCATTGGGGCCACCGTTTGGCAAAAAGAACGCCCCCGCGCGCTGCGCAAGCTTGCGCTGTAAGCCGTCTGCGGCAGCGGGGTGACAAGACGTGCGAGAGGAGGACGAAAGGCCACGTACACATACCGTTAATAAAAAAACATTTGTGATTTAATTACCTACTATACCACCGTCCTGGTTTATAAGTATGATTTAACTAATAAAATACGAATGCATGTCGCCAAAGATTATATAGTTGGATTCGTATTTGAACATAGTTTCCAATTATATAATTTTTAAAACACACATTAACATTTTGTTGGTTAAATTTGAGGGCAAAGTATGGCATGGATTATAAAGGAGACTATAGACTAGACGGAGGTGGTACCACACGGCCGCTCTCTACGCAGCGATGCAACTGTCAGCCGGCTTGTAGGCGACTATTTGCTGCGTGTTCAACTGCTCCATGCGTGTGGTTGCTTGCGGTTCAGGCGGCCGCGGCGCGCTCTGCTCGCGTCCCTCCGGGTGCTCTGCCCTCGCCCCTCCACGTGCGCTACCAGTGTTTTGGGATGGTGCACAGTCACGCACGTTCGTGTGCAAGCGGTTGCGCCGGGCGCGGCGCGACGATGCAGTTACCCGCTGCAAAAACTGTCATGCGGACGCGCCGAGAATCCACGCCGCCCGGCCCCCTTTTATTCCTGCGGCCATTTACCTTCATCTCTCGTCCCACACGTCACAATAAGCACACCCACGAGGACACATACAGAAAGGACATCCAGCGGTTCCAATGGCGCTCCCCGTGGCTCCAATGGCGCTCCCAGAGGCCAACGACGACAACGGCAGGAAGTTCACCACGCATCACGTAGTGGACACCCACATGAGGGGGAAGGCCCTCTCGGTGGTGTACACGAACGATCCGGTCTCGGTGGAGAGATCCATCCAAACTATGGAGCAGTTCCTTGCCGAGGACAAGTACCGAGTGGTCGGCTTCGACCTCAAGTACACCATCGGTCGTGCCGGGCACGATCAGAAGGTTGCCGTCGCCCAGTTGTGCGTGCGACATGACGTCCTCGTCTACCACTTCCACCTTGCCACCAGGCCTTGCGAGTGTTTCTCTAGGTTTATCAAGAGCTACGGCTACAGTTTCGCTACGGTGGACACCACCAACGATCTAAAAGCGCTCAAGGTTTCGGACTTGAAATGCCTGAATCTTGGCAAGATCCAGCACCACTACAAGGTCTGGGGCACCGACAAAGCAAACTGAACTCCCTGGTTGACCTCGCCTCGGCCATCATCGACCCCTACTATGCGAAGATGAAGCAAGAGAGCAATAAGGACAAGAACGCCTGGCACATTGTGTGGCATAAGAGACTGGATGAACAACATGTCAAGTACGCAGCCGTGGACGCGTACACAAGCTACGAGATGTACATGCGGATCGTTGACATGAGGAACTGTCTTTGATATAGACCGAACCTTGTGGCGAGATCCGATCCGTTGTTGCGGCCCGACCTTTCACGACACTCCACCTTTAGTAGCAACAACCTCTCGCCCACACACGCGATGTACATGAAGTAGAAGGTTTGAACCTTGCGGCCCAGCACGAGAAAACCAATCTCGACGAAGGTACTCACGCGCAAAACAATTTCCTCACAGAGAAATCGCAACACAGAGGTTTTCTGAAGATCCCTCCAAAACTTGATATGGGTGTCTACCCTGAAAAACACATCGTGTCTATTTCATAAAACAATAACCTATCCTTTTACATGGCCGTACTATGCCTATTTATACTAGTACTACTAGTATAGCTAACCCAACTAACATGGATTAATGCACACGAGCTTTCCCAAGGATTCTGGACTCTTACTTGGTTTAAACTAAATTGCCTTTTACATCTCGGCATGCATCAAAAAGATCTGCTAAAAATAAAGTATATATCTCCTACTTGAACGCTAGTTAATTTGCTTTTGCTAGCTGGTGGCCCCATCCTGATTCCTTTAAACACCATCGCTTCCACGTGAGAAACTTCTTGCTGGGTCCAATGCTTGATTGGTCCGGTGACCGTAGTCTCCCAAAGAAATAACCAACGTGATGTATTCCTTTTAAATCTGAAACAAACTCATGCACATGTACGTGGTACAAAACTTGGTAGCATCTAATTGATTTTTGGCTGGACCCACTGGCATGCATGCCACCTGTTTGATTGCCTGATGCATGCAAATATGAAAGCACTCCTTGGTACTTCGGCCAAGACTTAAGAAAAACCCTTGCAACATGTACACCGTCGACAGGAACTGCCACAGCAGCCGTATCATCCTTTTCTTCTTCAACTACAACAGCGTCAGCTGCCGTATAAGCAGCAGACATTGTTGTTTTACATATGATCATATCATCCTCTCTCCCTTGAAGCAAAACCGTCCTCGGTTTTGAGTTGACCTCTTCTTCACCTGATTGAATAACAACCGCAAAAATTTCAGCAACTTCGACTTTCTTCTCTTCTTCTTCCTGCTCTTTTATCTTCTAAAGATGTTCTTTCCTCCAAGAAATAAAACGCTCCTCACCCATTGGCACGAGGCTGCACTTCTTACCCTTCTTGACAGTATATCTATGTGTTTTGCAATCATACGTAACATCATGCTCTTTATACCATGGCTCTCCCAATAACAAGTGACATGAAATAATAGATGTCGGAATCACGTCACATAAAACCTCGCAAAAATAATTTCCCAACAAAAAGGGTACCTTGGTTTGGTGCGTCACAGTGAGCTCTTCATGACCCAAACAAAACAAGTATGGTCGTGCTCGTGGTGCCATCGGTAGATCCAACTTCTCCACCATCTCGATGCTTGCGGTGTTGATCAAACTCATGTGGTCGATTGTCATAGCACATGATCTCTCTTGTACCACAACACGAGTATGAAAAAGTCCATCCCATCGGCCTTCCTCCTCCAATTGAAATCCATAGCTTAGCTTCCATGATAAACCAGTCATCTTCTGCACAGTGTCGTGAACAACCTTGCTCTGAATACCACCTGATATAGACCGAACCTTGTGGCGAGATCCGATCCGTTGTTGCGGCCCGACCTTTCACGACACTCCACCTTTAGTAGCAACAACCTCTGGCCCGCGCACGCGATGTACATGAAGTAGAAGGTTTGAACCTTGCGGCCCAGCACGAGAAAACCAATCTCGACGAAGGTACTCACGCGCAAAACAATTTCCTCACAGAGAAATTGCAACACAGAGGTTTTCTAAAGATCCCTCCAAAACTTGATATGGGTGTCTACCCTGAAAAACACATCGTGTCTATTTCATAAAACAATAACCTGTCCTTTTACATGGCCGTACTATGCCTATTTATACTAGTACTACTAGTATAGCTAACCCAACTAACAAGGATTAACGCACACGAGCTTTCCCAAGGATTCTGGACTCTTACTTGGTTTAAACTAAATTGCCTTTTACATCTCGGCATGCATCAAAAAGACCTGCTAAAAAGAAAGTATATATCTCCTACTTGAACGCTAGTTAATTTGGTTTTGCTAGCTGGTGGCCCCCATCCTGATTCCTTTAAACACCGTCGCTTCCATGTGAGAAACATCTTGCTGGGTCCAATGCTTGATTGGTCCGGTGACCGTAGTCTCCCAAAGAAATAACCAACATGATGTATTCCTTTTAAATCTGAAACAAACTCATGCACATGTACGTGGTACAAAACTTGGTAGCATCTAATTGACTTTTGGCTGGACCCACTGGCATGCATGCCACCTGTTTGATTGCCTGATGCATGAAAATATGAAAGCACTCCTTGGTACTTCGGCCAAGACTTAAGAAAAACCCTTGCAACATGTACACCGTCGACATGAACTGTCACAGCGGCCATATCATCCTTTTCTTCTTCAACTACAACAGCGTCAGCCGCCGTATAAGCAGCAGGCATTGTTGTTTTACATATGATCATATCAGTCTTCTTCCTGACGCACACGCAACTAAATTCTGAACCGTGTTTGATGCATCTGTCATCGCAAATGTTTTGCACCTTTTTTGACGGTTTTTTTACACCACCGTTTGCGATTATGGCATCGCACACAGTTTGGTCGAAGGGTCTCTGATCGTAGTGTCGCATTTGGACCATCCTGCAGTAGTGTGCTTCGCACATAGGTGGCTAGTCTGTGTCAGTTTCTCCAACTTTAGTTGAATCGAGTGTGACTACACCCGATCCTTGTTGAATGTTAAAACAGCACACTTGACGAAAAATCGTTGTGGTTTTTGATGCGTAGGAAAGAACGGTTCTTGCTCAGCCCGTAGCAGCCACGTAAAACTTGCAACAAGAAAGTAGAGGATGTCTAACTTGTTTTTGTAGGGCATGTTGTGATGTGATATGGTCAAGACATGATGCTAAATTTTATTGTATGAGATGATCATGTTTTGTAACAGAGTTATCGGCAACTGGCAGGAGCCATATGGTTGTCGCTTTATTTTATGAAATGCAATCGCCATGTAATTGCTTTACTTTATCACTAAGCGGTAGCGATAGTCGTAGAAGCAATAGTTGGCGAGACGACAACGATGCTTCGATGGAGATCAAGGTGTCAAGCCGGTGGCGATGGTGATCATGACGGTGCTTTGGAGATGGAGATCAAAGGCACAAGATGATGATGGCCATATCATACCACTTATATTGATTGCATGTGATGTTTATCCTTTATGCATCTTATTTTGCTTAGTTCGGCGGTAGCATTATAAGATGATCTCTCACTAAATTTCAAGGTATGAGTGTTCTCCCTGAGTATGCATCGTTGCTACAGTTCGTCGTGCCGAGACACCACGTGATGATCGGGTGTGATAAGCTCTACGTTCACATACAACGGGTGCAAGCCAGTTTTGCACATGCAGAATACTCTGTTTAAACTTGACGAGCCTAGCATATGCAGATATGGCCTCGGAACACTGAGACCGAAAGGTCGAGCGTGAATCATATAGTAGATATGATCAACATAGTGATGTTCACCATTGAAAACTACTCCATCTCACGTGATGATCGGACATGGTTTAGTTCATATGGATCACGTGATCACTTAGATGATTAGAGGGATGTCTATCTAAGTGGGAGTTCTTAAGTAATATGATTAATTGAACTTTAATTTATCATGAACTTAGTACCTGATAGTATTTTTCATGTCTATGTTGTTGTAGATAGATGGCCCGTGTTGTTGTTCCGTTGAATTTTAATGCGTTCCTAGAGAAAGCTAAGTTGAAAGATGATGGTAGCAATTACACGGACTGGGTTTGTAACTTGAGGATTATCCTCATTGCTGCACAGAAGAATTACGTCCTGGAAGCACCGCTAGGTGACAAACCCACTGCAGGAGCAACGCCAGATGTTATGAACGTGTGGCAGAGCAAAGTTGATGACTACTCGATAGTTCAGTGTGTCATGCTTTACGACCTAGAACCGGGACTTCAACGAAGTTTTGAACGTCATGGAGCATATGAGATGTTCCAGGAGTCGAAGTTAATATTTCAAGAAAATGCCCGAATTGAGAGATATGAAGTCTCCAATAAGTTCTACAGCTGAAAAATGGAGGAGAATAGTTCTGTCAGTGAACATATACTCAGAATGTCTGGGTACCACAACCACTTGACTCAACTGGGAGTTAATCTTCCTAATGATAGTGTCATTGACAGAGTTCTTCAATCACTACAACCAAGCTACAAGAGCTTCGTGATGAACTATAATATGCAAGGGATGGATAAGACAATTCCCGAGCTCTTCACAATGCTAAAGGCTGCGGAGGTAGAAATCAAGAAGGAGCATCAAGTGTTGATGGTCAACAAGACCACCGGTTTCAAGAAAAAGGGTAAAGGGAAGAAGGGGAACTTCAAGAAGAATAGCAAGCAAGTTGCTGCTCAAGTGAAGAAGCCCAAGTCTGGACCTAAGCCTGAGACTGAGTGCTTCTACTGGAAAGGGACTGGTCACTGGAAGCGGAATTGCCCCAGGTATTTGGCGGAGAACAAGGATGTCAAAGTGAAAGGTATATTTGATATACATGCTATTAATGTGTACCTTACTAATGCTCACCGAAGCGCCTGGGTATTTGATACTGGTTCTTTTGCTAATATTTGCAACTCGAAACAGAGGCTACGGATTAAGCGAAGATTGGCTAAGGACGAGGTGACGATGCGCGTAGGAAATGGTTCCAAAGTCGATGTGATCTCCGTTGGCACGCTACCTCTACATCTACCTTCGGGATTAGTTTTAGACCTAAATAATTGTTATTTGGTGCCAGCGTTGCGCATGAACATTATATCTGGATCTTTTTTGATGCGAGACGGTTATTCATTTAAATCAGAGAATAATGGTCATTCTATTTATATGAGTAATATCTTTTATGGTCATGCACCCTTGATGAGTGGTCTATTTTACTAAATCTTGATAGTAGTGATACACATGTTCATAGTATTGAAGCCAAAAAGATATAAGTTTAATAATGATAGTGCAACTTATTTGTGGCACTGCCGTTTAGGTCATATTGGTGTAAAGTTCATGAAGAAACTCCATGCTGATGGGCTTTTGGAATCACTTGATGCTTGCGAACCATGCCTCATGGGCAAGATGACTAAGACTCCGTTCTCCGGAACAATGGAGCGAGCAACAGACTTCAAGAATTTCATACAATGGAGCAAGCAACAGACTTCAAACAATGGAGCGTTCTCTGGAAATAATACATACTGATGTATGCGGTCTCATGAGTGTTGATGCTCGCGGCGGGTAACAGACTTCAAACAATGGAGCGAGCAACAGACTTCAAACAATGGAGCGTTCTCTGGAAATAATACATACTGATGTATGCGGTCTGATGAGTGTTGATGCTCGCGGCGGGTATCATTATTTTCTTACCTTCACAGATGATTTAAGCAGATATGGGTATATCTACTTGATGAAACATAAGTCTTAAACATTTGAAAAGTTCAAAGAATTTCAGAGTGAAGTGGAAAATCATCGTAACAAGAAAATAAAGTTTCTATGATTTGATCGTGGAGGAGAATATTTGACTTACGAGTTTGGTCTTCATTTGAAACAATGCGGAATAGTTTCGCAACTCACGCCACCTGGAACACCACAGCGTAATGGTGTGTTCGAACGTCATAATCGTACTTTACTAGATATGGTGCGATCTATGATGTCTCTCACTGATTTACCGCTATCGTTTTCGGGTTATGCTTTAGAGACGGCTGCATTCACGTTAAATAGGGCACCATCTAAATTCGTTGAGACGACACCTTATGAACTGTGGTTTGGCAAGAAACCCAAGTTGTCATTTCTTAAAGTTTGGGGCTGCGATGCTTATGTGAAAAAGCTTCAACTTGATAAGCTCGAACCCAAATCGAAGAAATGTGTCTTCATAGGATACCCAAAGGAGGCTGTTGGGTACACCTTCTATCACAGATCCGAAGGCAAGATATTCGTTGCTAAGAATGGATCCTTTCTAGAGAAGGAGTTTCTCTCGAAAGAGGTAAGTGGGAGGAAAGTAGAACTTGATGAGGTAACGGTACCTGCTCCCTTATTGGAAAGTAGTTCATCACAGAAATCAGTTCCAGTGATTTCTACACCAATAAGTGAGGAAGCTGATGATGATGATCATGAAACTTCTGATCAAGTTACTACCGAACCTCGTAGGTCAACCAGAGTAAGATCCGCACCAGAGTGGTACGGTAATCCTGTTCTGGAAGTCATGTTACTTGACCATGACGAACCTACGAACTATGAGGAAGCGATGATGAGCCCAGATTCCGCAAAATGGCTTGAGGCCATGAAATCTGAGATGGGATCCATGTATGAGAACAAAGTATGGACTTTGGTTGACTTGCCCGTTGATCGGCAAGACATAGAGAATAAGTGGATCTTCAAGAAGAAGACTGACGCTGACGGTAATGTTACTGTCTACAAAGCTCGACTTGTTGCGAAAGATTTTCGACAAGTTCAAGGAGTTGACTATGATGAGACCTTCTCACCCGTAGCGATGCTTAAGTCCGTCCGAATCATGTTAGCATTGCCGCATTTTATGATTATGAAATTTGGCAAATGGATGTCAAAACTGCATTCCTTAATGGATATCTTAAAGAAGAGTTGTATATGATGCAACCAGAAGGTTTTGTCGATCCAAAAGGTGCTAACAAAGTGTGCAAGCTCCAGCGATCCATTTATGGACAGGTGCAAGCCTCTCGGAGTTGGAATATACGCTTTGATAGTGTGATCAAAGCATATGGATTTATACAGACTTTTGGAGAAGCCTGTATTTACAAGAAAGTGAGTGGGAGCTCTGTAGCATTTCTGATATTATATGTGGATGACATATTGTTGATCGGAAATGATACTGAATTTCGGAATATCATAAAAGGATACTTGAATAAGAATTTTTCAATGAAAGACCTCGGTGAAGCTGCTTATATATTGGGCATCGAGATCTATGGAGATAGATCAAGACGCTTAATTGGACTTTCACAAAGCACATACCTTGACAAAGTTTTGAAGAAGTTCAAAATGGATCAAGCAAAGAAAGGGTTCTTGCCTATGTTACAAGGTGTGAAGTTGAGTCAGACTCAATGCCCGACCACTTCAGAAGATAGAGAGAAAATGAAAGTCATTCCCTATGCTTCAGCCATAGGTTCTATCATGTATGCAATGCTGTGTACCAGACCTGATGTGTGCCTTGCTATTAATTTAGCAGGGAGGTACCAAAGTAATCCAGGAGTGGATCACTGGACAGCGGTCAAGAATATCCTGAAATACCTGAAAAGGACTAAGGATATGTTTCTCGTTTATGGAGGTGACAAAGAGCTCGTCGTAAACGGTTACGTCGATGCAAGTTTTGACACTGATCCGGATGACTCTAAGTCACAAACCGGATACTTAGTTTTATTGAATGGTGGAGCTGTCAGTTGGTGCAGTTCCAAGCAGAGCGTCATGGCGGGATCTACGTGTGAAGCGGAGTACATAGCTGCTTCGGAAGCAGCAAATGAAGGAGTCTGGGTGAAGGAGTTCTTATCCGATCTAGGTGTCATACCTAGTGCATCGCGTCCAATGAAAATCTTTTGTGACAATACTGGTGCAATTGCCTTGGCAAAGGAATCCAGATTTCACAAGAGAACCAAGCACATCAAGAGACGCTTCAATTCCATCCGCGATCAAGTCAAGGAGGGAGACATAGAGATTTGCAAGATACATACGGATCTGAATGTTGCAGACCCGTTGACTAAGCCTCTCTCATGAGCAAAACATGATCAGCACCAAGACTCCATGGGTGTTAGAATCATTACAATGTAATCTAGATTACTGACTCTAGTGCAAGTGGGAGACTGAAGGATATATGCCCTAGAGGCAATAATAAAGTTGTTATTTATATTTCCTTATATCAAGATAAATGTTTATTATTCATTCTAGAATTGTATTAACCGGAAACTTAGTACATGTGTGAATACATAGACAAACAGAGTATCACTAGTATGCCTCTACTTGACTAGCTCGTTAATCAAAGATGGTTAAGTTTCCTAGCCATGGACAAAGAGTTGTCATTTGATAAATGGGATCACATCATTAGAGAATGATGTGATTGACTTGACCCATCCGTTAGCTTAGCACGATGATCGTTTAGTTTGTTGCTATTGCTTTCTTCATAACTTATACATGTTCCTATGACTATGAGATTATGCAACTCCCGAATACCGAAGGAACACTTAGTGTGCTATCAAACGTCACAACGTAACTGGGTGATTATAAAGATGCTCTACAGGTGTCTCTGATGGTGTTTGTTGAGTTGGCATAGATCGAGATTAGGATTTGTCACTCCGAGTATCGAAGAGGTATCTCTGGGCCCTCTCGGTAATGCACATCACTATAAGCCTTGCAAGCATTGTGACTAATGACTTGGTTGCGGGATGATGCATTACGGAACGAGTAAAGAGACTTGTCGGTAACGAGATTGTAATAGGTATTGAGATACCGACGATCGAATCTCGGGCAAGTAACATACCGATGACAAAGGGAACAACGTCTGTTGTTATGCGGTTTGACCGATAAAGATCTTCGTAAGATATGTAGGAACCAATATGAGCATCTAGGTTCCACTATTGGTTATTGACCAGAGATGAGTCTCGGTCATGTCTACATAGTTCTCGAACCCGTAGGGTCCGCACGCTTAACGTTCGGTGACGATCGGTATTATGAGTTTATGTGTTTTGATGTACCGAAGGTAGTTCGGAGTGCCGGATGTGATCACGGACATGACGAGGAGTCTCGAAATGGTCGAGACATAAAGATTGATATATTGGACGGCTATGTTCGGACACCGAAAGTGTTCCGGGAGGTTTCGGATAAAACCGGAGTGCCGCAGGGTTACCGAAACCCCCCGGGAAGTTATTGGGTCCTTAGTGGGCTTCAGGGGAGAGAAAGGGCAGCAGCCAGGAGGTGGCGCACCGCCCCCCAAGGGAGTCCGAATTGGACTAGGGGAAGGGGGCACGGCCCCTCTTTCCCTCTCCCTCCCCCTCTCCTTCCTTCCCCCTCCTAGTAGGACTAGGAAAGGAGGAATCCTACTCCTACTAGGAGGAGGATTCCTCCCCCTTGGCGCGTCCTCTAGGGCCGGCCGGCCTCCTCCACCACTCCTTTATATACGGGGGAGGGGGCACCCCATAGACACACAAGTTGATAGTTGTCTTAGCTGTGTGCGGTGCCCCCCTCCATAGATTCCACCTCGGCCATATGTTGTAGTGCTTAGGCGAAGCCCTGCGTTGGTAACTTCATCATCACCGTCATCACGCCGTCGTGCTGACGAAGCTCTCCCTCGACACTCAGCTGGATCGAGAGTTCGTGGGACGTCACCGAGCCGAACGTGTGCAGATCGCGGAGGTGCCGTACTTTCGGTAATAGGATCGGTTGGATCGTGAAGACGTACGACTACATCAACCGCGTTGTCATAACGCTTCCGCTTACGGTCTATGAGGGTACGTGGACTACACTCTCCCCTCTCGTTGCTATGCATCACCATGATAGATCTTGCGTGTGCGTAGGAATTTTTTTGAAATTACTGCGTTCCCCAACAGGGATAGGCCGTCGACACCCGTCGGCACAGTAAGGCCGTCGGCCTAGATGAGAGCACGCCGACAGGAGCCGTCGGCATACAAGGGTCGTCGGCATACTTGTGGGCCCGGCGACCAACAGGGATAGGCCGTCGGCACCCGTCGGCACAGTAAGGCCGTCGGCCTAGCTGAGAGCACGCCGACAGCAGCCGTCGGCATACTTGTGGGCCCGGCGACCCCGCTCGTGACGGGCGGCTAACGGCGTCTGGACTATGCCGACGGCAGAGACGGGCGGCCGTCGGCATAGATACGCATGCCACATCATCGATCTGAAGCGCACCGACCAACATCTATGCCAACGGCTGCCGTCGGCATAGACGCCATGTCATCGATTCGCGGCGCGCCGTCCATCTGCCCCAGGCATATATATATATATATATATATATATATATATATATATATATATATATATATATATATTTGCATTTCATATAGAATTTTTTATGTTTTTTATGTATTATTATTTGATTAACTTACATGTAGCATGTGTCAATATAAGCATACATACATTATCTATCGATTCTATACGGAGGGGTGTGACCCCCCTCACGGATGGCATCGCCGCCGGCCGGCACGTGGATGGGGGGAACAGCCGTATCGGGTCTATACGGAGGGGACGTTGCTCCCAAATGTTTCTATGGGATGACCTACCACAACCGGGTGGTGTGGTGGCATGTCTGAAGAGGTGGCACGCGTCTCCGGGGTGTGGCCCCCTCACGGACGGCGCCGTCGCCGGCACCTGGAGGGGGAAACGACCGCGTCGGGTCTATACGGAGGGGATCTTGCTGTGGGTTTGGCCCAGATGTTGCTCCCAAGTGTTCCTATGGGCTGACCTAACACAACCGGGTGTAGAGGTCCACTGGTCAATGCCCGTCCATGGAAAGTCAAAGGGCTAGATCTCATGGTCAAACGCTACATGGTTAGGAGGGGCGGGGGCCCTAGGGGGTAGCAATGCCACTGGAGTGTCGCACCGGGCCCTCATACATGTCGTACGGTGTGGTGGCATGTCTGAAGAGGCAGCACGCGCCTCCGGGGTGTGGCCCTCTATTGGACGGCGCCGCCGCCGGCACCTGGAGGGGGAAACGGACGCGTCGGGTCTACACGGAGGGGATCTTGCTGTGGGTTTGGCCCGGATGTTGCTCCCAAGTGTTCCTATGGGCTGACCTAACACAACCGGGTGGAGAGGTCCACTGGTCAAAGCCCGTCCGTGGAAAGTCAAAGGGCTAGATCTCATAGTCAAATGCTACAGGGTTAGGCGGGGCGGGGGCCCTGGGGGTACCAATGCCACCGGAGCGTCACACCGGGCCCTCATACATGCCGTACGGTGTGGTGGCATGTCTGAAGAGGCGGCACGCGTCTCCGGGGTGTGGCCCCCTATTGAACGGCGCCGCCGCTGGCACCTGGAGGGGGAAACGGACGTGTCGGGTCTACATGGAGGGGATCTTGCTATGGGTTTGGCCCGGATGTTGCTCCCAAGTGTTCCTATGGGCTGACCTAACACAACCGGGTGGAGAGGTCCACTGGTCAAAGCCCGTCCGTGGAAAGTCAAAGAGCTAGATCTCGTGGTCAAACGCTACAGGGTTAGGCGGGACGGGGGCCCTCGGGGGTAGCAATGCCACCGGAGCGTCGCACCGGGCCCTCATACATGCTGTACGGTGTGGTGGCATGTCTGAAGAGGCGGCCGGCGTCTCTGGGTGTGGCCCCCCTCACGGACGGCGCCGCCGCCGGCACCAGGAGGGGGGAAACGGACGCGTCGGGTCTACACGGAGGGGATCTTGCTGTGGGTTTGGCTCGGATGTTGCTCCCAAATGTTCCTATGGGCTGACCTAACACAACCGGGTGGAGAGGTCCACTGGTCAAACTGAATGAAAAGAGAGAAAACAGGGCATATAAAAAACAGAACAGAACTATGCCGACGTCATAGCTATGCCCAGGTGAACCAGCAGGCGCCACGTGGCATGGCTATGCCGACGGCTAAGCCGTCGGCATATACCAAAACCTATGTCGACGACTTGCCGTTGGCATAGCCCTTCGCCCGGGAACGCCCAAGGGGCGCCACCTGGCAAGCTAAGCCGACGGCTCCGTCGCCATAACTTTTCGTTCAGGAGTGCTCTGGGGCCCCCACGCGGCAGATGTAAGCCGACGGCCTGGCTGTCGGCTTAGCCTTGGGCCTATGCCGATGGCCATGCCGTCGGCTTATCTCTGCCATGTGGCGGCCAGTGGTTCGACTGGCGCAGTGACGGCGCCGTCAAAGGCCGCCCCGTGAAAAACTGCGCCGACGGTCATTCTACGCCGACGGCCATACGGACGCCGTCGGCATAGGCCCCTATGCCGACGGCGTATCTATGCCGACGGTCTGACAAGACTACGCTGACGTTATCTACGCCGATGGCAGCCGTCGGCTTAGATCTACGCCGATGGGAAGGGGCCTATGCCTTGGCCGTCGGCATAGGCCGTTGATCCGGTAGTGATGAGTCCCTGGTGGGAGAAGTAAAACATCTAAAGTCACTTTGTATGACTGGTATTACTCATATCAACCGGTGCCAAAATTTAGTTAGTGATTTCTTAGGTAAGTTTGCTTGTTCTGCGAGCAGAATTGTAGTCTCGCTAGGATCGGGCCTTCCAGAAGTGATTGATTTATGTAAGGAAGATTGTAAGGTTGATGACTGAGTAATATAAGTTTTATCCCAAAAAATGAACGGCTGTTAAACAGTGTTGTGCAGGAATTTTACGGGAAAAATCATACATAGCAGTGCTCTTAATTAAAAGGGCACTTAGAGCGGCATTAGAGACATCATCACATGATGATACAGCCATAGAGAGCGAGCTTAATAGTCCTCACCCCTATCATCAGGAACAATGATGGATGCGACAGAATTATCAGTCTAAGTAGGCCACAATAGCCAAACGGAGACACCGTCAACGTTCTGTACTGGATCAACGTATAATCATGGACATGGCAAGTATGCTACTCAGCTCTTATCTGTTAATGGTCCTGCCAAATCAGAAGTATTGCTAGTACTAGTGCTTACATCCGAGACCAATCCTGGTCCTTACAAATCACAAGCATATTTTTTGCGGGATCACAAATCACAAGCAGGGCCGGTCCTGACAATTCGGGGGCCGGGGGCAAAAGTAAAACCCGGGGTCCCTTTAATATAAACATAAAAAAATTATGTATTGTCCTTGGCTCTTGAACATCCTAATTACCTAATAGTATATGTATAAATAACTCCTAGAGCTAGCCCATTAGTTATTATTAGGTAAATATACAAGCATAGCTTGGATTCTCCATTTAATTTGAACTCCAAAGCACGTCATATACGAACATCTAGGCTGCAAATCATGATCGATTTTACAAAATGAAGAAAACAAGCAAATCAGGATATTCAACATGAAGTTATCTACGTCTTTCATGTTGTAATAAGAAACTGGTCGTATCTGAATGTAGACTAGTTCTTGTGAAATAGAAATTTGCTAAAAGTCGCAAAAACAATATCTACTCAACTTTGAAAATACTTACAGCAACACCGTTCTGGTGATACCTTAGCAACCATTAATCCAAACTGAGCAAATTGGGTTCGATTGGAATGCAATCCACAACAATTACAAAGTTGATTTTTGTGTCATCTTGAAATTAAGCACATATAGTGTAGTTTTCAACACACTAATCCTATCCAATGATTGAATTATGAAAACAATCCTCGGCATCGACTTCAATTAACAAACAACAAATTTAGGAACTAGGGACTACCAGAGAGGCTACCTTAGAGTTGTAGAACACGGATTTAAAAATCAACTGATAGATTCTGATCCAATCTAAGCAGGCCTTGTCCGCTCTGGTCCCTTGTTCTTGGCTACTGCTGCGCATGAAGGTGATAAGGCGATGCCACCAGAGGCGAGACTAGACGGCGATCAGGTGATGGCAAGGGCGCTCGGCCTGAAGCGGAATTCGTTCCCTCGATCGCCAATGCTGTGCGTGATACATCGCCCCTCCTTAGCCATAGTGCGTGGGTTTTTGCTTCCGAGAAATAATGCGTGCATGCATGATTACCTAGCCCAGCAATCCACTTGGACCATATGCCCCTCCTTAGCCATAGTGCGTGGGTTTTTGCTTCCGAGAAATAATGCGTGCATGCATGATTACCTAGCCCAGCAATCCACTTGGACCATATGAAGCTGTACATGCAAAAGGCCTGAAGCTTCAAAATCACTAATTAAGAGTACTCGTTGGAAAAAACACTCCATCTTCCCAGGTCACGACAAGTAGCGCATATGCAGCACGTCACTTGTCGCAACCTGGGAGCTTTCCCTTTTTTCGTAGATTCGTTTATTCAAAACGTTTTATCTCTTAAACCGTGCGTCCAAATCTCAAACCGTTTTCACCATTGGATTCCTCGCGTCGAGATCTTCAAAACTAGATCCCATGTTGATAGGTTTTGACGAACTTTTTTTTCACGAAAAAAACCAGACGAAAAAACCAAACCGGGAGCACGGTTTTTTCCCTTTCCGAAAGAGGCACCCCTGTGCCTCTCGCGAAATCACAACCGTGACTCTCGTGGAAAGAAAAAAAAAAAACAGAAAACGCGTTTTTCCCTTTCCGAAAGAGGCACGCCCGTGACTCTCGCGAAAGCACAACCGTGCCTCTGGCAAAAGCAAAACCGTGACACTCGCGAAAGAAAAAAAACAGAAACGCGTATTTTTTTCCCTTTCCGAGAAGCACGGCCGTGACTCTCGCAAAAGCACAACCGTGCCTCTCGCGGAAGCAAAACAGTGACTCTCGCGAAAGAAAAAAAAACAGAAAACGCGTTTTGTTTTTCCCTTTCCGAGAGGCACGGCCGTGACTCTCACGAAAGCACAACCGTGCCTCTCGCGGAAGTAAAACCGTGACTCTCACGAAAAAAAAAAAACAGAAAACGCGTTTTTTTTCGTTTCCGAAAGGCACGGCCGTGACTCTTGCTAAAGGACAACCGTGCCTCTCGCGAAAAAAAAGTGACTTTTCACAAAAGAAAAAAAAGTAAACACGTTTTTTCATGCAAAAAAAAATTTCAAAATTTTTTTGGTCGAAACGCTAAGGAAGACCGGGGAAAAACCAAAACGTCGAAAAAAACCCGGGAAAAAACCATTTAAAAAGCCGAAAACGCGTGCGGAAAAAAAAATCTGGAGGAAGCGTCCAGAGCGCGACACATGGCGAATGGCTGAGAGCGCGCCAAGTGGCGTTGATCGTTGCGAGGCTCCCGAAGGAGCGCTCGTTAACTAGTTGCTCCCCTGAAGCTCCCAGTCGCTTCTTTTTTTAGGGAGAATCCCTGGGCTACTTGCAACCTGAGAGGGGGCCCGGGGCGGCCGCCCCCTGGCCCCTGCCCCCCCCCCCCCCCCCTCCTCCAGGGCCGGCCCTGATCACAAGCATTGCTAATTAATACCAATGTTTACATCTTTTTTTAGGGCTAAGTCAAGTTTTATTCATCAAAAAACATAGAAAGTGGGATACAATTAAAGTTACGTGGTTGGCCAATCAAGCATGACGTCCTAGACCTAGTGAAAGAGCGAACTTGACTAGACTATGTGCTTCAACATTGATAGTACGACTTTCTAAAGTAAAGATACAACCAAGTAAAGATGCTTGAAGATTGATCTCACTAATAATAGCTCCATAATTACCTTGACTAACTTCGTGGATGTCTCCTATCACCTGCTTTGCGTCAGAAGCGACAACAAACTTTTGAATATGAAGGTCTTTTGCTAGTGCTAAGGCCTCCCTGCATGCAATAGTCTGTATGAAAAAAAACACCAAATGTCATCATAAATTTATTTATTTCACCAATGAAACACTATTGCTCCATTCCGCATGAAAATTGTCAAGCATGCTTACGACGAACATCTAAAAATAGAAATTCAGAATTTTCATTTTTTAATTTTTTTTACTATTCATCCGGAAGCAAATGCTCCCCAGAGTCAAAACGTCCCTCCCCAAACAAAGGTCAGATGTGTTCAGCCCCACACCCTGAATGATGTATTGACTATGTGCTTCAACATTGATAACACGACATTCGAAAATACAATCAAGTAAAGATGCTTGAAGATTGATCTCACTAATAATAGCTCCATAATTGCATTGACTTCCTCTGTGGATGTCTCCTATCGCCTGCTTTGGGTCAGAAGCGGCAACAAACTCTTGAATATGAAGATCTTTTGGTAGTGCTAAGGCCTCTGCATGCAATAGCCTCTAAGATTGTTGGGTCATGACAAGTGATGAACTGTCCAAGAAGATGTCGTGGCTATCTCTGCACACATCTGCAGCTGATCCTCCCATTCCTTTGCGACAGCCTCCGTCAACATGTACCGGTGCTTACATCTGAGAAGCCGATCCTAGTACGCAACTTGGCTATGATCTTATGGCAAAGAAGGCCAACAAAATACTCTGTTTGCACTGTAAATACAAAAACTCGTTTTGGCCCACAAATGAACTAGACATGTGCAGTGCAGGCATCCTCATAAGCGCTCGTTTGAACTTTGAAGAGACATTTGCAAAAGAAAATGGAACGGAAATTCAATTAGGCTCCCGGGAGCATGTGCTCCCGCGTTCAAAAATATTTTTTGAAATGACAAAAAAAATCAAGACATAATTTTTATGTGTTTATAGTACATTCAAATGATACCTACAAATTTTGAGGCAAATTTTTTAAGCATTTTGGCCTGTGCAAAAAAATTGAGCACCAAATGTCACTCTAAATTTGTTTTTTCTCCGATGAAACACCGCTGCTTCGTTTCCCATGAAAATTGTCAAGCATGCTTGCCACACTAATATAAACATCTACAAAAATCAGATTTTTCTAAAAAAAATTTGAATATACAGTTCATCCAAGAGCAAATGCTCTCGGGAGCCAAAACGCCCCACGCCCTGGTCGTATCGTAACCAAGAAAAACAGCCATGTCATTGTCTCACGCAGCATCGCAACGGTTTCCAAGTGTGCGAGACCGGACGATACATCATATTCGTGTTGGTATCCACAAGTGCGCGAAATGAAAGGAAAAATAATCATAGCTGACCTGGGGGCGCGCGCGACCGCAAACAGGACGGAGTGGTTTCCACGTGACAGCTTTAATTTGCGCTCGTCTTTTTGTTTCGTCCATCAATAATGACGAAGCATCTCAGGTGTAGCATCGGGCCCTGTTGAATTTCTGGTGCTTTATAGGCGCGCTTCGGCGTAAATGCTTTGCGATGCATACATACGGCTTTACGAACGTAAGTAGGGTTTAAAAGGTAAACCAGCTAGTAGTATTCTGTTTGGCAGAGGCCAGAGGGCGATTCGGTCAGTGGGACATCTCCGACCCCGATCATTGTAAGATATTTGGGAAGCGTTAAACCCTTTGCTCGGGCCGCACTTATATTTATATGGGCAATGTCGTGGCTTACAAGATGAGAACGATCGATAGATCGATTACAGAAGGTCGGTAGAAAGAGTTGGAACAGAAGAAGAGATAGAAAAGGAATACAGGTTTAAACAAGAGTTCTATCTCTATACAATTATTCCATCATTCCCCCTCAATCTAAACCTACGCAACTCCAAGGTTGAGATTGAACTTGAACTCATCCAGCCTTCTCATAGTGAAAGGTTTTGTAAAGCCATCAGCCAATTGATTACCAG
Organism: Triticum aestivum; assembly: GCF_018294505.1. NCBI lineage: Eukaryota > Viridiplantae > Streptophyta > Magnoliopsida > Poales > Poaceae > Triticum > Triticum aestivum. The sequence continues at coordinate 361,902,287 of NC_057805.1, forward strand.
TGGGTATAAACTTTATGTCAAGCAGTTTGCGAGCTACTCTTTCTCTGACGAAGTGGAAATCAACCTCAATATGTTTAGTGCGTGTATGAAAAGCAGGATTAGCTGAAAGATAGGTTGCACCAATATTATCACATCATAATCTTGCAGCTTGTGGAGTCTTAACACCGAGCTCATAAAGCAAAGTTTGAATCCACGTGACTTCAGCAGTGGCATTTGCTAGAGCCTTATATTCCGCTTCAGTACTTGACCTTGAGACTGTAGCCTGTTTCCTTGCACTCCATGATATAAGATTTGTTCCCAGAAAAACAGCAAATCCACCTGTAGGTCTTCTATCATCAGCACACCCAGCCCAATCTGCATCTGAGTAAGCAGTCACAAGCATAGATGAAGACTTGACAATTCTAAGTCCAAGTCCTTCAGAGAACTTTAGATAGCTCACGATTCTCTTAACTGCAGTCCAATGAGTAGTAGTAGGTGCATGCAAATATTGACACACTTTGTTTACGGAGTAAGAAATATCAGGACGTGTAAGAGTCAAATATTATAATGCACCCACAACACTTCTGTAGTTTGTTGCATCCTCAGGTCCAAGTGCTTCTCCACTATCAACTATGAGTTTCTCTGAAGTTGAGATTGGTGTACTTACAGGTTTGCAGTTTTCTAACCCTACTCTCTTGAGTATGTCATGAGCATATTTCTCATGTGAAAGAAGTATACCATCTTTTACCTGTTTGACCTCTATGCCAAGGAAATAATGAAGATCTCCCAGATCCTTAAGAGTAAACTCCATCTTTAAATCCTTAAGCAAACAAGTGGTAGCATCTGAACTCGAACTAGCAACAATAATGTCATCAACATATACTAGAACATAGATAATGACATTTTCTTTTTGATAGAAAAACAATGAGGTATCTGCCTTAGATGGTGTAAACCCAAGTTGTTGTAACTAAGTGCTCAACCTTGAGTACCAGGCTCTTGGGGCCTGTTTCAAACCATATAAAGCCTTATCTAACTTGCAAACAAAATGAGGTAAGCTTTTGTTCTCATAACCTGGTGGCCGCCGCATAAAAACCTCTTCTTCCAAAACACCATGAAGAAACGCATTCTGAACATCTAGCTGCCTTAAACTCCAACCCTTGGAAACCACAATAGATAGCACAAGTCGGATAGTGGCTGCCTTAACAACAGGACTAAAAGTATCATCATAATCAATACCAAATCTCTCCTTGAAACCTTTTGCAACTAATCTTGCCTTATATCTGTCTATGCTCCCATCAGACTTCCTCTTAATTTTGTATACCCACTTACAATCTATGACATTTATGCCCTTTGTTGGTGGTACTGAACTCCAAGTTTTGTTTTTCATAAGTGCTTCATATTCAACATCCATGGCCTTTTTCCATTCCTTACTAGCAAGTGCATCATGCAAATGAGTTGGTTCACCCATACTAGTGAGAAAAGCACGTTTAATTTTATCATACCTTATAGTGCCATCAGTGTATTCCTTCTTCTTAACAATACCAGACTGGGATCTCGTGTGTCAATGTGGAATACCTGGCGCAGCAGAATCCACATCGGAATTAGCAACCACAGAAGATCCGGCTGGATCTGCTGCACCAGACCGCTCCAGATCCGAGGAGACAGAGATCTCCCTCGCGATCGGTGCTCCAGTGGAAACGCGTCGTGTGTCGCCCTCATTGATAGCCCCCTCGGATGCGCGGGGCGAGACGTTGGTGCTGGGCCCCGCACCTGTTGCCTGGTTGGCCACCGGCCCATCCACCGCGCGCGTGGCGCTCAGGGAGCCGCACTGGCCCGTGCTGGCTCAGCTAGAGGGGCCCATGCTGCCTGGGCTGTCGGCGGCTGGCTCATGCGACGCGGAGGGATTTTCCTGGGATCGCGTGTCTAACGCGAGGATTTTCCTCGGATCCTGTTCTGCTGCTGCCCGAATCTACCTGCGATCCCGTGAAAACTTTGGCTGCATCCCCTTGCATGAAATCACGCCCTAAAGCTGCACTTTTATCATCAAAAATCACATTTTCTTTAGGATTAGTCACATGATCAGCACTATTTAACTCGCCCCCATGATCTGGACTAGACATATATTCCAGAAGAAGTGCAATTTCTGCACGAAGTAGGGCTCCGGCATTTGGATGAAGCTTTGCAAAAAGGAAATATCGTTTCATCAAATATAACATCACGAGAAATATAGATTCGTCCAGTAGAAATCTCAAGACACTTGTAACCTTTGTGAAGGTTACTGTAACCAAGAAAAACACATTGAGTAGAACGAAACTCAAGTTTGTGATGATTATATGTGTCAGATGTGGGGTTCCGACAAAACCCTTAAGGTTCAAACTCTGGGGTGCGCACGAAGTTCTTTCCCCCCTACCGATCCACGCCCTAGCTCGCTAAGATCTCGCGGACGAACTCGACGAACTCATAACACAGAAGACACGAGATTTATACTAGTTCGGGCCACCGTTGTGGTGTAATACCCTACTCTAGTGTGTGGTGGTGGATTGCCTCTTGGGCTGATGATGAACAGTACAAGGGGAAGAATAGCCTCCTGAGGTTGAGGCGTTCTTGTGCTTGTCTAACTTGTGTGGACATGACTCGATCAGATCAGATCTCGTTCCCTACTGTGGTGGCTAGACATATTTATAGTGGCCCTGGTCCTCTTCCCAAATATTGAGCGGGAAGGGAGCCAACAACGGCGGGCAAATTTGAAAGGGGACAGCTAGTACAAGCTATCCTGACAAAAGTGGTCTTCGCCTACAAAAGGCTCTGGTGATGACGCCGTCTTGGGCTCCATGGTGACATCCGTCTTGCCGTCCTGCTGGTCTTGGTCTTGTTGCACCAATATGGAAACCTTTGCCTGATGCCTCGGTACTCCGCGCCTGCGCCTGCCTCCTTAGCACCGAAGAGGAAACAAGGACGCTGCACGCTGGCGCCCGCCTGGTGCCCGTCTGGTCTTGATCGTCATGGCTCACGTCACGAGAGCCTCGCGAGGTTTGCCCCGCCTTTATATCTCCGCCCCTCGTGAGCCTGCCTGGCTAGGCCGCTCCGGAGGAGGTCTTGCGTCGTCCGCCTCGTGAGGCTTGGCCCCTCGCGAAGGTCTTGAATGCCTTGTTGATGAAGATGGGCCGTACGGCCTGCTAGCATAGCCACACCGTGGGCCGCTGGCAGGCAAGTCTGGGGACCCCCGTTCCCAGAACGCCGACAGTAGCCCCCGGGCCCAAGGTGCGCTCGGGCTTGGCTTCGAGGCGAAGCCAAAGGTCAAGCGTGGAGCGCCGCGGGCCCCAAAAGCCTACGGCCTTGGTCGACGCATGGCGGTTGATTGGACGTGGGCGTCTCCGCTTCCCCATGCTGCCTCGGCAACTGCTCGACCTGACAAATGGCTGGCGCAGACCGTGCTTGCCTTCATTGCTTTCTACTCGCCTTGCTCCAGATCCCCTTTCTCGCTCCTCGCCACCGATACCTCCAGATCTACTCTGATCTTGCTCCGCATCTGCGATCCATGGCGCCGCGCAAGGTCAAGACCTCCTCGGCACCGACTTGGTATGAGCCGGCTCTTGAAGCGCCCACCACTACGGAGAAGAGCCTCACCTCCGCGTGCCTGCTGATGGCGGGGAAGAGCAATGAGTGGGGGGAGACGGAGCTCCGGCTTGCTTCCGACGTGCCGGAGCCTGAGGGAAGCACCTTCTTCCCCTTCTTCTCGAGCAGCATCGCCGTCGGGTTGGTTCCTCCCTTCTCCGATTTCTTTTATGAGGTCCTCGACCACTACGGCCTGCAGGCGTTGCACCTCCATCCCAACTCTATCCTTCTCCTGTCCATCTTCGCCTACTACTGCGAGGTGTACCTGGGCGTGATGCCATCCGTGGCGCTTCTGCGCCACTTCTTCTTCCTTCGCGTCAGCGATGGACACATCTCCGGGTGCACCAATTTCGTTGCATCTGGCAAGGCCAACTCAATCTCGAGCACCGGGAAGAGGGCCGATAACATCTGAGCCAAATGGGTCATGATGGACGCTAAGCGCGCCCATCCGCGTTTGGTGTTGCCGATGGAGGCGCCCCAGTTCAACAAGGGGTGGCCCCGTGCAGAGCTCGATGATGAGCGGGCATTGTCAGTGTTGGGGCAGATGACGACCGACCTGAAGTCGGGCAACGCTAAGGCGACCAAGGTGACGGGATTCATGCTCCTGAGGGAGTTCTTGACGCTGTGAGTTGCTCCACTTTAGGCGCGCACGCGCCCCCTGTGGAAGCTCGGAGGTGAAGGAGACAAGATCCGCTTGAGGCCGGGGGCCCTGCCTGCCGATGAACTGGCCGCTCTTCTGCGCCTCATAGTTGGGGACAACCAGGAGTACCCACCGAGCGCCTTCGTTCCTCTGTTCCATCGCAAGGACTGGGAGGAATTTGTCGCCTCCAGGCCAACCTTCGACGCGCGCGGGCTGGTGCCGCCGGCGCCCACAGGAGCCCCTGCAGCACCGAAGCCGGTGGAGGTGTCCTCCGACGAGTCCGGCGGGGGGAAGGAAGAGGACGTGGACTCGGAGGCGACCCTCGAAGAGATGGGGGAAAACTCCCCCTTGAGCAAGGCTGAAATCCTGCGCACCCTTCCTGACGACGCCGAGGTCGACGCCCGCCAAGATGAGGGGGAACTGCCCGTCGTCCCGACGAGGAGTAGGTCGTCACTGATCCCTCGGGATGCTGCCCCCGTCCTGACGCCGCCTGAGGCTGCCTCCAACCCTCCTGCTGCGCCATCTTCTGCCCCTGGGATCCGCGCGCCTACTTCCCGGGCTCCGCAACTTTCGGGCTTCAAGCTCCCCAAGCGGAAGGTGGAATACGTTGCGATGGATCGGTAAGTGCCTTGAGCTTCATCTTGTCCCCGCTTGTGCTTGTTATTTCCTGAAGTTCTCCCTTGGTTGACCAGGCCGACGCCTTCGGCGAAGAAAAGGAAGGAGGGTACGGCGACCGCGCCTCCTTTCGTGGAGAAGGGAGGCAGCAGCACTCGCACTTCCCCAACCCGGTCGCCCTCGCGAGGCCAAGAAAAGCATCGCTGTGGGGAGTCTGCCCCCATGGCCCCTCTGGCTCCTGAGGTGCCGGCGTCTGGCCCGGCTGAAGAGGTCTCGACTGCTCCGGAACCCGTAGTCTCCCAGGCCTTGGTGACGACGTCGCCTCCTTCCACTGCTGCACCTCCACTCCCAGGTTCTTCTGCTTCTATCGCTGTCCTGGAGCGTGCTCTTTCGGAGATGACGGGCAGATCTCCTGAGCGCGGACCCGCGCCTGGAGCTGGCCTCTGGCTGGCTTCACTCTGACTTGGCGGTTCGCGCGACGCTGAGCCAAGCCACGGCGTCTTCCGAGAACGATAAGCAGAGCGCCGCCAATGCTGTAGTCGATCGTGAGGCGGCGCTGAAGGACGCTAAGTCCGTCCGCGACCGCTGCCAAGAGCTGGAGGACGAGTTGAAGAACATGCGCGACCAGCATGCTAAAGAAGCACGCGGCCACCTCGTGAAGGAGGAGGAGATGAAGGCCCGGGAGGACGCCGCAAGAACCATGATGCTGAGCTGGAGGAGTTGGGGAAGACGCAGGCCGCCGAGCGTAGCCAGCTGGAGGAGCTGGAGCGGAAGGTGAAGGCGCGGGAGGCCGATCTTGACGCCAAGGCGCGGGTCCTGGCCGAAGACCGCGTGGCCTTTGCCGATCTCGAGGAGAGGTCTCGCAAGGCACTGAAGAGGCTCTACGAGCACGGCTTGGAGAGGCCGCTGACCTCCGACGAGGACGGCCCTGCCCTGCTGCTTCCTCCCTTGGTGAAGGCGCTTGAGGAAGTTGTGGAGGGTATCGGTCCCATGGCAGAGGCAGAAGCTCGCGTCCTGTCTTCAGCTGCATTGACTCGTGTCTTCAGCCACCTGCACCTTCGCGACCCCAGCGCTTGTCTTGACGAGCTGCTGGAGCCTGTGGCTGAAGATCACTGCGAAGCCGCCACCGCATTCGTGCAAGGTCAGGTGGAGGCCCTGCTGAAGAGGTTCCGCGGTTTTGCCTCCGCACCCTTGTCCGGCGATGCCGCCGATCCTGCAGCTGGTGGTGCGGGTGAAGACGTCGTTACCCGGGGAGGAGCACCTTCTGTAGGCGATGGCGGTGTCCAAGGGGTGACCTGCAGCTGATCTCCAGTTTCGTTCCTGTAACATGCATCATGCCTTGTGGAGGCGTTAAACTTTCATTTGATATTGTGAGGACAATATGTTTTGTAATATTTGCTTCGAGATTTTGCGATTTTCTTCCTATCCGCTTTGTGTTCTGCGTCGGTAGAGCCCGGCCCCGCGCATACCTCAACCGCCGTTGGGCCGACCGGAGACCAGGACGGACCAAGGAGTGAGGGGCTACGTGACCAGTTAGGCTCCTGAGTCGCGATGCTCAGGAGTCCCCCTTGACGCGCAAACAACTTACAGGAAGAGTGCGCGAGGATAGATTAATGTTCTACGTCGGCAGAGCCCGGCCCCACGCATACCTCAACCGCCGTTGGGCCGACCGGAGACCAGGACGGACCAAGGAGTGAGGGGCTACGTGACCAGTTAGGCTCCTGAGTTGCGATGCTCGGGAGTCCCCCTTGACGCGCAAACAATTTCCATACCTACCCTCGCCGAGGCCTCGGGAGGGGCGTGCGACGACCATGTCCGGGAGACCTGTTTGAGCGGCGTGCGCTTGGGCGTGACCCGAGCGCAGCCCCCAGGCCCTGGAGACCTGGTTAGGTGGCGTACGCTTGGGCGTGACCCGAGCGCAGCCCCCGGGTCCAGCCCCCTCGCGCGGCTCTCCCGAGGGGAGGCATTGCGGTGAGGCCGGACGCTGAGCTCTGGGGCTCCCTGAGGTTGTTACGACCGTGGAGCCGCCCTCAGTTGTTTATCACCAGCGCGGATCATAGTGCTTTCGCTTGTGCACGGGCATAGCCACTCCTCGGCAGTGTCGGCGGCCAGCGCGGAGCATGGTGCTTCCACTTGTGTGTGGGAGGGGAGCCCCTCCGGGAGGAGCCCCCGAGGCGTGTACAGCCCTGCCCTGACATGTGGCTTGCACAGCAGGGCTGCGAGCTGTATCTGGGCACTCGTGAGCCAGCGCGGGACTCACGAGGCCCTACCTCAAGGCGGGTTGCGCCTGGTCTTGAGTCTTTGATAGGTGTGCGTTCCTGCGAGACGGTTAGGTGCAAGCGCTCTACGTCCTCAGGTCCCGGCCCTCGAGCGAGCTCAGCCGCCGCTGGTATGCCAGGTCGCGATGCCGTGGTCAAGGCCAGGGGGTGAGGGCTGGAGAGCCAGTAAGAGCTCCTGAGTCGCGATGCTCAAGAGCCCCCCTTTTAACGCGCAAGCGAATTGCATGATAGAGGGGCGGACCCGTGGAAAGTGCAGGTGGTAATCGGGCAGATTAAGCATGGGAGGCAAATCAGCATGGGTAAATGCAGAAAGATACATGCCACTGGGTCAAGCCCGAGCGGCTTGGGGATGATACAGCCCGAGGGGCGCCCCCAGCAAGGTAGCTAAAGACATAAGAAAAGGATACACGCCACAGGGACGGACCCACACTGCCTGGGAATAATGCAGCCCGAGGGGCTCTCCCAGCTAAACGAACTTGGGAAATGTCACATGGTTCTGTCGACGAAGGAGAGTGGAGGCAGCTGAAGGCGAGAAACGAAGGGGTAGCTCCTCACGAGCCACCGGGGCCCTGAGCCTTAGGAGGCTCTGGGGGCTCGGGCGGTTCCTGGAGGACCGTCTCCATCTCCGCCAAGACGGGTGGTGCCTGCCTCCTGAGCCGCCAGGATACGCTGCATGTTGTGCTGGTAGGCTGATGACAAGCTCGGCAGGCCAAAGAGCATGCGAACGTAGCTGTGTGGTGGACCCTCGCAGCGTCCCACGCGCGAAGGCCAGAAGAGCTCCTGAGATGCGGCCCTGTTGAGCCCTGGTACGTTGATGCAGACGTGCAGCCCGGCATCCTCGCCTGGATGGGGAGTTGCGCCTCGTGAGCGACGGTCACCGCGCATGGACCTTGTGTCTTGCAATTCCTGAGTGGTCTTGGTGATGAACTCCTGAGCGGTGGGCACTCCTTGCCCTGTGTCCTCCTGAGGAAAACGTGCTGCGAAGCACGCCTCCAAGTGGTGCCCAAGCGCCTCCCTCGTGATGTTGGCAAGGTCCGAGGCCCTCCAGAAGAGAGCCCCCGCCCCTGCCCGAGGAGGGCGCTGGGCGCGCCTTCCTATGCGATGGAGGGAGGCGTCCCTGGAGCGGGCGCTGATCCTGACGAGGTTCCAGCCGCGACACCACCCTCCTGTGGTCCGGCACGGCGCGGCTTCTTCTTCTTAGGGATGGCCTCTGGAAGGCCCTCACTTTTGCTGTCGGGGTCGTCGATTGCTGCAGCTTGGAAGGCGCGCTCGAGGGAGCACACCGCATCTCTTTCTTCACATGGGACCGTGATGACTCCGCCGCTTCCCGGCATCTTGAGGACGTTGAAGCCGTGGTGGGTGACGGCCATGAACTTGGCCATGGCTGGATACCCGAGGATGGCGTTGTATGGCAGGCGGATGTGCGCGACGTCGAAGTCGATGAGCTTGGTGCGGTAATTCTTGTGTTCTCCAAAGGTGACAGGGAGGCGGACCTGCCCTATCGGCGTGGTGGAACCGTCGGTCACTCCTGAGAAGGGCTTGGTAGGCTGAAGCTGGTCATATGGGACTTGGAGGTTGTCGAACGTATCGATGGACAGGACGTTGAGCCATGCGCCGCCATTGATGAGGGTCTTGGTAACTTGCACATTGCTGATGACTGGGGAGCACAGCATCGGGAGGGCGCCAGCGGTAGCCACGCACTTGAGCTGTGAACGTGATGGGGCACTGGGACCATTTGAAAGGGCGTGTGGCTTCAAGCTTGGGAAGGACTGCATTCACTTCACGAGCAAACTGCTTGAAGATGCGCTGAGAGGCTGGGGCCTGGGCTCCGCCCAAGATGCATGCGATAGCACGTGGTTGCTGGAAGCCCCCAGCCCCCTCGTCTTGATGGTGTTCGTCGTTCCATCTTGGCAGTGGCGGCAGCGAGGGATGACCGGCGTTGCCCTGGGGGCGATCCTCACGAGGCTGGTCCCTCCAGGCACCCTTGCGAGGATGGTCCTGCCAGCGGTCCTCACGAGGACGGTCGCGCCACTCCTGGCGCGGGCCACGGTCGTCCCAGCGTCCGCCACCACATCCTCCCCCTCGGCCGTAGCCCCGGTCGCTACGTTCGGGGCATCGGCCGTAGCATCCTTCGCGGATGGCTCTGAGCTCTTGACAGTCGCTGGTGTTGTGGGTGTTCAGGTTGTGGAAGGCGCAAAACGGCCGTCTGTTCTTGGACGACTCGGGCTGATCTCTGCCTCGCTTGGTGTCGGGCTCCGCTGCGAGCACAACTGCTTCCTTGCGCTTCACGTCCTTGGCATTGGCCTTCTTCTCTACTGCGCCCGCAGCTGGCAGCTCGAGGAGGGAGAGGCGGCCCTCCTCAGCTCTTGCGCGCTTGGTTGCCAGGTTGAACAGCTCCTGAGATGTGCACAGCTCCTCGTGGATAGCGAGTTCTTCCTTCATCTTGACGTCGCGGACGCCATCGGAGAACGTGGAGATGATGGCCTCGTCTGTGACCTTGGGGATCTTGAGACGGGTGTTGTTGAAGAGCTGGATGTACTTCTGGATGGTCTCTCCTGGTTGTTGCTTGATGCGGCGCAGGTCGCCCGCGGCCGGCGGGCGGTCGCGGGTGCCCTGGAAGTTAGCGACAAAGCGGTCGCGCATCTCATCCCAGGAGGAGACCGAGTCGTGCTGCAGGTTCAGGAGCCAGGAGCGGGCACCATCCTTGAGAGCCATGGGAAACCAGTTCGCCATGACTTTCTCATCACGTTGGCCGCTTCGATGCTCAGCTCGTCGAGCTGCAGGAACTCCGCGGGGTCGGCGGCGCAGTCGTAGCGAGGAGGCAAATCTGGCTTGAACTTGCCCGGCCACGCGACGCTACGCAGCTCGGGGGTGAAGGCGTGGCAGCCGGCCGTGGTCGCCGGGGCCTGTCTCGGAGGTGGTGCTTGGTCTTGATGAGGTCCGCGCGCCACCACCGTAGGCGGCACGCGGTCTTGGCGAGGCGGCGCGGGGAGTGCAGGTGCAGCTTCTCGCGGCCCAGGAATCTCCTGGCAGCTTCTCTCTTCGCGCGCGGGCGCCGGGCGCGGTGGATCATGCCGTGGGGCCGCGCGCCTTGGCGCTAAGGCACAGTCTTGGGGCAGAGGTGGTGGAGGCGCTCCGTGAGCCACATTGCCCGTGGCGGGCGGAGGGTGGGGCAGAGAGTGGGACGGTGCCGGGGAGCCCCCTGCGGCGCGGACGAGCTCGACGACGCGGTCGAGCCAATCCTCTAGAGGTCGTCGACCGGGCGGTAGCGCAGGAGCTCGTTCACCATGAGGAGCGCAGCCTGCGGGTCCATGGGAGCGCGTCGTGCGTGGGACGAAGAACCAGCCGGGGTCAGTGATGGAGTGGTGGTGCGGCCGTCTTGCCGCACCGATGGGTGCAGCGAGGATGCTTGCTACTCGTTCCCTGCTGGGCCGGTGGCGGCGTTGGCGGCAGGAGACGGAGAACGACGAGGTGGCCCACCGACGGGATCCGTCTGAGCAACGCGGGCGGTGAGGGCAGCCCGGCGATCATCTCGAGCACGGCGAGCGTCCGCCATGGAGACGACGGAGCGACGGGTCAACGGAAGGGAAGCTATGGCGCACCCCTACCTGGCGCGCCAAATGTCGGATGTGGGGTTCCGGCAAAACCCTTAAGGTTCAAACTCTAGGGTGCGCACGAAGTTCTTTCCCCCCTACCGATCCACGCCCTAGCTCGCTAAGATCTCGCGGACGAACTCGACGAACTCACAACACAGAAGACACGAGATTTATACTGGTCCAGGCCACCGTTGTGGTGTAATACCCTACTCCAGTGTGTGGTGGTGGATTGCCTCTTGGGCTGATGATGAACAGTACAAGGGGAAGAACAGCTTCCTGAGGTTGAGGCGTTCTTGTGCTTGTCTAACTTGTGTGGAGAGGACTCGATCAGATCAGATCCCGTTCCCTACTGTGGTGGCTAGACATATTTATAGTGGCCATGGTCCTCTTCCCAAATATTGAGTGGGAAGGGAGCCAACAACGGCGGGCAAATTTGAAAGGGGACAGCTAGTACAAGCTATCCTGACAAAAGTGGTCTTCGCCTGCAAAAGGCTCTGGTGATGACGCTATCTTGGGCTCCATGGTGACCTCCGTCTTGCCGTCCTACTGGTCTTGGTCTTGTTGCACCGACATGGAAATCTTTGCCTGATGCCTCGGTACTCCGCGCCTGCGCCTGCCTCCTTAGCACCGAAGAGGAAACAAGGACGCTGCACGCGCTGGCGCCCGCCTGGCGCCCGTCTGGTCTTGATCGGCATGGCTCACGTCACGAGAGCCTTGCGAGGTTTGTCCCGCCTTGATATCTCTGCCCCTCGTGAGCCTGCCTGGCTAGGCCGCTCTGGAGGAGGTCTTGCGTCGTCCGCCTCGCGAGGCTTGGCCCCTCGCGAAGGTCTTGAATGCCTTGTTGATGAAGATGGGTCGTACGGCCTGCTAGCATAGCCACGCCGTGGGCCGCAGGCAGGCAAGTCTGGGGACCCCCGTTCCCAGAACACCGACAATATGGACGAAGATTAGGATAACAAGCGCACCCGAAAATTCTTAGGGAATTGTAGTCTGGTGTTTGATGAAACAATTTTTCCAAGGGAGTAATATGTCCAATCACTTTGCTAGGAAGACGATTTATAAGATAAGTGGCAGCAATAAAGGCTTCATCCCAATATTTTAAGGGCATGGATGCATGAGCTAGAAGGGATAGACCTACTTCAACGATGTGGCGATGTTTACGCTCGGCGGAGCCATTCTGCTGATGAGCATGGGGGCAAGAGACATGATGACTAATACCAATATCACGAAAGAAAGAGTTGAGTTTCTCATACTCTCCTCCCCAGGCACTTTGGACTGCAATAATTTTTCTGTTAAACTAATGCTCAACAAGTTTCTGAAATTCTTGGAAGATGGAAAGAACTTCAGATTTAAACTTAAGCAAATATATCCAAGTGAACTTGCTAAAGTCATCAATAAAACTAACATAATATATTTTTTTTCTTCCAAAAGAATCTCTTGCATGACCCCATACATCACTAAAAATAAGTTCCAATGGAGCACGAGACACACTATTTGACTTAGGATAAGGGAGTTGGGGACTTTTTGCACACTAACAAGCATCACAAACAGACTCAATATTGTGACTAGATGATAATGGAAGATTGCCTTTATTCACTACTTGCTTGACTATGACCGAAGAAGGATGTCCTAATCTTTGATGCCATCTTGCCAAGGAGGGCTTGACGATGGAGTAGACTTGATCACGACGCTTTCGACTTAGTGCTCCGGGTGTGATGGGATACAAGCCTCCAATGCATTTACCGTGGTGAATGAGCTCCCTCGTTGCCCGATCCTTTATGAAAAAAAATATGTTGGATGAGTTTCAAAAAAGACATTATTATCGGCAGATAAACGGGACATGGATGCAAGGTTATTGTAGGCTTGTGGGACATGAAGAACATCTTTTATAACTAGATCACGTTTAAGAGTAGGGGAATTAATAGATGCTTGACCAATGTGACGAATATCCATACCTCCACCGCTTGCGGTATAAATTTGATCATTGCCGAAGTATCTCTCCCTCATGGAGAGTTTTTCAAGCTCATTGGTGACATGATCAGTGGCCCCCGAGTCGGCGGACCAGACCATGCCATCACCTCCTTGCTCTCTGACCGCAGCGGCGACATGATGAGCATCAGGGACATAGTCTTCATCTTAACGATGCCAACAGTCCATGACCTCTAATACGCCCATTTTGCATCATGCTTTTATATCGATATTTATTGCATTATGGGTTGTTACTACACATTATGTCACAATACTTACGCCTTTTCTCTTATTTTACAAGGTTTACATGAAGAGGGAGAATGCCGGCAACTGGAATCCTGGGCTGGAAAAGGAGCAAATATTAGAGACCTATTCTACACATCTCCAAAAGTCCTGAAACTCCACGAAAGTCAGTTTTGGAATATATTAAAAATATTGGACGAAGAAAGCACCAGAGAGGGGCCACCCACTGTACACGAGGGTGGAGGGCACGCCCTACCCCCTGGGCACGCCCCCTGCCTCGTGGGCCACCTGGAAGCCCCCCGATGCCCACCTTCTGGTATAAGGTGTCTTTTGCCCTGGAAAAAATCATAAGGAAGCTTTCGGGATGAAGCACCGCCGTCTCGAGGCGGAACCTTGGTGGAACCAATCTAGGGCTCCGGCGGAGCTGTTCTGCCAGGGAAACATCCCTCCCGGAGGGGGAAATCGTCACCATCGTCATCACCATCGATCCTCTCATCGGGAGGGGTCAATCTCCATCAACATCTTCACCACCACCATCTCCTCTCAAACCCTAGTTCATCTCTTGTATCCGATATTTGTCTCAAAACCTCAGATTGGTACCTGTGGGTTGCTAGTAGTGTTGATTACTCCTTGTAGTTGATGCTAGTTGTTTTATTCGGTGGAAGATTATATGTTTAGATCCTTTATGCACATTAATACTGATAACCCACAAGTATAGGGGATCAATTGTAGCCTCTTTCGATAAGTAAGAGTGTCTAACCCAACGAGGAGCTAAAGGTAGAACAAATATTCCCTCAAGTTCTATCGACCACCGATACAACTCTACGCACACTTGACGTTCTCTTTACTGGAAACAAGTATGAAACTAGAAGTACTTTGTAGGTGTTTTTGGATAGGTTTGCAAGAATATAAAGAGAGCGTGAATAAAAAGTAGGGGCTGTTTAGATGAACACACAACTAAGTTAGTTTTAGTAAAGAGCTTGTTGTCACGAGAAAGTTATTTGTCCCTAGGCAATCGATAACTAGACCGGTAATCATTATTGCAATTTTATTTGAGGGAGAGGCATACGCTAACATAATTTCTCTACTTGGATCATATGCACTTATGATTGGAACTCTAGCAAGCATCCGCAACTACTAAAGATCATTAAGGTAAAACCCAACCATAGCATTAAAGCATCAAGTCCTCTTTATCCCATACGCAAACAACCTACTTACTTGGGTCTGTGCTTCTGTCACTCACGCCACCCACCATAAGCAAATCATGAACATATTGCAAACCCTACAGCGGGAATCCCTCACGCTTGCGCGACACGGAGAGCACCATAGGACAGCACCAATAATAAAACATGCAACTCAAACCAATCTTGATCATCAAATAACCCATAGGACAAAACGAATCTACTCAAACATCATAGGATAGCCATACATCATTGGGAAATAATATATAGTGTTGAGCACCATGTTTAAGTAGAGATTACAGCGGGTAAGAGAGAGGTTACACCGCTGCATAGAGGGGGGAAGAGTTGGTGATGATGGCGGTGATGTTGTTGGTGAAGATTGCGGTGATGATGATGGCCCCCGGTGGAACTCCGGTGCCACCGGAAGCGAGGGGGAGAGAGCCCCCCTCCTTCTTCTTCTTCCTTGACCTCCTCCCTAGATGGGAAAAGGGTTTCCCCTCTGGTCCATGGTCTCCAAGGCGTGGGAGGGGCGAGAGCCTCTCCGAGATTGGATCTGTCTCTCTGTCTCTCTCTGTTTTTGTGTTCTCCTCTTCTGCCCTTTCACCGTTTCGTGTATATATGGAGATCCATAACTCCGATTGGATTGAAACCTTCGCCGTGATTTTTTTACCAAAAATAAGCTTTCTTGCGGCCGAAGAAGGGCGTCAACCGCCTTATGGGGTGCCCACGAGGGTCCAGGGCATGCCTGCCCCCCTGGGGCGCGCCCCCTGCCTCGTGGCCCCCTCGGGCACCGTCTCGCGTTGATTTTACTTCCCAAAAATCATAAATATTCCAAAATAATTCTCCGTCCATTTTTACCCCGTTTGGACTCTGTTTGATATGGGGTTTCTGCGAAACATAAAACATGCAACAAACAGGAACTGGCACTGGGCACTGGATCAATATGTTAGTCCCAAAAATAGTATAAAAAGTTGCCAAAAGTATATGAAAGTTGTAGAATATTGGCATGGAACAATCAAAAATTATATATACGACGGAGACATATCAGCATCCCCAAGCTTAATTCCTGCTCGTCCTCGAGTAGGTAAATGATAAAAAAGATAATTTTTGATGTGGAATGCTACCTAGCATAATCTTGATCATGTATCTAATCATGGCATGAATATTAAGACACGAGTGATTCAAAGCAATAGTCTATCATTTGACATAAAAACAATAATACTTCAAGTCTACTAATAAAGCAATCATGTCTTTTCAAAATAACAAGGCCAAAGAAAGTTATCCCTACAAAATCATATAGTCTGGCTATGCTCCATCTTCACCACACAAAATATTCACATCATGCACAACCCCGATGACAAGCCGAGCAATTGTTTCATACTTTTGACGTTCTCAAACCTTTTCAACTTTCACGCAATACATGAGCGCAAGCCATGGATATAGCACTATAGGTGGAATAGAATATGATGATGGGGGTTATGTGGAGAAGACAAAAAAGGAGAAAGTCTCATATCGACGCGGCTAATCAACGGGCTATGGAGATGCCCATCAATTGATGTCAATATGAGGAGTAGGGATTGCCATGCAACGGATGCACTAGAGCTATAAGTGTATGAAAGCTCAAACTGAAACTAAGTGGGTGTGCATCCAACTTGCTTGCTCATGAAGACCTAGGGCATTTGAGGAAGCCCATCATTGGAATATACAAGGCAAGTTCTATAATGAAAATTCCCACTAGTATATGCAAGTGATAACTCAAGAGACTCTCTATATGAAGAACATGGTGCTACTTTGAAGCACAAGTGTGGTAAAAGGATAGTAACATTGCCCCTTCTCTCTTTTTCTCTCATTTTTTTGTTTTTTTGGCCTTTTCTTTTTTTGCCTTTCTCTTTTCTTTTTTTTCGTCCGGAGTCTCATCACGACTTGTGGGGGAATCATAGTCTCCATCATCCTTTCCTCACTGGGGCAATGCTCTAATAATGATGATCATCACACTTTTATTTACTAACAACTCAATATTACAACTCGATACTAGAACAAAGATATGACTCTATATGAATGCCTCTGGCAGTGTACCAGGATGTGCAATGATCTAGCGTAGCAATGACATCAAAAATGGACAAGCCATGAAAACATCATGCTAGCTATCTTACGATCATGCAAAGCAATATGACAATAGATGCTCAAGTCATGTATATGATGATGATGGAAGTTGCATGGCAATATATCTCGGAATGGCTATGGAAATGCCATGATAGGTAGGTATGGTGGCTGTTTTGAGGAAGATATAATGAGGTTTATGTGTGACAGAGCGTATCGTATCACGGGGTTTGGATGCACCGGCGAAGTTGCACCAACTCTCGAGGTGAGAAAGGGCAATGCACGGTACCGAAGAGGCTAGCAATGATGGAAGGGTGAGAGTGCGTATAATCCATGGACTCAACATTAGTCATAAAGAACTCATATACTTATTGCAAAAATCCAAGTCATCGAAACAAAGTACTACGCGCATGCTCCTAGGGGGATAGATTGGTAGGAAAAGACCATCGCTCGTCCCCGACCGCCACTCATAAGGAAGACAATCAATAAATACCTCATGCTCCAACTTCGTTACATAACGGTTCACCATATGTGCATGCTACGGGAATCACAAACCTCAACACAAGTATTTCTACAATCCACAACTACCCACTAGCATGACTCTAATATTACCATCTTTATATCGCAAAACTATTGCAATGAATCAAACACATCATATTCAATGATCTACAAGTTTTATGTAGGATTTTATGACTAACCATGTGAATGACCAATTCCTGTCATCTCTCTAAATAGATATAAGTGAAGCAAGAGAGTTCAATTCTTTCTACAAAAGATATTCCCACGCTCTAAAAAATGTAAGTGAAGCAAAAGAGCATTCTACAAATGGCGGTTGTCTATGTAAAGAGAAACATGCAATCCAAACTTCAAATGATATAAGCGAAGCACATGAAGCATTCTATAAAGCCATACTCAAAAGATATAAGTGAAGTGCAAAGAGCATTCTATAAATCAACCAAGGACTATCTCATACCATCATGGTGCATAAAATAAAAAGTGAAAACTAAATGCAAAAGACACTCCAAGATTTGCACATACCGCATGAACGAAACGAATCCGAAAACATACCGATACTTGTTGAAAAAAGAGGGGATGCCTTCCGGGGCATCCCCAAGCTTAGACGCTTGAGTCTCCTTGAATATTTACTTGGGGTGCCTTGGGCATCCCCAAGCTTGAGCTCTTGCCTCTCTTCCTTCTTCTCACATCAAGAACTCCTCGATCCTCGAACACTTCATCCACACAAAACATCAACAGAAAACTCGGTAAGATCCGTTAGTATAATAAAGCAAATCACTACTCTAAGTACTGTTGAAAACCAATATATATTTTCTTTTTGCATTGTGTCTACTGTAATATAGCTTTTCCATAGCTTAATCCACTGATATAAATCGATAGTTTCATCAAAACAAGCAAACTATGCATCAAAAACAGAATCTGTCTAAAACAGAACAGTCTGTAACAATATGAACATTCACCATACTTATGATACTTGAATAATTCTGCCAAAATTAGGAAAAATACACAATTTGTATATAAAGACAGTGCAAAAAGAAGCAGAACCATTTGACGTTCCAGTAAAAACTTAAAAATCGCGCACTACAGCCAAAGTTTCTGCCCTGCACCGCACAAACCAACAAGCATTGTAAACATCCTAAAGGCAAACCTTGGCACATTATTTTTATTTTTTAAAACTTTATAAAAGCACACAACAGAAATAAATGACTATATAAAACTTCCGGGTTGTCTCCCTAGCAGCGCTTTCTTTAAAGCCATTAAGCTAAACATATAGTGCTCAAGTAATGGATCCACCCGGATCCCAAGGTATATCAAAGCCAATTTGAATTAGCAATGATTTGTAATTTAGTAGTGAGCACAAAGCAACATATATCATGTAATGACGAAGTCTAACTCTCTTCCTATGCATCGGCATGTCATAAAAGAACAATTCATGCACACATAGTAAAGGCCAATGCATAGTATAAGCAGTTTCTTGCAATTTTGTCATGTGGGAAACATAGAGAGGTGGAGATATAGTTCCTCTCTCATAATAATTGCAAGTAGGAGAAGCAAGCACATGCATATTATATCTATCAAAATCATCATGTGTAATAGTAAAAGGCAACCCATCAATATAATCCTTAATAAGAGCAAACTTCTCCGATATAGTATAATCGGGAGAACTCAAAAAGATAATAGGACTATCATGCATGGGTGCAATAGCAACAATTTCTTGTTTAACATAAGGAACAATAGCAAGTTCATCTCCATAAGCATCATTCATATTGGCATCTTGGCCACAAGCATAGCAAACATCATCAAAAAGGGGTATTTCAAGAGAATCAACGGGGTCATAACAATCATCATAGCAATCATCCTTCGGTAAGCACGAAGGGAAAGTAAACAATGTATGAGTTGAAGAGTTACTGTCATTAGAAGGTGGGCACGGGTAGCTAATCCGCTCTTCCTTCTTTTGTTCTTCGCTCTCCTCCTCATCTTTTCATCCAATGAGCTCACAGTTTCATCAATTTCTTCTTCCATAGACTCCTACAAAGTATTAGTTTCTTCTTGGACAGCGGAGACTTTCTCAATAAGTGCATTAATATCAGAATTGTATTCATAATTCTCATAGCAATATTTGAGGATAGCTAAATTTCCAGGTCTATAAACAGCATCATCAAAATCTTCAAACTCTTTAAACATAGATTCAATTTCATAAGCACCCATAAAAGCAACAAATTCTTCTATTTGTTCCACATCATAGTAATCATATATACCATTAGAATAAGAAGCTAAGGTTTTATTATCATTAAATTTGCATGAAAAGGGAAGGTGTGGAGCCTTCATCCTAGAGCAACAAGTATAATCATAACTCAAGCATACTTGCCGAGCATACCACTTCAATATATAAATTTGATCCCATAATAGGTTCCCTTTTTGTGTCAAGCGATAATCCCTAAAGTATTCACGTTGATCCAACGTTACTCCCATTACAAAATTGAATGGGGTTTTCTCTGGATTATCAAAGCAGTACATAATATCTGTCACATAACGAGCATCGAGGGTTTTAGGAGGTTCCTCATCTCCATGAGTAGCAAGTACACCTAATTTTTTTGGTATTTCGTGTTCCATATCCATAACTAAAGATAAAGAACAACTAAGAACAGCAAATAAAAATTACTTAGTGATAAAGAAAACAAGCACACACGAGAATATTCACCCCACGCTATTGCTCCCCTGCAACGGCGCCAGAAAAAGGTCTTGATAACCCACAAGTATAGGGGATCAATTCTAGCCTCTTTCGATAAGTAAGAGTGTCGAACCCAACGAGGAGCTAAAGGTAGAACAAATATTCCGTCAAGTTCTATCGACCACTGATACAACTCTATGCACACTTGACATTCGCTTTACCGGAAACAAGTATGAAACTAGAAGTACTTTGTAGGTGTTTTTGGATAGGTTTGCAAGAATATAAAGAGAGCGCGAATAAAAAGTAGGGGCTGTTTAGATGAAGACACAACTAAGTTAGTTTTAGTAAAGAGCTTGTTGTCACGAGAAAGTTATTTGTCCCTAGGCAATCGATAACTAGACCGGTAATCATTATTGCAATTTTATTTGAGGGAGAGGCATAAGCTAACATACTTTCTCTACTTGGATCATATGCACTTATGATTGGAACTCTAGCAAGCATCCACAACTACTAAAGATCATTAAGGTAAAACCCAACCATAGCATTAAAGCATCAAGTCCTGTTTATCCCATACGCAAACAACCTACTTACTCGGGTCTGTGCTTCTGTCACTCACGCCACCCACCATAAGCAAATCATGAACATATTGAAAACCCTACAGCGGGAATCCCTCACGCTTGCGTGACACGGAGAGCACCATAGGACAGCACCAATAATAAAACATGCAACTCAAACCAATCTTGATCATCAAATAACCCATAGGACAAAACAAATCTACTCAAACATCATAGGATAGCCATACATCATTGGGAAATAAGATATAGAGTTGAGCACCATGTTTAAGTAGATATTACAGTGGGTAAGAGAGAGGTTACACCACTGCATAGAGGGGGGAAGAGTTGGTGATGATGGCGGTGAAGTTGTTGGTGAAGATTGCGGTGATGATGATGGCCCCCGGTGGCACTCCGGCGCCACCGGAAGCGAGGGGGAGAGAGCCCCCCTCCTTCTTCTGCTTCTTCCTTGACCTCCTCCCTAGATGGGAAAAGGGTTTCCCCTCTGGTCCATGGTCTCCAAGGCGTGGGAGGGGCGATAGCCCCTCCGAGATTGGATCTGTCTCTCTGTCTCTCTCTGTTTCTGCGTTCTCCTCTTCTGCCCTTTCACCATTTCGTGTATATATGGAGATCCATAACTCCGATTGGATTGAAACCTTCACCATGATTTTTTACCAAACATCTTTCTTGCGGCCGAAGAAGGGCATCAACCACCTTACGGGGTGCCCACGAGGGTCCAGGGCGCCCCCCCCTGCCTCGTGGCCCCCTCGGGCCGTCTCGCGTTGATTTTACTTCCCAAAAATCATAAATATTCCAAAATAATTCTCCGTCCATTTTTATCCTGTTTGGACTCCGTTTGATATGGGGTTTCTATGAAACATAAAACATGCAACAAACAGGAACTGGCACTGGGCACTGGACCAATATGTTAGTCCCAAAAATAGTATAAAAAGTTGCCAAAAGTATATGAAAGTTGTAGAATATTGGCATGGAACAATCAAAAATTATATATATGACGGAGACGTATCAAATACCCCTCTGATTATGAACATGAATATGATTTGTGAGTAGTTACATTTGTTCCTGGGGACATGGGAGAAGTCTTGTTATAAGTAGTCATGTGAATTTGGTATTCGTTCGATATTTTGATGAGATGTATGTTGTCTTTCCTCTAGTGGTGTTATGTGAACGTCGACTACATGACACTTCACCATTGTTTGGGCCTAGGGAAAGGCATTGGGAAGTAATAAGTAGATGATGGGTTGCTAGAGTGACAGAAGCTTAAACCCTAGTTTATGCGTTGCTTCGTAAGGGGCTGATTTGGATCTATATGTTTCATGTTATGGTTAGGTTTACCTTAATTCTTCTTTCGTAGTTGCGGATGCTTGCGAGGGGGGTTAATCATAAGTGGGATGCTTGTCCAAGGAAGGGCAGTACCCAAGCACCGGTCCACCACATATCAAATTATCAAAGTAACGAACGCGAATCATATGAGCATGATGAAAACTAGCTTGACAATAATTCCCATGTGTCCTCGGGGGCGCTTTCCTTTATATAAGAGTTTGTCCAGGCTTGTCCTTTGCTACAAAAAGGATTGGGCCACCTTGCTGCACCTTGTTTACTTTTGTTACTTGTTACCCGTTACGAATTACCTTATCACAAAACTATCTGTTACCGATAATTTCAATGCTTACAGAGAATACCTTACTAAAAACTGCTTGTCATTTCCTTCTGCTCCTCGTTGGGTTCAACACTCTTACTTATCGAAAGGACTACGATAGATACCCTATACTTGTGGGTCATCAACCTCGTGGCCCGGTTTCTTGCATAATTGGCACCGAACGCGGTTGTTGGAGGAAGAACCGGAGGAGGCGTGATTGTTGTTGAAGCCGCCCCCTCCAGATTGGGCAGGAGCATTGTTGTTGGTGTAGCCGCTCCCGCCTGGTCGCGCGCCTGAACCGTTGCCGCGGCCGCGGCCGCCAGCGCTGCCGCTGTTGCGGCGGTTCCTCCCCTAGTGATCGCGCCCACGGCCAGCACCGCGGCCACGCGAGGCAGCATTGGCTGAAGACTGGTGCACATTCATTCCATAGAGAAGATTGAGGCGTGCGTCGAAGCTGAGAAGTTGTGTGTATAGCTCCTGGACAGACACGGGTTCAACCCGCGCAGCAAGGGCCGACATGACCGGTTTGTAGTCGAGGTCGGGGCTGGCCAGAACTTGGGAGACGATCTCGCCTCTTGACATGGGGGCTCCGGTGCAGGCGATCTCATCCGTGAGCATCTTGATCTTGGCTAAATACTCTGCCATGGACATGTTTCCCTTCTTTAGGTTTGTGAGTTCTATCCGAGTGTTGATTGCTTGCGCTTCGGTTTGGGCAGCAAACATGGCTTCGATCGCTGCCCACACCTCCGTCGGTGTCTGAAGAGTAACCACATGTGCTATAATCTCGCGAGACAGATAACCCATCAAAAAGCCCTGAACCTGTTGCTGCTGTGCATACCAGAGAACGCGGGCAAAATTGGCGATCTGGTCCTCCTAACCATCCTTGGTGATGGTGAGGGTTTCCGGTGGTGCCTGGATCGCCGGATCAAGGTGGTGGCCCATCTGTGCGCCCTTGATTTGGGGCAGCATGATGGCCTTCCACATGAGGTAGTTGCTCCTCATAAGCTTCTCCTGGCGGGTGATCCGATGGACGTGGCAAAGGATGGATTGGAGGAGGAGGACGGGGCGAAGGTGGATGTTGACGTGAGGGACGTGGCGAGGGCACTCATGGTGCTGGAGGTGGTGGACGTGGTGGAAGCGGTGGCCATGGCAATAGGTTGAAGGATGGCTTGGCTAGATGCGATCTCCTTTTGATCTTAGGAAGAAGTCGCTCTGATTACCATGTAAGATATTTGGGAAGCGTTAAACTCTTTGCTCAGGCCGCACTTATATTTATATGGGCAATGCCGTGGCATACAAGATGAGAGCGATCGATAGATCGATTACAGAAGGTCGGTAGAAAGAGTTGGAACAGAAGGAGAGATAGAGAAGGAATACAGGTTTAAATAAGAGTTCTATCTCTATACAATTATTCCAACAAAACGGACATCACCGAATAATGATAGGCACGTTCAAATGTGTTCGCTGACATCCAGTGTAGCGAGTGTTATTAAAGCGGAGTCATCAAATATTTGTTCATGTCCAGGCTTCTCCGGTTGAAAACTTTTATTTATCTATATTTAACAGAACTTTTGGTCCCTCAAGCTCCCCCAAAATATAGACTTGGTCCCTCAAGCTCCCCCAAAATATAGACTTGGTCCCTCAATATTTTTTGGTAGACATTTGCTCCTTCAAGTCTCAAAATTGCTTACGCAAAAAAAGACTGAAAAGCAGGTATGTTTCATCCAAAACCAGATTTTGACCACGTTGACAAGTTTTACCGCCACATAATCTGCTCCTAATGAACAGTAGTTTAGAAAAAAGAAAGGCAGCTGGAATTTTGAAACAATCCTATTTTTTTGGTATCCAATACGCTTGGGTGCGTAAGGAGCATGCAAATTTTTATGATGTTTGGACACTCGAGAAGCTCATGGCAGAAAAACCAATAAAACTACTCTAGGTGAACAGTAAACTTTTTAAAAATAGTAAAACACTTTCTAAAAAATCTGATTTTTTTGGCGCCCATGATACTTGGGTGCGCTACGTGCGTGCAAATGTTTTTTGTCAAATGACATCAGAGGAGCTCTAGTAAAAAAACAAAAATTGGCTACTTTTTGTGAGGAAAAAATTATTTTTGTTCACAAGCTCCTTGAATGTCCAAAGATGAAGAAAATTTGCGCACACGTTGCGCACCGGAGCATATTGAACGCCAAAAAAGATTAGTTTTTTTTACCTTCAGCGTTTGTGTCTATTGCGCCGGAGCTTTCCGGTGCTGTTCTTGGCCTCAGTGGGGCCTGCCTCGCTGGCTGTGTTTTTACTACGAGCCAGCCAGCTGTCCTCACCCGCACAAAAGCGGGTCATGAGTGCCGTAAGGGCTGCCATAGACTTCGGCTTTTCTTGGCCGAGGTGGTGTGCTAGCCATTCGTCACGGATGCTGTGTTTGAAGGCTGCTAGGGCCTCGGCGTTCGGACAGTCAACGATCTGGTTCTTTTTGGTTAGGAACCTAGTCCAGAATTTTCTGGCTGATTCTCGAGGTTGTTGAACTATGTGGCTTAAGTCATCGGCATCTGGTGGCCGGACATAAGTTCCTTGGAAGTTATCAAAGAAAGCCTCTTCCAAGTCCTCCCAGCTGCCGATGGAATTCTCGGGCACGCTATTTAATCAGTGTTGAGCTGGTCCTTTGAGCTCTAATGGGAGGTATTTGATGGCGTGGAGGTCATCTCCTCGAGCCATATGGATATGGAGAATGAAATCCTCGATCTATACTGCGGGATCGGTTGTGCCGTCGTATGATTCAATGTTGACAGGCTTGAACCCCTCGGGGAATTTGTGATCCAGTACTTCATCTATGAAGCAGAGAGGGTGTGCGGCGCCTCTATATCGGGCCGCGTCGTTGCGTAGCTCTGATGGAGTCCGTCTGCGGTATTCGGCCCGGGCGTGGTTAGGTTTATCACGTCCGAATAGGTAGCCATCGTCGTGCCACGAGGCACGGCCTCGCGATCCGTAGATCGATCTTGTATGTCCTGCTCTATTGTCTAGGATCCGCCGGAGGTCGTAAGTGTGACCTCGAACTCTTCCGTCTCTATTTTTATGAGGCGGTGGGGCATGCTGCTGTTCGGCCTGAGTTGCCACTTTATCCCGGCCGCGGGGTGGCCGGTCGGCCGCCCTGTCTCGACCACGTGGTGGTCGTTTTGCATTACGCGAGGGAGACGTGTGCCCTGGTGCTTCCTCATCGAATTGAGGTAGTAGTCTGCGTTTCGGGTAGCTCTTGGCTGGGCGCCTGAGGCCATATTCTTCAGCTGTCAGGACATCAGTCCATCTGTCGACGAGTAGATCTTGTTCAGCTTGAAGCTGCTGCTGTTTCTTTTTCAGGCTCCTTACAGTGGCTATGAGCTGAAGCTTAAAGTGCTCCTGCTCCAGAGGATCCTCACGCATGATGAAGTCTTCGTTGGCGAGGCTTGTCTCCTCCTCGGAGGGTGGATGGTAACTATCGTCCTCCGAGTCATCTTCTATGGCCTGTTCATCAGGGTTGTCTTGCCTGTTGTCATGTTCCTCCTATTCGGATGTAGCTCCTACAGGGTCTTCGTTGTTTTCAGCGTCACCCGGAGTACTATTTTCTCCGGTGCCAGTATTGCTATCTTTTGAGCGGCGAGTCTTAGAGCGGCGTTTGGGGCGCCGGCGCTTGGACTACGTCTCAGAGGGTTTATTCATGTCTGGCTCTTCTTTGTCGTTGCCAGATCCTTTAGGTGTATCGACCATGTACATGTCGTACGAGGAGGTTGTCGTCCAGTGTCCAGTAAATGGCGGGTCTTGGCCTTGCTCCTTGTTGGCATTGTCGTCCATATAGTCGATGTCTTTGGAGCCATAGTCAAGCACGTCGGTTAGGTCATCGACGGTGGCTATGAAGTGGGTGGCGGGTGGGAAGTGAAATTCCTCGTCATCTGCCACTAATTTGAACCGAACATAGTTCGGCTGTGAGTCCTCCTCCAAGGATAAGTTCTTTAAAGAATTTAGCACATCACCAAAGGGTGAGTGCTGGAAGAAGTCTGCGGCGCTAAATTCGAAAATCGATAACTGATCCAGCTCGGTGTCTGCAGGCGCACCTGATCCGGAACGTGTAGCCGGAGACGAGTCCGGAGTTCCATTGACGCAAGTATTGCAGGATGTCGAGTCCATGTGCGGCTCCAACGCCGTGGACTTTGTGGCCTCGGAGGGCACGATCTGCTTCGGTTCTGAGGCCGTTGCAGCAGCAGGATCCATCTCCTGGGTGTGATCTGATGACGGATTTAAGTGATGTTCATCGAAGAGAGGGGGAGCGACTGCCGCCGTCTCGAACCCATCGAAGATCAAGTCTCCACGGGTATCCGCGACGCAGTTCAGGCTTCCAAATCTGCCCTAATGGCCAGGGGCGTGGCTATCGACCTGCTCCAGATGGCTAAGCGAGCTGGCCCACAGTACGAAATCGCCGAACACAAAGGTTTGTCCGGGGAGGAAGGTTTCTCCCTGAACGGCGCCATTACTGACGATCGAAGGGGCCATCGAGTCCTTTGCCGATGGCACAGTGGAACTCTCAATGAAAGCACCAATGTCGGTGTCAAAACCGGCGGATCTCGGTTAGGGGGTCCTAAACTGTGCGTCTAAGATCGATGGTAACAGGAGATGGGGGACACGATGTTTACCCAGGTTCGGGCCCTCTCTATGGAGGTAATACCCTACTTCCTGCTTGATTCATCTTGATGAATACGAGTATTACAAGAGTTGATCTACCACGAGATCGTAATGGCTAAACCCTAGAAGTCTGGCCTATGTGTATATGGTAATGAATATCCCCTATCCGGACTAACCCCTCCGGTTTATATAGACACCGAGGGGATCTAGGGTTTACATGGAGTCGGTTACATAAGAAGGAATCTTCGGTCGCCAAGATTGCCTTCCACGCCAAGTAGAGTCCAATCCGGACATGGGTATAGTCTTCGGCCTTCATGTCTTCGTAGCTCATCAGTCCGGCTCAATGAATAACAGGCCGGATGCCCGAGGACCCCTTAGTCCAGGACTCCCTCACACACCAACAAGTAGTGCTAGTCCATACTCCCTCCTTTCCGGTTAATATGGCTTAATCTTTTTTTGCGGGTAAATGAGAGAGCTTTATTCAAATATAAGCATTCTTAGGACGATCAGCCAAGACATTTGTCACTAGGAAGCGAGGTACCCCGCAAAAAAAGAAGTAGGAAGCGAGATGTTTCATCAAGCCAGCTCTCGGCCACATTCAAAGTGCAGCATGCACGGTTCGCACAAAGATGCGCCACAAGGTTTGCTGACCTGTTTACATGCTGAATAACAAAAAAAATAGGAAATATTACCGAGCGCTCCTATTTGTAACAGGATATGAGCCAGAATTAAGCGAGAATTGTGGCGAGTGTTCCATGCAATCAACTTCCATTATCACATGCGAGAACCCTCGAAGAGAACCAAATGTGTTGAAGATTGCTTTATCACATTTTAAAAATATAATAAGAGTGCATACGCTCCTCCATCCGGTTCCTAGTACTAGTATAGTAGTACATACCTCTATAGACTATAGTAGTAGTACTAGTACTAGTACTAGTAAACTTTGCGCTTGGCTGTTTGCCTCTTCGGGAAGTGCAACAATAATAGTACTACTAGTATAGTGTATGCTTCTGGCAATCTGACACCAAATTAACTATTGCACGTCCACCGCCTGAGCGAAGGACAGCTTGCATTAGTCAAAAGTTTCTCCTTGTCCTCCGAGCCACCGCGCGCAAGCTTCTCCCGTCCTGCAAGCTTCTCCTTGTTCGGCAAGTTGACGGGACACAGCAAAGTAATGCTAGTCCATACTGCCTCCTCTCTGATTAATATGGCTTAATTTCAAACGAGATAAAAAGACTGTCTGTCACTGTATATTTGTAAAAATACGGTCAGTGGACTTCATAATATGGTCATTGCGCTCAATATATACATTTTCCGGTGTTTATACGGTCACTAGCTCACCCTGGCTAAGTATGTGTGTGCATGCACGTGTAGGTTGAGCACTTGAGCGTGACCATGTGTGTTCCGTCGTGTGCTCGGACATGCATGCATTAGGGCGTCGCGCACATTTTTGCGTCCATGTGTACATGTGACTGTTGCATACACGTAGGGGGAGTACGTGTAGGGGCCACTAAAGGAGCAGTCAAATCACACAGTAAGTTAGTCGGAAGAAGCAACCACCATTTCACTCTTCAATGACACGTACGCAATATAAAATGGTTGATATGGAGAGAAAAAGAAAACCACTATATATACACTAGCAGGAGCCTAAGCTACAAGCCTGCTTGCTTGGGTTGCTCTCTTAACAAGCATAGAACGACGGTGGCCACACCGCTGGTCACATATCCGGACTGATCCCGCAGCTGGGGGAAGGGAACAATGTTCTGCGTAGACGCGGTCGACATCGGCGAGGGAGAAAATCCACAGTCGGTGCATCCCAATCGGGGGTCACCGAGGTATGGGCCGATGCCGTGTCCCAACCGCCCTTCTAGCTACAGCCCGACGTCCCAGGTAGTCCATCTTCCTTTTGGAGCCGGCTTGCTCCACTGCCGTAGCTCCCCACGTAGCCCCATCTCCATGTCGATCTTTCTCTACTTCTACCGGCTTCTACTTGTGATGAGTTTATGTCTCATGAACTAGTGCCAGTACTATTATTCTAATCACACTTCTTCAATATCTTTGCCATCAGGGATGCTCAGCTCGATTTTAGTGGAACTGCTCAAAAGCATCGTATGATCCGAGGGTGCCAACCGTCTTTCCTTCGACAGGTTCTACCTGGCCAGGAAATTAAATCCTGTTTAGGGTTTAGGGTTTAAGTCGTAGTGACCCCATCAGTAGTTTTTCTTTCGTACACGCTCTCACAACTTTTGTCTTTAGTTGTGAAGTAAATATTGGCTATGATCTGTGAATCATTGAGATGCATCAGCATGTGTGTTAGTTTTCCTTTGTATTTGATGGAATGTTGTAACGGGGCAACCTTGGAGTAGGAATGAAAATAGAGTGGAAAGTTTCCGTTTTCTGGAGAAAAAATGGAAACAGAGAGAAACCAACGTTTCGTTTCGTTGGATCGCGCCATCGAGCAAAACCAATGTTTAAATCATGTCTGTCGTGTTCGTGTCTCACCCTTCTCCACGGCTCGACCCCACACGGTCGCTCGTCATGCCACTCACCGCAAACCGAGTATACGATAACTTTCCTGCCTGCTTGTCGATGGATCGCGCCATGGAGTACTAGTACTACTGGAAGAGATTGACGAGTTGGGGGAGGACAGCTAGCTGTAGCACGGACTCCCAAGAACTTTTTACATGCATGTTGTGGCCGGCTATTGCGACCTTTGAACGCGGAGCAGTCGTGTGCACCAGGAAGCGGCACGGGTGACGCTCTCTCGGTCGGCGTGTCGCTTCAATGCCGGTGCCAGTGAGAGGTCGCGTCCGCTCTGGCCAGGCATGAGTGCGGCACTGACCGTTTCAGGCAGGAAGCACGCGCGGGTGATGAAGAGGGTTCGGGTTGGTCAAGAGCGGCCGTGGCAGCGGTTCGGATGCCCGCAAACAAGAGATGTTGTACGTTAATATTGCCACGTATATAATTAACAACGTAAATAATGTGCCAGTTGGACAAATATGATTGGAGATGGAGATGGAAATGGAATTTTACGTAAACATGGATATGCATGTCTATGTCTATGTGTGTGTGTGCGACGACTCTCGCGACCTGGAAGCGGGGGCGTGTTTTTGATCGAGTTTTCTTTCTTGGTACGTTAAAAAATTGTCCGCCAGTTTTCGTTTCTTTTTTTCGGGAACGCGCGTATTCTATTTAAAACTACTGCTATGGAGAGATTGTTTTACTCCATTATAGCCTCTTGTTTGATAGAGTTTCTGGCATCTCGCTCTCTCACCCTCTCCATATCAAAACAAGATGACAGTGTCCACACTATATCTCTCCTCACCGGTGGTGACAGATCCGGCCGAATCCCGTCCGCTGCGGGAGGTGAGGAGGTGCAGCGTTGACGTTGTCGCCATCGGCGATGGAGGAAGCCGATGCGCACCGTCCTCTCGGAGCCAGCGCTGGCGCGCACGAAGGTCCTCCACGCCCTTGTTCGCTGCCGTTGTGTGGGCAGATCCCGCCCGCCCGCCTAAGCGACATCTCGCCCATGTGAGGTATAACTTCTTGTACTGGTCCAACTCCCCAGGTTGCTGCATGCGGGTTTTCTTCTATGCGACTACTCCCCAGCTCCCCATGTATAGTAGCTAGGGTTCGTCGGCTGGTCCAACATCACCTACTATTATAGAGGAAATGCCACTCGAAAAGTTGTCCTGATTTATGCCTCGGTGGATGTATACATGTTGTTTCGACAAAAAGTACATGGTGGTTGTGCGGTCATTGTCCATATGCTCCTATTGCTGCTGCTAATCTAATACTATCACTGGTTAAATGAAGAAATGCTTTTTTTCTCGGGTATCCTGGTTTAGTTCCCATCAAGATAATCATGATGCTTCTATTTGTTGGTGTACTTTTCATAATTCTAATTGAAAATTGAGATGTCATTGTTAATCTTGTAAAAGAAAGTAACAACACTATATCCCTTTTTTATATTTTTGGAAACAACGATGCGTATCTCCATACCCGGGCATGTCTTCCTCAATTTTAGTGGAACTGCACAAAATTGGATGGCCATTGTTGTTCCGCCTCACTGTCCTCTGCCACGTGGTTCTTCTGAAAGGATCGAGAAGAGGTGTCTAGAGGGGGGTGAATAGACTCTAATCAAGAAAAGTTGCAGTTTTTAATTTCCTTAAGTTAGTTTAAACATTCACAATACATATAAAGCAAGCATGACAAGAGTATATGAGCAGCGGAAAGTAAAGCATGCAAGTTGCAAGAATGAAAAGTGGAGGGATTGGAGTGTGCAAACGCAATTTGGAGACACGGAGATTTTTTATCTGTGGTTCCGATAGGTGGTGTTATCGTACATCCATGTTGATGGAGACTTCAACCCACGAAGGGTAATGGTTGCGCGAGTCCACGGAGGGCTCCACCCACGAAGGGTCCACGAAGAAGCAACCTTGTCTATCCCACCATGGTCGTCGCCCACGAAGGACTTGCCTCACTCGGGAAGATCTTCACGAAGTAGGCGATCTCGTTGCCCTTACAAACTCCTTGGTTCAACTCCACAATCTTGACGGAGGCTCCCAAGTGACACCTAGCCAATCTAGGAGACACCACCCTCCAAGAAGTAACAAATGGTGTGTTGATGATGAACTCCTTGCTCTTGTGCTTCAAATGATAGTCTCCCCAACACTCAACTCTCTCTCATAGGATTGGATTTGGTGAAAAGATGATTTGAGTGGAAAGCAACTTGGGGAAGGCTAGATATCAAGATTTATGTGGTTGGAATGGAATATCTTGACCTCAACACAAGTGTAGGTGGTTCTTTCTCAGAAAATGTATGTTGGAAGTGTAGGCATGTTTTGATGGCTCTCTCCACGAATGAAGAGTGGGTGGAGGGGTATATATAGCCTCCACACAAAACCTAACCGTTACACACAATTTACCAAACTCGGTGGGACCGAATCGTTAAACTCAGTCAGACCGATTTAGTTCATAATGTGACCGATTTAGTTCATAATGTAATCTCGGTGAGACCGATTATACAAACTCGGTGAGGCCGATTTTGGTAATAGTCAAACAGAGAGTTGGTCAGGCAAACTCGGTGGGACCGATTCGCTCATCTCGGTTGCACCGAAACGTTACGAAGGGGTAACAGAGAGTTTGCATTGCAATCTCGGTGGGACCGATTGCATATTTCGGTGAGACCGAAATTATTGCAATAGGCAACAGAGAGTTTGCAATCCCATCTCGGTGAGACCGAGATCCCTATCGGTGAGACCGAAAAGACTAGGGTTTCTGGCAGTGGCTATGTCAATTGAACTCGGTGGCACCGGACAGAAAGTTTCGGTGGGGCCGAGTTTGACTTTTGGTTTGGGACATATGTGGATGTGAGAAAGTGGTTGAGGGCTTTGGAGCATATCACTAAGCACTTTGAGCAAGCAAGCCATTAAGCAACACCTCATCCCCTCTTAATAGTATTGGCTTTCCTATGGACTCAATGTGATCTTAGATCACTAAAATAGAGAATGTAGAGTCCTGAGCTTTGAGCTTGAGCCAATCCTTTGTCCTCAGCAACTTGAAGAGGTTCCACATCCTCTAGTCCATGCCACTCCATTGTTGAACTTATCTGAAACATACTAGGTAGAAGCATTAGTCCAACAAGAGATATGTTGACATTAATTACCAAAACCACCCAGGGAGCACTTGTGCTTTCAATCTCCCCCTTTTTGGTAATTCATGACAACATACATCAAAGCTTTAGATGAAGATATAGGGAATAGCAAGTAAAGCTTTGCAAGGACATGTAACATGCATAGGCTCCCCCTACATGTATGCAATCATGTGAATATGGAACATAAGAGCATATGAGTGCATAATCATGACAGAGCATGTAATGAGTTACATGTGTCTTGGCTATATGCATCAGAGCAAATGATGTATATATGGGAAATGTACCTTCATGCTCATGAGTCCTTCTTGCAAACAGTATGTACAACAGCAAGAAATCCTCATACACATGACTGTGATGCATACACTTACCTTGTGGTCTTGAGTTGGCTTAGGAAGGAGTGAACCTGATTAAACAAGGTTAGATAACACAGATGCACCTACTAGCCAGAGCAAACAACAGAAACCACAAGAGTACCAAGACTGGGATGACATGTAGAGAGTGAGTACTGAGTACTCTATTGGATATAGACATGTCCCCAAAGGTAAAGATGTGCAATGAATTCAAGAATTTCCTTCCTTTAGATGTCTTGCTCCCCCTGAATCTATCATGGGATACTGGGAGAAGATAGGGAACAGAAAAACAAAGCAAAGACAAGAGACAGAGCTAATGCAAACAATCAAATATGAACATGTCTTTCCCCTCTTAAAGACATGTGACTTCTCTCCTCTTGAACACCAAGCATCTGGGGTTTCTACACTCTCCCCATGAGTATTCTCTCCCCTTATAAGAATGATTAAGCTTTTGATGTGATCTCTCTCTTCCCCTTTGACATCAATTTCCAAGAAGGGTTCTTCTGGATTTTTGTTTCAAATGGGTTTGGTCCTTGAGTCACAGAGCAAAGCAGCAAGTCGAATGTGATGCTGGTAGAGGACAAGAATCATTGAGTGGAGCTGGAATAAAAAGAATGCAGGAACAAGTGGCAAACTGTCTTTTCTATAGTTTAAATCGGTAGCACCGAGTTGTGTCCTTCGGTGGCACCGAAAGAATTCGGTTGGACCGAAGAAAACAAACCGGTGTGACCGAGTTCATCACAGTGAAAAGACTTGTCACCTCAGCTCACTAGACAATTAAGATCTCACAAGGATTTGCAAGGAATTAGCTAAAAGATTTGCAATGAATTTGATGCAGGAAATGCAGAACAGATCTAGATGAAGTTTTTTTTGAAAGGGGAAACCAATATGCATGAGACAAATGCAAGAGCACAGAGAAACACAAGAGAACTTCATCTAGAATTGGTCGGTGACAAAGTCATCTATGTTAGAGTATATTGACTTAGGAGTCAAGTGAGGTCACTTGATCATTTGTCATACTCATCGTTTAAGCTCAAAATGGGGTTAACATTTTTCATTTAAGCATCTTGATGTATTCACATCTTGTTGAGTTGCTTTGACCCATGACTTGGAGCGAAGCTTCTCTAAGATGGAATAATATACCTTGGGTGGTGGTGTTGATCCTGATCATGTAGTTGAACTTGTGTGGGATGCTCAAGGTTGATGTAGCTCATCAAGAGTTGGGAGCACCACTTGGAATTTGAGTTCATCTACCTACATGGGTTAGTCTTGCAAGGAAGAGCACTTGTGTATCCAAAATGACAATCATAAGACTTAATATAGAATTGTCAAAGGATATGTTTGAAGGGTTTCGTGCTTCCTTGTCTTCAACCACCATTGTGTAGAGACTTGGTGATGTACAAATTGCTCAAGATGTGAGTGGGTTGCAATCTCATAGATTTAGATTCATCCAAGTACCTACAAGGGTTAGATAGCCTACAAGAGTGCGAATATATCCAAGACATTTATGTAGCAACAAGAAAGATATATCAAGGATTAGTCAAAGGCTCATGCCTTGCATGTATCCAAATGGAGTTCCTACTCCAAGTTTGAAGCATCAATGATGTTCAATTCACCTCTCAAACGGCAAAAGACTTTCTCATCAAGCGGTTTTGTGAATATATCCGCCAATTGCTTATCGGTGCGAACATGCTTAAGATCAATGTCCCCTTTGGCAACGTGATCTCGAATGTAATGATGACGAACTTCAATATGCTTAGTTCGAGAACGTTGCACGGGATTGTGAGCAATCTTGATAGCGCTCTCATTGTCACAAAGCAATGGAACATGTTTCACATATATCCCATAGTCTTTAAGAGTTTGGGTCATCCAAAGTAATTGAGCACAACATGAACCAGCGGCAATGTATTCCGCTTCGGCGGTGGATAAGGATACCGAGTTTTGTTTCTTGGAGGACCAAGACACAAGAGATCTACCAAGAAATTGACATGTACCCGACGTGGACTTTCTATCATCCTTGTCTCCGGCATAGTCCGAATCGGAGTAACCAACAAGATCGAAAGAAGACCTCTTAGGATACCAAATGCCAAAATTTGGTGTGTGTATTAACTATCTCACTATCCTTTTCACAGCCTTAAGATGACATTTTTGGGCGCCTCTTGATATCATGCACACATGCACACACTTAGCATAATATCGGGACGAGAGGCACAAAATATAATAATGAACCAATCATGGAGCGGTAAACCTTTTGATCAACCGGTTCACCATCTTTGGTCAAATCAAGATGTCCACTAGTAGGCATGGGTGTAGTCATACCTTTGCATTCTTGCATATTGAACTTCTTGAATAAGTCATTGGTGTACTTTGTTTGAGAGACAAAGGTACCTTCCTTAGTTTGCTTGATTTGCAAACCGAGAAAGAATTTGAGTTCACTCATCATAGACATTTCAAACTTCTCCAACATTAGCTTTCCAAACTTCTCACTAAAGTGAGGGTTAGTTGAACCAAATATAATATCATCAACATAGATTTGGCACACGAATAATTGTCCATTAACCCTTTTAGTGAAAAGAGTAGAATATATTTTTCCAATTTCAAAGCCTTTTTCAATAAGGAACTTGGTCAAACATTTATACCATGCTCTAGGAGCTTGTTTAAGACCATAAAGAGCTGTGTGAAGTTTGTAGACATGATTAGGTTTCTTAGGATTGACAAAGCCGGGAGGTTGCTTATCATAAACTTCCTCATCAATTTCACCATTTAGAAAAGCACTTTTAATATCCATTTGGTACAAGGTGATATCATGATGATTAGCATAAGCAAGTAAGATGCGAATGGACTCAAGTCTAGCAACGGGGCATATGTCTCACCATAGTCCATACCTTCGACTTGAGTGTAGCCTTGGGCGATGAGACATGCTTTGTTGTGAACTACTTGTCCATCTTCATCTTGCTTGTTGCAAAACACCCATTTGGTACCGATGATGTTGTGGTTGTTGTCGGGCTTTTCAACCAATGTCCACACTTGATTTCTCTCAAAGTTGTGTAGCTCTTCATGCATAGCGTTTATCCAATCCGGATCTTCCGATGCTTCTTCAACCTTCATAGGTTCAATGCTAGAGATGAATGAATAATGTTCACAAAAATTAGCCAAACGATTTTTAGAGCGAGTGATTCTCCCGGTTTGGCTATCATTGTAGATTTGCTCGACGGGATGGTCTTTGGCGACTCTTGCTCGAACTCATGGAATGTCGGGTGGTTGGTGCGACATATGCCAAGGGATGGCTTATCATTGTGGGAGCCAATAAAACGTCGCCGGTGCCCGGAAACGGGATGAGGCGAAGACATGCACGCCGGCGGATCTTACCCAGGTTCGGGGCTCTCCGAGGAGATAACACCCCTAGTCCTGCTCTGCGGGGTCTCCGCATGATCACTAGATCGAGAAAGGGTAGCTACAATCGCTCCTAGAGCTATTTGGGGTCAAGGGAGAAGAAGAACAAGGATAGCTCTTGCTTCCCTCTATCTATGGTGTGTGCGCTATGCTTGGAAGCCAACCCTTTGCATGGGTGCTCCGGGGGGTTTATATAGGCCTACCCCCCGGGGGTACAACGGTAATCCGGCTGGGCTCTGGTCCCAGGCGTCAGTGTCTACGCTCGCCGGCTTCTCCGCCGGCTGCTGGGTCCCGCCGGCTGCCGGCTACTTAGTCGACAGGCCGGCCCCACCGCCTAGGGTCTTGTCGGCGGCTGCTTACTGTAGCCGCACCTATGATGACGAGGGCTTTGTCGAGGTAAGCGTGGCTACAGTGGGCCGCCTCGGGGGCTCTCACTGTAGCCTTACCTCGTCTTGTCTCCTTAATGGGGCTCCTGCTTCGAGGAAGGGAGTAGCTGGCTTCTGGGGGCCGGCTATGCCCTTGGCCGACTGGGAGAGGCCGGGCCGTCTTCGCGCCTCTCTCTGGCTGAAGGGGCCCGCCGCCCTTGGGCCGTACAGGAGTCGGTCGTGGATGACGTCGAGGCTGGCATGGCTACAGTGCCGAGCCGCACGGGAGACGGCCGCCCCGTACGGCCTCCTGTAGCCATGCCCGCCTCGGGCTTCGGGGGTAGTGGGCCGCACTGTGGCCACACCCCGTCTTGTCGCCGTTATGTGGGAGTGGCTTGGAGTGGTTGTGGTCTCGGCCGGCTCTTTGGAGTCGGCGTCCTTCTTGGCCGGCTTCTTGGAGTCGGCCACCCCGTAATCGTCCTGGGGAGGGGTCGCTGAGGCAGGGTCGCCTTCCGGGAGTCAGCTTCAGAGGTAGCCGGCCAGGGAAGGCGGCCCAATGCTTGGAGTGCTTGGAGGCCCGAAGGCCTGATAATTTTTTCAGAAGAACCAGGGGCAGTCGGTGAGGCTACCCGTGGCCATTTACTCCGACAGTAGTCCCCGAAGCTGGTTGGGCTTCGAGGTGGAGTAGGGCTTGAGAAGCTCGATCAGCTTCCTATCCTGACAAGCCGGCAGCTGGGAGCCGGCCTTGGTCAGGCACGCCGCCTGAGTCGAAATCTTCCGGAGTCGGAGGGCGGGAGCCCGCCAGTCCGTGCATCGGGCCGCGGGCCGGAAAGCCTGCCAGCCCACGCGCGTGACGGGACGTCGCCGCAGGGAGGGGGCCCGCCACGTCCGCGCCCCGGCCCAGGCGCGGATTGTCTACGTCTCGTGCGGCAGTTTTGGCTCGCATTTATGCGCAATAATCGCGAGGCGTGGGGGGGTGGGTGCAGTTAATCCCACGACTCCCCCCACGCTCGGCTTCTCCGGTCCTGCCGCGCGGGGCTATAAGTAGGGGGAGGTGGAGGGCGGCAGGCCCTCGCACGCTCCTCCTACTTCCACCATCTTCCTCGCTCTCCCGCTCTTACGACAGCGCCTCGCCGCCGCGCTCTCCACTGCGCATTCCTCCGCGCCGCGCTAGTTTTCGCCATGCTTCCCGCCGTAGAGAAGCTCGGCGGGGATTGGGACGGCTCCAATGTGCACGAAGACCATGTCGAGTTTCTCCGCAGCACGCGGCGGCTGCCCGGCGCGGACAAGGTGGAGGTCCGCCTCGCGCCGGCGAAGGAAATCAGGCCGGAGCCGCAGGAGGGCGAGCAGGTGGTCTTCCGCTCGCACTTCTTGCGCGGCATCGGCCTTCCAGTGAGCGCCTTCTTCCGCTCCTGGCTCGAATTCTATCAGCTCCAGCTGCACCATCTCACCCCCAACGCGGTGGTGCTGCTGTCCGCCTTCGTCACCCTGTGCGAGGGCTACCTCGACGTCCTTCCCACCCTTGAGCTCTGGGGGGAGCTCTTTCAGTCGAAACTGGGCACGCGCATGCGGGGCGTGCCGGCTCAGACTGGTGGCTTCATCGCGTCGCGGAGATCGGGCGCCGACAACCCCTTCCCCGTCATCCCGCTAATCCAATCGGTGAAGAAGTGGCAGAAGTCGTACTTCTACGTGCGGAACATCGCCCCACGGGGCGACTACATCAACCTGCCGGCTTACGTAGCCGGCCCACCGGCGGGCAGGCTGCCCCAGTGGTCCTTCCGGGCTGTGACGCTGACGCAGGCTGGAAACGCCGCCATCGCCCGACTGCAGGTGATGGTTCAGTCGGAGAGCCTGACGGGGTCCGACCTTCTGGCCGCGTTCGTCACGCGCCAGGTTCTTCCGCTCCAGAGCCGGCCTCATCTGATCTGTCAGATGAGCGGCCATCTCGATCCGAGCCGAATGTGCACCAAGGAGATGCCGCGCGAGGAGGTCGCCTATATGGTGAACTACCTTGCGAATTGCAAGCTCTCCGAAGAGTGGCAATTCGGCAAGGAGCCATACAGCCAAGCCAATCCGCCGCCCACGGTATGCTCTCCCTGTGTCTTCTTTTTCTCTCAACTTCGTTGCCGAGTTCCTCTTAGCCGACTCTAGCTTAGTCGGTTTGCTTTTCGACAGAGCCCTCTGCTTCGGCCGGCCGGCGGGTCAGACTCGGAGCGCCGATTCGTCCCCGACCGGACCGAACACGATCAGGAGGACCCCGACCTGGCGGCAGCTGGTATGGAGGACGACGTCGAGCCGGGTGGTGGCCAAGCCGGCGGCGAAGCAGGCGGCTCCGGGCTCAGTGCCACCTTTGACGACTGGCCGGATGACGATGAGGCCGAAGCCGTCCCGTGCCGCCAGCCGGCATCTGGATGCGGCGCGGGTTCCTCCGCCGCACCTCCTGCTCGGGGCAGAGGGCAGAAGCATCGCGCCGCCCAGGGTCTGTTCGGCAGCCGAACGAAGAAGTCCAGAGGCGGGGCGGCAGCCACCAGGCGGGAAGAGGCGGCCGCGAAAGCGGCTCGCTTCCGCAAGGTGGTGACGCAACCGCAGACCGTGTCGGCGTAAGTCCGAATTTTTCTTTGTGTACTCTCTTTCTTTCTTTTCCTTGGTGGTTCCTGAAACCTTGTCTTTTTTCTCCAAATGATCAGAGCTCTGTTGTCACTTGAGCGAGCGGCTGCCGGCTCCGTCATCGAGTCGCCGAGGGGCTCTGGGAGCACCACCCGCCGCGTGGACCCCCATGCCGACCTTCAGGAGGCGACGGAAAGGAACGCGCGGGAGGCGCGGGCGGAACGAGAGGCGCGGGAGGCGCGGGCGGAACGAGAGGCGCGGGAGGCGGAGGCACGGAAGGCAGCCGCTGCCCAGGCGGCTCGGGAGGAGGAGGTGGTGAAGGCGCTCGCCGATGCTGCAGCCAGGGCCCAAGCAGAGGCTGAAGCAGCGGCGGCGGCGGGGGAGGTTTTGATGGTCACCACTCTGCGCGTCATGGCGCCTGGGGACATGGAGCCCTCGCCAGGGGGAGCCAGCGGCGACCAGCCAGGGCTGGGGGGAAGCGGCGACGACGTCATCATCTTGGAGAGGGCGCCGGAGCCGACCCCGCCAACTGGGGCGGCCCAAGGCGGCCGGCCTGATCCGTCGTCTGAGGGCACAACTGGGAGAATCTCAGACTGCCCTTCGCGCCAAGGATGCCGAGCTCGCCGCCTTGGTGCAGGAACGCGACCGCCTAGCCAAGAAGTTGGCCGACCAGGAGCAAAGCCACAAGGCGGCACTGAAGGCTGCGCAGGACCGCGAAGCCACTCTCTAGGCCGAGTTAGAGACGGAGGCGGCCGGCTGGGCTGAGGCCAGGCAGACTCTGGTCTCTGGCTATGGCCAGATCGAAGATCTGGTTGACGGTAAGCCGCCTACCTCTTCGTCCTTTCTTGCTGTCTGCCACTTTGGCTCGTTTTCTGATTTTGGTGTTCTTTTCTTCCTTGCGCAGAGTATTTCCCTGGCTATTCTACTGCCGCCAACCAGACCATCGAGGCCCGTCGCCAAGCGCGAAGACAGGCTGGCTTTGAGATCTCGCCAACCGCCGGCCGCTCGCTGGAGGAGCAGCTCCTGGCGATCCAGGCTCGCATCCAGCCGGCTCACCGGCTGCTCCGCCGGCTTCAGCGTGCCGGGGCGCAGGTCTTGGCCGCCCTCTGGCCCGGCCAAGTGGTCCCTCGCACCCCCAGTCGGACCGCCGACTGGCTGGAGGTGGCAGTCGGCCGCTTCGAGGCTTGGAAGGCGTCGGCGGCTCGCTCCGGTGCCAGGCGGGCGCTGGAGTTCGTCAAGGCCTGGTATCCCGGCCTGAGCCTGGACCAGCTGGCTACCTGGCGGCAGCAAGCCGACACGGAGCTGGAGCCGGCGCGGCCGGCCATCATCCGGTGGGCTTCGGCGATCGCCGACTACATCGACACCAGCGTCTTCGCCCCCGAGGTGGACGACAACGGTGTCGCCCAGCCGGAGGAGTGGTTCGGGCTGGACCCGGCGTACGGTGAGGACTCGGCGGAGGAGATCGACTCCAGCGACGAGGGTGAAGAAGAGGAGAAGGAGGGTGAGGACGCCGAGCCGGCTGGTGGAGCATCCGGCCAGCCTCAGCCTGACCGCACCTCCAGCACCACGTCACGCGCGAGTGCGTCGCCTGCCGTAGGTGGTGGTCAAGCCGAGACCCGCTAGGCGGCCACTCCTTCAGCCAGCGAGGCCGCCTTCACCGACCAGCTCGGCCTTCATGTCACGCCTTAGTCTGCCATCTTTTGCTTTTCCTGTTTTGTTACTTTGGAACAATGTTTGGTTATGTCTGCACAATTCCACCCACTGGGTGTATTCAAACTTATGACTGTTGCCAGCCTGTTGGGGGCTTTATGTATATATATAACTCACGCATTTGGCCTTTCCTTGTACTTTTGCTTTTTATCCTTCTGCTTTTTCCTTTGCCGCCCTCCCTTGGTTGCCGCCTCCCCAGTCCAATAGTTGCTCTGCAATCTGTAGCTGGAGGAGTGCTTGGCCAGTTGGGGGGGGGGAAGTACTCCAGCTTCGCCGGACTAAAGCTAAGTTTTAGGTAGCCGGCCAGCCAGCTGTTCTGGCAGCCAGCAGGCATGCTTAAAGGTCGTCTCTTTGCTATATAGGTTCGTAGTTCCTTAGCCATTTTTCGTGTGGGCGTCCTTTCTGTCTTGCCTCTTGCTAGTCGGACAGTCAGTTCTTTGAGCTGCGACTTGCAACAAGAGGGGACTCGGGAGCCGGCGCACTACTTTTCTGACTTCAGGGAAAACTTTCAATATAGCTCAAGGCGGCCAGTCCCCGGGCCGACTAGTCGAACCCGGTGCCGGACAAGAATTCAAAATGTAATAATACATTCATGGATATGACACTAGTCATTCATAGATAAACAAAGGCAGTCCCCGAGTACTGTTCGGGGGGCCTGTTGGTTTGTACTTAATACAAAAGGGTAGCATGATACATACTGCTTTCAACTGTAAAATCGTCTCAGGAGGTTTGCGTTCCATGGTCGCTCCGACTCCTTGCCGGAGTCGTCTCTCTTGCGTGCTCTTGGTTTTTGCGCATCGATCAAGTAGTAGGAGTCGTTGCCGAGTGCCTTGCTGACGACGAAGGGGCCTTCCCAAGGGGCCGAGAGCTTGTGCTGGCCGGCTGTTCGCTGGATCAGCCGGAGCACAACGTCGCCCTCTTGGAAGGATCTTGGCTTGACCTTGCGGTTGTAGTAGCGGCGTAGCCCTTGCTGGTAGATGGCGGACCGGCTGAGTGCTAACAGCCGGCCTTCTTCCAGGAGGTCGACGCCGTCTTCTCTTGCTTCTTTGGCCTCCTCCTCCGTGTACATGGTGATCCGAGGCGAGTCGAACTCGATGTCTGTTGGGATGACAGCCTCGGCACCGTACACGAGGAAGAATGGAGTGAAGCCGGTTGACTTGTTGGGTGTAGTGCGCAGACTCCAGAGGACAGCCGGCAGCTCTTCAAGCCAGCAGCCGGCCGATCGCTCCAGTGGTACAACCAGTCGGGGCTTGATGCCGGAGAGGATGAGTCCATTTGCTCGCTCGACCTGGCCGTTTGACTGCGGGTGGGCAACATACGCTAAGTCCAGTCGGATGCCCTGCGTCGCGCAGAAACGTGCCAGTGCTCCTTTGGCGAAGTTCGTGCCGTTGTCGGTGATGATGCTGTGCGGCACGCCGTACCTAGTGGTGATGTCGGTGATGAATGTCACGGCAGTCGGCCCATTGAGCTTCTTGATTGGCTTTGCTTCAATCCACTTTGTGAACTTGTCCACAGCAACAAGTAGGTGTGTCAGGCCGCCGCGGGCTGTCTTGAAGGGGCCCACCATGTCCAGTCCCCAGGCGGCAAAAGGCCAGGGGAGGGGAATGGTCTTGAGGGCAGAAGCCGGCAGGTGTTGCTTGGAACTAAAAACTTGACATCCTCTGCAGCTCTTGACTATTTCTTTAGCATCCTCCAAGGCAGTCGGCCAGAAGAAACCGTGGCGAAAAGCCTTGGCCACGAGGGATCTTGAGGCTGCGTGATGGCCGCATTCGCCTTGGTGGATGTCTTTGAGGATTGCTACTCCTTTTTCTGGCTCGACGCAACGCTGGAAGACTCCAGTGACGCTGCGCTTCACAAGCTCTCTGTTGATTATTGTATATGCTGCGGCTCGTCGTTGGACTAGTCTTGCTGAGATCTCATCAGCCGGCAGCTCTTTGCTGACTAGGAACTTGAGGATGGGCTGGGCCCATGAGGGAGCTGTGACTTCTTCTTCTGTTAATGTGGCCACCATGACTCGGGTGGGTGGGTTGGGTGTCGTTGAATTGGAGTCGGCCATCGCTTCTTGTGTCGTTGCAGTCCCCGGGCCGACTGCTGCAGTTCCCGAGCCGGGCTCTGAAGTCCCCGGGCCGGGTGCGACTACGGCAGTCCCCGGGCCGGTTGTCGAAGTCCCCGTGCCGCCTGCGGGGTTTCTCCAGTCGGATCCGGCTGTATCTGGCGCAGGCGGTACGAAGATGGAATCCGACTCTGGAGACGGCTTGATGGACGGCTTGAGGAGGCGCTGGAGGGAGACACCAGTCGGTATGGCTTGTCGGGTGGAGCCGATCCGTGCTAGGGCGTCTGCTTGGTCGTTGTCGGCCCTTGGCACGTGAAGGAACTCGCACCCTTCGAAGTATCCACTTATCTGCTGGATGAGGAAACGATAGCTCGCCATGTTCGCGTCCTTGGCGTCCCAGTCGCCAGATGATTGCTGGACCACCAAGTCTGAGTCGCCGTAGCACAGGATCCGGCGTATGCCGAGTTCTTTGGCTAGCCGGAGCCCATGTACGAGCGCCTCGTACTCGGCGACGTTGTTGGAGGCGGCGAAGTGGATCTGCAGCGTGTACTTGAGCTTGTCGCCTTTGGGAGAGGTGAGGACGATGCCG
Organism: Triticum aestivum; assembly: GCF_018294505.1. Classification (NCBI taxonomy): domain Eukaryota; kingdom Viridiplantae; phylum Streptophyta; class Magnoliopsida; order Poales; family Poaceae; genus Triticum; species Triticum aestivum. The sequence continues at coordinate 361,945,271 of NC_057805.1, forward strand.
GCTCCCAAGCCGATGCGCATCTTGGACCCGTCAAAGTGCATCCGCCAATGGGTAGAGTCGGGAGCCGGCGGTAAGTACTAGGTCTCGGCCCAGTCGACGAGGAAGTCGGCCAATGCTTGCGACTTGATGGCGGTGCGGGGTTGATAGAAGATCGTGTAGGGCGCCAAGGCAATGGCCCATTTGGCCACCCGGCCGGATGCATCCCGGCTGCCTATGATCTCGGCGAGCGGGGCAGTGCACACGACCGTGATGGGGTGCTCTTGGAAGTAGGGCTTCAGTTTCTTTGCAGCGAAGTACACCCCATAGCACATCTTCTGGTAGTGCGGGTAGTTTTGCTTTGAGCTGGACAGTACTTCGCTGAGATAGTAGACCGGCCTGTGGACTAGCTGGGCTCGGCCTTCCTCCGGGCGCTGGTCCACAACAACAGTGCTGACGACTCGGCTAGTCGCGGCGATGTAGAGGAGCATGGGCTCCTTCTCAGTCGGCGCAGCCAGGACAGGCGGAGTGGTCAGCATTTTCTTCAACTCATGGAAGGCTTGGTCGGCTTGATCATTCCACTCGAAGTGAGTGGACTTCTTCATGAGTCGGTACAAGGGGAGAGCTTTTTCTCCTAGTCGGCTGATAAAGCGATTCAGGGAGGCTAAGCAGCCAGTGAACTTCTGCACATCTCGCAGCTTGGTGGGAATCTCCATCCTCTCGATGGCCTTGATCTTGACGGGGTTGCACTCAATGCCGCATTCGGAGACCAGGAAGCCTAGCAGCTGGCCGGCTGGCACTCCGAACATGCACTTCTCGGGGTTGAGCTTGATTTGGAATCGGCGCAAGTTGGCAAATGTTTCTCTCAGGTCTTCCAGCAAGGTACCGCGCTTCTCTGTCTTCACCACAATGTCGTCTACGTAGACGTGGGCATTTCTGCCGAGTTGTTTCAAGAGACATTTCTGCATGCAACGCTGAAAAGTGGCACCGGCATTTCTCAAGCCGAATGTCATTGTCAGGTAGCAGAAAGCTCCAAAGGGTGTGATGAAGGCAGTCTTCAGGCGGTCAGCCGGGTCCAACTTGATCTGATGATACCCTGAGTATGCATCCAAAAAACTTAACAGCTCGCATCCGGTTGTGGAGTCTATTACTTGGTCAATCCGTGGCAGAGCAAACGGATCCTTTGGGCAGGCCTTGTTCAGACTGGTGTAGTCTATACACATACGCCACTTGTTATTCTTCTTTAGAACCAGAACTGGGTTGGCAAGCCACTCTGGAAAGAACACTTCCATGATAAAGCCAGCGGCAAGGAGCCGGGCTATCTCTTCTCCCACAATTCTTCGCTTCTCTTCTGACAGTCGGCGGAGGGGTTGCTTGACCGGCTTCGCATCAGCTCGGACATGTAATTTGTGCTCGGCGAAATCCTTCGGGACACCTGGCATGTCCTTTGGGGACCATGCAAAGATGTCTCGATTCTCACGGAGGAAGTCGACAAGCTCGCCTTCCTATTTACTCTCCAAGTTCGCCCCAATGACAGCGAACCTCTCCGGGTTCTCCGGGTCCAGAGGTATCTTCTTCGTTTCTTTGGAAGGCTGGAAGGAGCCCTGCGCATCACAATCCTTGGGGTTGGGGGACAAGGCCGGCTGCTTGCCGGCCATGGCCACAACCCGTTCCAACATCTTCTTCTCTTCTGCCACCACGAGGGACTCGGCCAGCCGGCTACTGGCCATGGCGCACTCGATGGACTTCTTGTAGTCGCCGGCTACCGTGATGATCCCCTTCGAGCTCGGCATCTTCATCTTCAGGTAGGCGTAGTGGGGCACAGCCATGAACTTGGCCAGGGCAGGCCGGCCAAGCAGCGCATGATAGGGGCTCTCCAAATCCACCACCTCGAACCATATTCCTTCTCGGTGAAAATGATCTTTGTCTCCGAAGAGAACATCCATTTTGATCTTGCCGATTGGGGAGCAAGACAGGCCGGGGACGATACCATGGAAGACAGTGCAGCTCGGCATGAGCTGCTTTGCTTGATGTTCAGCTTCTCCATGGTATCGCGGTACAGTATGTTGATACTGCTTCCGCCGTCTATCAGGACGCGAGAAAATCTGGCAGCTCGCCTCTCCGTCCCGAGGGTGACGTCCAAGACCATTGCATAGGAGCCAGGCGAAGGCATCACCTCTGGGTGGTCGGCCTGGCTCCAGCTAATTGGCTTTTCTGACCAGTGCATGAACTCGGGAGTGCTCGTGGCGACTGCATTCACTTCTTGGTGCTGCCGGCGTCGGCTGCACTTGTCGTCGGCTTGACTGGTGAAGACGACGTAGGCGGCGTGCTCTTCGGGGAATTCGTCTTGGATGGCGCCGACTGCCGGCCGAGCCGCCGGCTGCTGAGGGGCTGGAGGTGGCGGGCCGGGAGGCGGAGGCGGCAGCATTCCTTCGCCCTTGGTGATGCGGGTGAGCCAGTGGTATTTCCGGGTTGTGTGGTTGGACGGCCTCGCACCGCTGTGGAACTTGCAGGGGGCGTTGAGAGCTTGTTCGTAGGAGAAAGACGGCTGCCAAGCCGGCCTTCCACCCTTCTTCTTGGGACCGGGCCATTCTTCAGGCTGCTCGTCTTCAACTGTGGCCACCTGCCGACTGGAGGAAGTCGGCTTGGGGCCCTTGCGCTTGTGGTCGTTTTGGTAGGGGCGCCGATTAGGGTCGCCAGCCGGCGTCTTGGGAGCCGGAGCGATCACCTTCCCAGAGGCGTCTACTCTCAGCTCGGTCTTCATCGAGGAGTCGGCCGTGGCATATTTGTCCGCAATGACCAGCAACTCATCGAGGGTGGCCGGCTCGTCGCAGAGGAGTCGATGCTTGAGGAGGGTGCCCTCTCGGCACCCGGTGGTGAAGTACTCGATGGCCTGGACCTCGTGCACCCCCTCGCAGGAGTTGCGGAGCTCGGCCCATCGCGTGAGGTAGTCGCGGGTCGACTCGTTGGGCCCTTGGACGCAGAGGGAGAGCTGGCGAGGCTTGGGAGGCCGCTTGTAGGTGCTGGTGAAGTTGCGGACGAAGACTTCGGTGAAGTCCAGCCAACTGTTGATGCTGTAGGGCTTGAGGCTGTTGAGCCATGTGCGCGCCGTGCCTTGCAGCATGAGGGGGACGTACTTCACGGCAACGCGCCGATTGCCGTTGGCTATGCTGACGGCCGTGGAGTAGTCGATGAGCCAATCTTCCGGCTTCACCGAGCCGTTATAGTTGGGCGTGTCTCTGGGGAGCGAGAACCCTTTGGGGAAGGGCTCGTCGCGGATGCGGGGGCCAAAGCATGGCGGGCCGACATCGTCTTCTTCTTCTAACGCCAAGGATCGAGCAAGGCGCTCGATTCTGTGGCGGGCGTCGTTCTCGCCGACTCCTTCTCGGCGGCCGAGTCGGTCGCCAAGAGTCGGGTGTGTGATAGGCGGCGGAGTGAGGCGTCTTTCTCTTCAAGGCGGGGGAGGAGGCAGATTTCCTTGGTGCTCTACAGCTCGAGGGCGGCCATCCGCGTCACGCTCGATGGTGATGCGAGTCCGGCTGCGGCTGGCAGCCGGCTCCTTGTCTTTCTTCTGGCGCGCGCCGCTCGCAGTCGGCGAGCGGGACGTCGCGGCGTGCTCCCGGCGCGGGGGATGACTATCAGCACGGGCGCCGGCTTCGTGCCGTTCTGCAGCCGCGTCGAGCAGCTGTTGGATCCGTCTCGTCATGTAGGGGAGCTCATCGGCTCCCAGCCCATTGAGCTCTTCTGCAGCCGCCTGAGCGGCTCGCAGATTCTCGAGCGGGGTGGCGTAGACGGGGCAATCTGCGCCCAGCATGCTGGCGACGGCCGCGCCGCGCTTCTGGACGAGGCCGGCAAGGCTCGGGCCGCTAGGCGGCGCGGTCGACTTCGCGCTGGTGGGCCTCGGTGAGGCGTCTCATGGAGGCGATCTTCTGGCCCTCCGCGATGAGGGCAAGGCGGGGTGCCTCCAGGGTCTCGGCGTTGGCGTCGGCCGGGATGGGGGCGGAGAGGTCGTGCATTGCCGCTTGCAGGGCGTCGTGGGCATTCTCGCCCGAGTTGGCGACGTGGCTGATGACCAGCACTTCGGTGACAGCGCTGCTGCCGCTGTCAGCTCGAGGGAGGGGGTCGTCGAAGACCACCACGTCGGAGGGGTAGGCGTCGAGCGATGCTGTGTCGGAGTCGATGAGCATCGGGTCGGTGGAGCCGACCGACTCCATGTCTGCAGCAGGCTCGCTGGAGACGTGAAGCTGGTCGAGGAGGCTGACGAGGCGGTTCTCGGGGTAGTCGGTGCCTGCGTCGGACGCAGGCTCGTCGGAGATGCGAGCCTCGCCGAGCAGATCGGCGAGGCAGCTCGCTGCGCAGGCGTCGTCGACGCCTCACAGCGCGTCGAGGCAAACGCCATCGGGCGCAGCAGGCTGGCTGCGCTCGCGGGGGGGGGAAGAGGGTTCCCGTCCAGAACAGGTCTCCGGACGACGGTGCACCTGGCCCCACGGTGGGCGCCAAATGTCGGGTGGTTGGTGCGACATATGCCAAGGGATGGCTTATCATTGTGGGAGCCAATAAAACATCGCCGGTGCCCGGAAACGGGATGAGGCGAAGACATGCACGCCGGCGGATCTTACCCAGGTTCGGGGCTCTCCGAGGAGATAACACCCCTAGTCCTGCTCTGCGGGGTCTCCGCATGATCACTTGATCGAGAAAGGGTAGCTACAATCGCTCCTAGAGCTGTTTGGGGTCAAGGGAGAAGGACAAGGCTAGCTCTTGCTTCCCTCTATCTATGGTGTGTGTGCTATGCTTGGAAGCCAGCCCTTTGCATGGGTGCTCCGGGGGGTTTATATAGGCCTACCCCCCGGGGGTACAATGGTAATCCGTCTAGGCTCTAGTCCCAGCCGTCAGTGTCTACACTCGCCGGCTTCTCCGCCGGCTGCTGGGTCCCGCCGGCTACCGGCTACTTGGTCGACAGGCCGGCCCCACCGCCTAGGGTCTTGTCGGCGGCTGCTTACTGTAGCCGCGCCTCTGATGACGAGGGCTTTGTCGAGGTAAGCGTGGCTACAGTGGGCCGCCTCGGGGGCTCTCACTGTAGCCTTACCTCATCTTGTCTCCTTAATGGGGCTCCTGCTTCGAGGAAGGGAGTAGCCGGCTTCTGGGGGCCGGCTATGCCCTTGGCCGACTGGGAGAGGCCGGGCCGTCTTCGCGCCTCTCTCTGGTTGAAGGGGCCCGCCGCCCTTGGGCCGTACAGGAGTCGGTCGTGGATGACGTCGAGGCTGGCATGGCTACAGTGCCGAGCCGCACGGGAGACGGCCGCCCCGTACGGCCTCCTGTAGCCATGCCTGCCTCGGGCTTCGGGGGTAGTGGGCCGCACTGTGGCCACACCCCGTCTTGTCGCCGTTATGTGGGAGTGGCTTGGAGTGGTTGTGGTCTCGGCCGGCTCTTTGGAGTCGGCGTCCTTCTTGGCCGGCTTCTTGGAGTCGGCCACCCCGTAATCGTCCTGGGGAGGGGTCGCTGAGGCAGGGTCGCCTTCCGGGAGTCGGCTTCAGAGGTAGCCGGCCAGGGAAGGCGGCCCAATGCTTGGAGTGCTTGGAGGCCCGAAGGCCTGATAATTTTTTCAGAAGAACCAGGGGCAGTCGGTGAGGCTACCCGTGGCCATTTACTCCGACATGGAAGCTTTTGCTTTGATCGGGGTGGAACATCTTCTTCATCTTGTCCTTCTTCTTGGCCTTCTTCATTGTTGACGTTGCCGTTCTCTTGTCATGGTGGAGAAGGAGGTTGTTGATGTTCATCTTGGTGTACTTCCTCGTTTTCTTCATCTTGGTGTGTCCCACTTGTGGATGGTTCCATATTAACTCTTGGTTCACCTTGTCGTGAGGTAGAAGCTTCCACTTGGACAGACGAGGTACTCTCCTTCACCTCCGTTGGACGAACCTTGCCAATAGACAAGTCTTGGATTGCTTCCGAAGGGTCTTTGTCTCCTACATCAATTGGCAATTGCTCTACTTGCGAGCCGTTAGATTCATCAAACTTCACATCTACCGTCTCTTCAACCTTTCGGGTGAAATTATTGTAGACACGGTAATTGTGAGAGTTTGAGCCATAACCAAGTAGGAAACCTTCATGAGATTTAGGAGCAAATTTAGAACGACGATGCTTATCAAGAATGTAGCACTTTGAGCCGAATACTCAAAATATCCAACTTGGGGTTTGTTACCGGTGAGGAGCTCGTATGCCATCTTGCCGAGTAGCTTGTGAAGATACAAGCGATTTGTTGCATGACAAGTTGTCTCAACCGCTTCCGCCCAAAAGTGTTTTGGAGTCTTGTACTCATTAAGCATCGTTCTTGCCATCTCAATAAGAGTCCGGTTCTTCCTCTCAACAACTCCATTTTGTTGAGGTGTGTACGTGGCCGAGAACTCGTGTGAAATCCCCTCTTTGTCAAGAAAGGTATCCACATTTGCGTTCTTGAACTCCGTTCCGTTGTCGCTCCGAACCTTCTTGATCTTCACTTCAAATTGATTTTGGGCCTTCCTAGTGAAGCTTTTGAAGATCTTTTGGACCTGCGATTTGTCATCTAGAAAGAACACCCACGTAAATCTTGAAAAATCATCAACTATGACTAGACCAAATGAGTTACCACTGAGACTCTTGTAAGCATTGGGACCAAAGAGATCCATGTGAAGTAGCTCGAGCGGTCTTCTCGTGGTCATGATGTTCTTCACGGGGTGACTCCCACCAACTTGTTTTCCTGCTTGACAAGCACTACAAAGTCTATCCTTGTCAAATATAACATCTTTTACTCCAAGGATATGATCACCTTTAATAAGCTTATTAAGATTTCGCATGCCACATGACCTAACATTCTATGCCACAACCAGCCTTTAGAAGATTTAGCAATTAAGCAAGTTCTAGGTTGAGCCTTTTTAGTGAAATCGACAATGTAAAGATCACCTCTACCTATACCGGTAAAGACCATTTTATGATTGTCTCTCAGAAACACTTGGCAATCTACTTCAGTGAATAGGACATTGAAACCGAAATCAGCAAGTCTAGATACTGAAAGTAAATTGTACCCAAGAGATTCAACGAGCATGACGTTTTGTATGGAGCTATCATGTGAGATGGCCACCTTACCGAGGCCAACCACCTTACCCTTTGAGTTATCACCAAAGGTGACATACTTTTGAGGGTCGTCGTTTTCAGCAAGCTCACGAAACATATCCTTGTCTCTGGTCATATGATCAGTACATCCACCATCAAGGACCCATTCCTTTCCTCCAGCCATGTAGCCGCGAAGATTAGCCATAAGGCCAAAGTGTCTCATCGCATCGTCAAGATCATAGTCACTATCATCATCCTCATCATAGTATCCATGTTCAACATCGTCTTGTATTTGATCAATTCCTAGAGAGGGTAATTCATTAGATAAATGATCATCACAATAGTCATCCTTATGAATTCTAATAGCTCCGGATATGATATTGCTAATGATTCCAACATTTCCTTTGGCACGCATGAGATTGGTAAGCTCAAATAGATAATCACCAAATTTAGGATCCCTAGTACTCATCTTACTGAAGGCAATAGACTTATGGAGAATTTCATCTAAGTTTTGCAAGGAATAGTTTAGAAATATTTCCTCAAGAAATTTCCATATAGTGTAGGCACACTCAAGAGTAGGCAAACATCCAATCAAGTTTCTAGGCAATCCTCTAGTGATAAGATTAACAGTTCTAAGGTTGCGGATCATGTCAATAGACTCATCAAGGGTAGGATGCAAAGGATCAACATGAGGTGCACAAGGGCTAGCAATGTACTTGTTCAAATGATATTCATTGAAAATCTCAAGCATCTCATTTTTCCATTCATGAAAGAACTCTCCATCAAGAATAGGCACTCTATGTCTAAGACTCCCCAATGTAGACACATCCATCTTCCTCCAATGGTGATTAAACCAAAGCAATGGAGAACAAAGCTCCGATACCAATTGAAAGGATCGAGAAGAGGTGTCTAGAGGGGGGGTGAATAGAATCTAATCAAGAAAAGTTGCAGTTTTAAATTTCCTTAAGTTGATGTGGAGTTTTGGCACAAGTTTAAACATTCACAATACATATCAAGCAAGCATGACAAGAGTATATGAACAGCAGAAAGTAAAGCATGCAAGTTGCAAGAATGTAAAGTTTAGGGATTGGAGTGTGCAAACGCAATTTGGAGACACGGAGATTTTTTATCCGTGGTTCCGATAGGTGGTGCTATCGTACATCCACGTTGATGGAGACTTCAACCCACGAAGGGTAACGGTTGCGCGAGTCCACGGAGGGCTCCACCAATGAAGGGTCCACGAAGAAGCAACCTTGTCTATCCCACCATGGCCGTCGCCCACGAAGGACTTGCCTCACTCGGGTAGATCTTCACGAAGTAGGCGATCTCGTTGCCCTTACAAACTCCTTGGTTCAACTCCACAATCTTGACGGAGGCTCCCAACTGACACCTAGCCAATCTAGGAGACACCACTCTCCAAGAAGTAATAAATGGTGTGTTGATGATGAACTCCTTGCTCTTGTGCTTCAAATGATAGTCTCCCCAACACTCAACTCTCTCTCATAGGATTGGATTTGGTGAAAAGATGATTTGAGTGGAAAGCAACTTGGGGAAGGCTAGAGATCAAGATTTATGTGGTTGGAATGGAATATCTTGACCTCAACACAAGTGTAGGTGGTTCTCTCTCATAAAATGTATGTTGGAAGTGTAGGCATGTTCTGATGGCTCTCTCCACGAATGAAGAGTGGGTGGAGGGGTATATATAGCCTCCACACAAAATCTAACCGTTACACACAATTTACCAAACTCGGTGGGACCGAATCGTTAAACTCGGTCAGACCGATTTAGTTCATAATGTGACCGTTAGGATTTTCGGTGGGACCGACACGTCAACTCGATGAGACTGATTTCGTTAGGGTTAGGGCATAATGTAATCTCGGTGCGACCGATTACACAAACTCGGTGAGACCGATTTTGGTAATAGTCAAACAGAGAGTTGGTCAGGCAAACTCGGTGGGACCGATTCGCTCATCTCGGTTGCACCAAAACGTTACGAAGGGGTGACAGAGAGTTTGCATTGCAATCTCAGTGGGACCGATTGCATATTTCGGTGAGACCGAAATTATTGCAATAGGCAACAGAGAGTTTGCAATCCCATCTCGGTGAGACCGAGATCCCTATCAGTGAGACCGAAAAGACTAGGGTTTCTGGCAATGGCTATGTCAATTGAACTCGGTGGCGCCGGACAGAAAGTTTCGGTGGGGCCGAGTTTTACTTTTGGTTTGGGACATATGTGGATGTGAGAAAGTGGTTGAGGGCTTTGGAGCATATCACTAAGCACTTTGAGCAAGCAAGCCATTAAGCAACACCTCATCCCCTCTTAATAGTATTGGCTTTCCTATGGACTCAATGTGATCTTAGATCACTAAAATAGAGAATGTAGAGTCCTGAGCTTTGAGCTTGAGCCAATCCTTTGTCCTCAGCAACTTGAAGAGGTTCCACATCCTCTCGTCCATGCCACTCCATTGTTGAACTTATCTGAAACATACTAGGTAGAAGCATTAGTCCAACAAGAGATATGTTGACATTAATTACCAAAACCACCCAGGGAGCACTTGTGCTTTCATCTTCCTTCCTCGAGCTTGACTACTGTGAAGAAGCAGACCACAGTGAGGATTTGTCGAACTTCATAGGTGCCTCACCGAAACTTGATGCCAAATGGATGATGCATCACCACGATGACCTATCGATGCTCATGGTTGCGCCTCATGGTTGCGTCGGCTGGTGAAGCTGATCGATTTTCAATGAAAAACAAGCTTTCTTCCATCAGTGCTCTTTGCTTGTTACCCACAAAGATGATATCCTTCGTCAGTTCACCTTGGTTGCATTGGAGACGCAGTCGTCTTTCACGTTGGTGCAATTTTATCACACAATTGGCTATGGACCAAATGTTTCCTCGAAGAAGGATCGACGTTGGTACTAAGAGCATAAGTTTTGTATTGATTTCTAAGCGTTCTCACAACTTGGTCTCCAGCTCCCCTGTAATTTTATTTGTCCAGCTATTAACTTTGATTAAAAAATGGTGTCGACTAAAAACCCGGATGGACGTAGTAGCCCTCCATTTTTATTTACTCCGCATATTAGATTTGACCGAAGTCAAACTTTGTAAAGTTTGACCAAGTTTAGGCTGAACACAACAAACCATAATTATTAGAGAGGGCAAACTATACATACTCTCAAACCTTTCCGATAACTGAAATTAAAATTCTTTATTTGTACACACTCTCACACGTTTCCGATGATTTGGCGCATGTGTGGTTGTTCACTTAAGGGAGGGTAGTGTACCGCACGTGAAGGACAGGAAGTGCGACCAGGACGCGTGGACCGTTAGTTCATCGGAAGTACTCCCTCGATTCCTAAATATTTGTCTTTCAAGTGGTTTGCAATGTACTACCACATACGGATGTATATAGACTTTTTTTATAGTGTAGATTCACTCATTTTGCTCCGTATGTAGTCATTTGTTGAAATCTCTAGAAAGACAAATATTTAGGAACAGAGGGAGTAGTAGTTTTCTTCACTGGTACGTTAAATAAAGAGTTTCGTTTTGTACTCACACAATTTAAAACGATTGTTATGGAGAGAATAAGAAAACCACTCCACTATATATTAGTCGTATACACGAGTACTATATGGACGCAGCTTTATTGACTTTAGTGCACCTGCCTTTGGGTTTATGATAGGTGGGCCCAAAATGTGGCTGGTCCACCTGTCATACAGCCAAAAGCAGGTGCAGTTAATGCATCGGAGCTCAATCCGTACTACAGTATATATATAAGTTGGAGCCTCAGCGCTTGTTCGCTAGGGTTTGCACTCTCCACACTCTCGCCGCACTACATATATATACACGCTGGAGGCTCATCCTTCCTTTGCTAGGGTTTGCTATATTCACTGTCTCTCACCCTCTTCACCAGATCTAAACAAGACTGCGTTGTGGCCTCTGTCTCTCTCACCCCCCTCACAGCTGGCGAAGGAGGCGTCCGGATCCCGTCGCACCGGGAAGGGGAGGAGGTGCAGCATTCACTCTATCGCCTTCGGCGAGGGAGGAAATCCACTGCTGGCTGCGCTTTTCTCTTTCACCCAGCGCCTGTGCGGGAGGGCCACCGACCCCTTCTTCCTTTCTGCCGTATGTAGTGTGGGCAGATCCGACCTCCTGCCGCACGCCTTGCCACATCCCGACGACCCTAAGGTATAAGTTTCTTTGAAACTGTCATTGATCTAGCTGCATGCTGATCTTTTTTGATTCTGTAGTCGAATCTAGGTCTTGGTTCAAAGAGGAAAGAAGGGTGCGGCGGGGTGGAGCATGAATCTAGGACGTGGTTCAATGAGGAAAGGAGGGAGGGAAAGTAGTATAGACTAGCTATCCAACCGCTTTGTTGGTCGAAAAGGGAAAAAGGGGGTAACCCAGTACACACATCTGTAAGGAACCGAACTCTTTGTTGAAAAGGGAAAGAAACTGGGGGGTCGGGTAGGTTGTGCAGGACTAGATTTGCTGCCCTCACATCAGAAAATGTTTCAAAGAGAACAAATATGGGACCAACGCAGATATGCTGCTTGGCTACATACTCTCCATCACCCATTTATACGTGTGGACGCACATGGTGCTGGCATGTCCCATGTCCCATCCACATGATCGTGCAGTGTGTTTTGAGATGTTGTGCTACTTGCATTGGTACTGTTTTAAATAAATGTTGAATTGAAGCTATTGTATTTTAAGCAATGCCACTCTCAGAATTAACTACTGAACTATTTTAAGAAAATTTCTCTATTAATATGAATCAATGCAACCGTTTTAGAAATGCTACTGTCCTATACTTTGTTTTCCATCAAGATAAGGTAGATGCTTCTTTTTGTGGCCGCATGTTTCATCCTCCTTTATTGGCAGTAATTGTTTCCTTTTTTGCCTCTGTTAAATCATGGATATCTATTCAACTTGTTGCTATAGCAAACTTAAATGTCACACCGGCGACTTTACTTGACTTCAGAGTAACTGCACAAAACGAGATTGGATTTCCTATTCGTGTTGGCAGATTCGTACGTGATCTTGTGTGCGTCAAGACAGGTTGGTACTTGCCTTCATCCACATGATCGTGCAGTGTGTTTTGAGATGTTGTGCTACTTGTATTGGTACTGTTTTAAATAAATGTTGAATTGAAGCTATCGTATTGCTGTCTTTTCCCATTAAGTAGTGAACAAAAACGGGACCAACCCAGACATTATGCTTGTTGCTTTGTTAAAACAAACTCTGCATCACCCCCTTTATAAGTAGATGGAAGCACATGTTGTTGTTGCGCCCACTCTCCCCTGGAACTGTTTATGCTTTTTGTTAATCTAATGCCGCTGGTAAAATTAAGCAATGCCACTCTCAGAATTAACTACTGAATCTTATTTCAAAACTGCAACACTTGTTAGGGATTGGCGGGATTACCATTTTTGTGGCCGCATGTTTCATCCTCCTTTATTGGCCAGTAATTGATTCCTTTTTTGCCTCTGTTAAAACAGGGATATCTATTCAACTTGTTGCTATTACGACATTTTGCTTTGCTTAATTTTGGTGGAACTGCACAAAATGAGACCGGATTTCCATATATGTGTTGAGATATCTCTGTGGTCTTACTCACGAGTTATTTCAAATCTTGGTCTTGAAAGGTCAGTACCGACTTTCCTCAGAATTAACTACTGAATCTTAGTTCAAAACTGCAACACTTGCTAGGGATCGGCGGGAGTACCATTTATGTTAGGGATCGGCCGGTGTACATGTTTAAGAAATGTATTGTTCAGATAATGTCTCTGTTATTATATATCAGTTACAGTGTTTTACAAATGGTACTATACTGCTTTGTAGTTCTTTCTACATGTTTAACCAAGGTATTGTTAAGATAATGTCTCTGTTAAAATGAATCAGTCGCATTGTTTTAGGAATGATACTTTTCTGCTTTGTCGTTCTTTATACATGTTGAAACAAGGCACTGTTAAGATAATGTCTCAGTTAATATGAATGAATCACACTGATTGAGAATTGCTACTCTCCTGCTTTGTTTCCCATTAAGATAAGGTAGATCAGTAGATGTTTTTCTTCTGGGAGTACAAGTCATCAACCGTTATTTCTCAGTAGTTGTTTCCCTTATACCTTTTGTTGCTTACAGGGATATCAAAATTAAAGCTCGGTTTTATTCCGACTTTGATTTTAGTTGAACTGCACAAAAGGAGCCAATGTGTCTAAGGCAAACTGCTGCATTAGTGGGTCCAGTTGGTCTTACCACTTTGCAGAAAGAAGTAGTCACTGTTTGTGCTACATTACACAAGGAATGATCGAGAAGCTTTACAGAGTATTAGTAGACGTTGGTGACATGACTAGTCTGCAGAGCATAGGAAACTCTACAACACGTGGAGTGCACTGGGCAAAAAGTGCCCAAACAAGTACAGGAAGCCAGGACAGAACTCCAAATCTGTCAATGTCATTCTAAGCAACAATGATGGGGCATCTGGGTATGGTAATCTGTTTACCGTACTTTCAGTTTGGTAGTCCACCGATTGGTGGGTTGACACTGGGGCCAATATTCATGTGTGTGATGTTGTGTCTTTGTTTTCTTGCAGCATATAAATACGATATCCACAGGGATGCTCAACTTGATTTTAGTGGAACTGCACAAAATGTCCAGATGGTTTGTGTCCTCCATAATACTTCATCATGCACAATACATCAAATGGTTCTCTAATCATTCGTCGTCACCTTGAGCCACCGGACTATATGTTTGAATGGTGCTGCCAGCGTCGGCCATTAAGAAGGGTAAGAAGAAAGACAAAAAGAGAAATGGTTGCTTTACTTGTGGTTCGGAGGAACACTGGGCAAACAAGTGCCCAAACAAGTACCAAGAAGCCAGGACAGGACTCCAAGTCTGTCAATGTCACTCTAAGCAACAATGATGGGGCATCTGGGTATGGTAATCTGTTTACCGTACTTTCAGTTTGTTAGTCCACCGATTGGTGGGTTGACACTGGGGCCAATATTCATGTGTGTGCTGATGTGTCTTTGTTTTCTGGCAGCATATAAATACGAAATCCACAGGGATGCTCAGCTTGATTTTAGTGGAACTGCACAAAATGTTCAGATGGTTCGTGTCCTCCATAATAATACTTCATCATGCACAATACATCGAATGGTTCTCTAACCATTCGTCGTCACCTTGAGCCACCGGACTATCAGATGACAAACTGATGACAAACCCTGCCCGTTCCACAATCATAGGCATTACATATTTTGAATGGGAAAAGCTTTTCAAAGTTGACATTAGTTTAATATATTGGAATTGGAAAACCTTGTCAATTTTTGCTCATTGATGTTAGCCAGAAGACATGCATTTGATATTTTTGAGTGGGACGCCCTTTGCTGTGAGCAACGTCGATCGTTTTTTCCTATTCCTGTCTTCAGTTCAGAAGTAAATATTTACTCTGCTCAGATGCATAGTCACATGAATGTTGACTTATGTAAGATATTTTAAGAGTTTCTTCTGAATATTGTCTATGTAATGCCAGGCCTTGTGTTTGATTGCAAAGTTGAGCTTGGAATGTTGTGGCATGTGGCATCACGAGCTGTTCACCGTGCCTCCTGAGAATAATGCTTCGTATTGTTTTGCATGTCGATCTAATGCCGGTGATTTGCTTGTTAGGAAGATCATCCTCTTCTGCTGTTTCCGTGCTTAAGAAGTTCATCGTCTTATATTTCATTCATAGCCTATACGACAAGTCGGGTAGGTTAGACGTGAAACCATATGATCTTCCGACCAACTCATCATCTTAGGCCGTGATTGGATCGTCGTTTTCCAACCAAAACCGCTTGTAAAACTGACGCTTGTAAATAAAAGCAGATGGTCTCGGGCGAAGTGCTTGGTTGGTCGATTTCGACTTGTAAAATATACATCGGTCTCTCAAATTACACGCGTAACCCGCCGGTTTTACTTACAAACCTCGGGCCCTCGGTTTCATTACTCCTGTATTTTACGCGTTGTTTCCGATGGCGAGTAAATTACACTTGTATCTTAATACAGGTGTGAAATAAACCAGAGCTCCCAAGCACGGCCTTACCGTTTCATGCCGTCTCAGTCTCTCGAAGGTGCTCATAGGTGTCCGATGATCCTGGCTTCCTGAATGAGCAGCGGGCGCTGTATCAGACCATACGTAGGGCCCGCGAGGCCCTCTCCGTTGTCCTTCGAGTTGTTGCGCTCGCCGTGGCGCCGAGCATTGTCAACATGGTCAATGAACATGAGGATTCAGGAGATGACTTTATTTTGACTGGTTGACAGTAGGGACCTACTAGGGCCATAGCCGTACGTACGCAAGTGCCTCCTTATTATGTACAACTATATTTTTTTTGCTTCCTCCTGGTTTCCTGACATCACGGTCCCACACCATTGTCAACCTATGTAGTCAATATAAATGAGAGAATTGCACAAGGTGTGGCCGACAGCTGGGACCAAGTTGCCCAAGCAGTATTTGTGTTTTTGAGGCGTGAGCACTGCAGAGTTTTTCTTGGTGATGTTTTCGTTGTTGTTCAGAGGAGAGCAGGGTATTAACTGGGCGGGCTGTGGCCCGTCTAGCCCAGGATAGATATCCAGCCCAGATATTACTTTTTTTCAAGATGAAAATGGCTAGCCCAGCTATACTTTTTTTGAGGAATACCCAGGCAAGGTCAACTTGTTATTCTCCGCCCCGCTGGGCTGCAAATCTTTCCTAGGAGGGATGCATTAGGCTTAACAGGAAAATGGGCTTTAAAAAATAATAAATGGGATGTAATTATAAAAACTGGGCAGTAACTATAAAAAAATGCACCAAGCACAAAATTAGTTTATAAAATATTATTTATGGATTTTGAAAATCTTAATTTTTAATTGTTGCGCGTGCAATGTTTCGTTAGATTTTTACGTAATACAAATTTATATTTAATCTGACTAGAAATTTCGGGATAAAAATATTTCGGATCCCATCAAAATGTGGGAAATTTTATTGAATTCTGTCTTGAACGGTTGGTTGAAATTATTAATCGTTGTCCTAGCTAGAAAATGGGATGTACTTTTAACAAACTGTAAATGGGTTGTAGTAAATTCCATTAGAATTAAAAAATGGGTTGTACATTCTTACAAATCGCAAATAGGCTATAAGTTCTCTGCCACACTTGTGGGCCTACTAAGTTGACGCGTCCCCTAAAAAAAGAAGTTGACACGTATGCAAGGCTTTGTCAACTTATTATAGTCAACAGACGGTTCTAGCAGCAGTGGCCATTGGATGTCCATCCAACGGATGTCGTGCTTCTTCTTCAATCTCGGATATTCTAGCTTCACCCGCCCAAAAAATGATTCCTCCCCCTGACATCTGGGGGGCACCGTTTCGAAAGCTGACCTATGGGCCTACTAAGTTGACGCGTACCAAGGGCTTTGTCAACTTAGTCAATATGAACGATTCTAGCTGCAGTGACTGTACGATGTCCATCCAACGGCCGTAGTGCTTCTTCAACCTCTGGTCTTCTTGCTCCAGCCGCCCAAAGCAGCGCCGGTCGTGCCGCCTGCTCCTGCCTCCCATGGCCGGCTGTGCTGCCGCGGAGGCCTCACCGCCCCCTACTACTCCCACCGCTGGCCAGGCCATCCCTCCACTCACCCACACCCCCTGTTATTCTGCGACGACGGCAGCCTCACACCGCAGCTGAACCAGTGAACTGTAACAGCCCCAAAATTGGGTTATCAATTTTTGTGTTGTTATTCTCTCCTGGCACTCATTTTAAAAAAATTCTCCTGAGTTTGCTGGATGGCCCTGAGAAAATTTTGTCATTTCCAACCTTTCAAAATCCTGCTCATGTCTTTTTCAGTGGGCAAGACCTCAATTGCATCAGCTCAATTCCTCTTAAACCCTAATTCCAAATTTTTGGAATTTGGATATGCCCTTGTGATTACAAAGGAGCCACCATTTTCCTTGTTCTGTTGATCCACCCAATTGATCCCAGAGATCATCCTATCTTTCTTAACCTTGGATATGCAAAAATATTGCTAAGTCCAATGCAATATTTTTGAATTATGATTTATTCCTTTTCTTGCCTTTCTGAGGAATAAAATCCAAAGGCATATCTAGCCATCTCCTAAATTCATGAGAATTGGTGGAGTTGATGCTTATGCCTAATCCAAGATCTGGCAAGTATATTGGCCATAATTAAATAAGGAAAATTGTCTTTTCCTATTTAATGCCAATATTGCAGTTCTGCCAATTTCCAATGGAACTACTATTTTTATAGCATAGAAAATTCCCACATAAATTGTGGAGCTTGTCCTTGCTATACAATCACTAGTTCCATCCTAATATCATGATTCCACAGTTCAAAATTTGGCACATGATCCAATGCAAGTTTCTGCCTTCTCTAAAATTTTGCAAAGGAAGTGCTTTATTGCTAAGTCCAATTGAGCTGCAATTTGGCAGGGTGTTTAACATTGTTAAATAACCCATGGATACCAAAGATGAGCTCAATCCATTCACCCTAGCTCCCTGTGCAATGTTTCAAAGTTTCTGACCAGAACACAATTTTCTGAAGGAAGTACCTTCATAGTGTTTAAAAATGGGATGAAACTTTTCCATCCTCTCAAGTATCTCAAATAATTATGCTCCACCCAAATTCAGTTCATTTCATTGAACTATGTGAGCACAGGAGCAATTCTTGTTTTCTGTCCAAATTTTCAGTTTGTGAATCAAGTGTATTTTATCTTGCTCCATTATGGCTGATAATTTTTCCAGGCCTTCTCCTACTCATATAAACTATCTCCACAAGATTGTGGCTCATTTCACTTGACCAATTGCGCTGAGGATTTTTCTAAAGTTTTTGGACAGAAATGATAGCTGTGAAGGAAGTACCATTTTGGTGAGTCCATTTCGTATGAACTTTTTACAGCATCATGGTATGTTCAAATCATTAGGATTTGCCAAGTTATAGCCCAATCCATCACTCCTAGTGAGTGTTTCATCATGATTAAGTTTCTGGGTCAGTTTTGGTGGTTGTACAGCGAGTATGGTAAATAGTTGTCCATTTTACCTCAAAACTCCCAGGACCGTAGTCCTTTCTACCCCAAGCCTCCCGGACATCAAGTTTACCATTTACCCTCTCTGGTTTAATCTCTAGGATGCTGCCAAGTTTGCAACAGCAAACTTGTGGAGCTTGTTTCACTCATCTCCATTTGTCTCTGCCCGATCTTTCACCAAGGTAACACTCCACGCTGGAAGGACTACGCGGTAGACACGAATTTACATCAGTTAAAACCCCAGAGCATGCCATGCCAGTGGTGACCACGCGTGTAACCAGCCAAAACGGTGGTCTAGCCACTGTGGTCGTCGGCATCGCTGCCCCGACCGCCTCTGGCCTCTCCATTAATGTCCAGTAGCCCCCCCTCGTCGTCGTCTTCCCTCTGGGCCTCTGGCCCCCTTCGTTTTCTTCTCCAGAGAGTCGTGCCAACGACCGGAATAGTGCGCTCCTGTGCATCGTCGTCTTCCTCGCCGATGTCTTCTTCCTCCGTTCGTCCGCACGCCTTCCTCGTCTCCGTGACCCTCCGGAGTTCGTCTTGATCCCCCTCGTCGCCTTCCCGTGCCTCCCCGTGAGCCTTGGCCGCGCCTGCGCCCTCCCCGGCGCACGGACACATCGCACGCCACGTGCCACCTCGCCCCCCCCCCTTCCCGAGCTCTCCCGCGGCTATAAGTAGAGCCCTCGAGCTCTTCCGCAGCCACAATGCCTCTCAAAGCCTCCCCACTCGCCTCGGAGCTCCACATCCCCCTCCATGGCCGAATGGCCGCCGCCGATCCCCCTCGGCCATTCTCTCTCTCCGGCTGTCCCCTGCCCAGTCTGAGCCCATGGATGGACGCGCCACTCCCCGTCGATCCTCCCTGGCTCGCCGCCCCTCCGCTTCCCCCACCAGAACCCCATGCCCACCAGAGCCCGAAGCCCCTCTCCTCCGCGTGCCCTGCTGCTTCTTCTCCCACGCTCCTCGCCGGCAACCGAGCCCACCAGGAGATGCGCCTCGTTCTCCTGAGCTCGTGGGTAGGTCGGCCGTCGCGAGAGGTGGCCGGACGCGCCGGCGATCGCCGTCGGGGCGATCCCCTCCCGCTGCCTCGCTCGACCCCGAGCGTGAGGAAGAAGGCCAGGCGGGCCCCGCCCGCGTTGACCCTGCCTCTGGGCCCCACCTGTCGGCGAGACGGGGAGCGCCACGTTGGATAAGTGGACGCGCCCCAGGCGCGAAGTCGTTTTCCCCACGCGAAAGCGTATTGCTGGATAATGCGCTTTCAATCACCGAAAGCGTATTCTTCCTCTTCTTCGGGTTAGAATGCGCTTTCCTTTCTGGAAAACGTATTTCTGAGAAAGACGCGATCTGTTTTTCTGCTAGGGCCCCGTTTGTAATGATTTTCTTTACAGATTGGTCCCTGATAGTTAAACGGTCATATCTTTTTACCCACAACTCCAAATGAGGTGAATCCAAAGCCCACGTCTTCGTTTCGTCGAGCCCGTTCCGTTGATGTCATTTTCATAATATTTTCACACAGTGAAAATGACCTTTTTGCCCTTGCCCGTAAACAGCCCCCTCCGAGAAGGAACTGTTTCCGGCAAATCTTTTCGCGATCATTTCGCACTTCTTCCCGGAGTATTTGTCGACCCCCAGGCAAGCCAACCTCTTATCATGAGCCCCGAACTTGCATGTTGACTTTGCTTGCACCTTGTGTGTGTGTAGTTGCAGTTGTTTTATATCGTTTTCATCGGCAGTTATTTCTTTATGCCTATCTTGCATGCTTGTGTTTCATGATACCTTTGCCATGTTAATTAGAATGTTATTATTAATAATGCCATGCCACTACTCTACTTTATTTGCATGTCATCATTATAAACTGTTATGAGGATTGTAATGCACCGTTGATATACTATTGTCGTGTCCTTTATGTTATAGTTGTGCACTTGAGGAGTTCAATATTTTGTTCGTGCATTTGTATGCGGCACGTTGCACTCATGTTAAATATGTTCATGATGATGGAGAAGGAAATAAAATGACTTAATAATAACAAACCTCCTCCGTCATCGATTGGATCGAGTCATAGTGCCGCCAAACCGAACTTTTTCAGTGCAGCCACATTTGCCTTATGGGAGGCCTTAATGCGAGCTATTGTCGTGACCTCTCGCCGGTGCCTCCCACTAGGGAAGGTTATGGGCGTGCTTACCCTGATCAGGTAAGCGCACATAACCTTGTGTGCTCATTTTTGAGATTTTTGGTACCAGTCCCCGAGTGGGAGTTGACCACGACGGTGGTCGGGGTGCCTTTGGTAGACACGGGGCCACCCAGGACCAGCCCGTTGGGGATTGGGTCGGAGTGGCCGGGAGAGCGTCATGGCAGTAGGTTGGTTTCGTCGGAATGCCGTTGGTCCACCCGAATGGGATGACGAGGCCATGGGTTCCGTGGTGTGGGTACAGTGTGCTACCTCTGCAAAGTGTATAAAGTCTATCGATAGCAACAGTTCGTAGTAGGTCCCACTATCAGGTCTTGGTCAAAATGGAGGATAAACCTGAAATAATTAAATTGGTAAATAAATATGTGATAACAAAAATATGGTGACTTGGACTATGAGATAGTCGTGAGAAGTCCCGACGATGTTTTGATATGATCATGAGACGAGGTCTCGATAAGTGTTGGAGACCAAGTGTTGGTCATGGTTGTGATCGCCGGAAAGATCACCGCTCGGTTGCGAGGCAACACGTTGGTAAGAGAGTTCGAGGGACTCGGTGCACAAGTTTGGTTGCATTGCATGAGTAATATGTTGCATTTAAAAACCAAGGCAGAACATAAGATGATTGTATATAGTTAACATGCTATGTCTGCATTGGATATAATCGGTAGTTTATTTTCAGCATAGTTTCATGATGCCATGCCATGCGTTGATTTATATGTTAAATTATGCCATGATTGAGATGATATGATAGGTTTTGCTATTACCATGTTATAATCTTGTTTTGATATGCCATGCTATTGCCATGTTAGTAGATGCTACGATTTTGTTCATGCTTAGTTGATTTTTATCATGCCATGTTTAGTAATGGATATGAGATAGGTTGTTGCATACGCTTGGTTCTTGCTTTGTCTTATGCTTGCTTGGATGCTATGTATTTGGTTGTCTTGCAAGTACATTCAATGTACTGACCTGGCGTGTCATGCCAGTTTTGTAGGTCATACCTGTATTGTTTGCTTGATCCGTCGTGCTAGGCCGTAACCTTGCCAGTCCTATGAGTTGTGGAGCCCAGCCAGAGTTGTTATGCTTCCAAACCAAGACTTCCGCCGCCATTTAAATAGACTTCCGCTATCAGTTTATAGCCTTAGGGCTATGCCAGATGATTGTATTCATCAATGATGTACTCTTCTATACATGTATTTGATGAATATTCTTGTACCTGGAATGCTGTATCTTGGACCTGTCGTGCGTCAGGTGTTATCCTGGGCTGACGTGCGAAGGCCCCCTGCTCCATGCGGATCGGGGTGCCACATGAACCCTCGTACTCCTCTCCGCGCGGTCTTCCACTGCCGCGTCTTCCCCGGCTCCGCGTCGTCCCCTTCCTAGGCCTCGCCGCTCGCCGTCGTCCACCGCCCTGGTGCTCTCGGCGCGGCGTGGTCAACGTGGTCAAGGAACGGCTTCCATCAGAAGAGTACTGTATGTGGAGAGGCTGACAGCTGAGTCCACGGCAGCCGCAAGGAAGTGCCTCCTTATTATGTGGAAAATAATTATTCATCCACCTGACAGCAGGGCCAACCGGACGGGCCACCGTATTTGGCGAAAAAAGTTTCCCCTCTGACTGCTGGGACCCACCAGACGGGCCACCGTATTTCACGAAAAAATGTTCCCCCCGCTGTCAGCTCAAACCCACAGGAAGTGCCTCCTTATTACGCACAAAAAAAATGAATACTCCCCCTGCTAGTTGGGACCCACCTTGGTGGGAGGCTGACTTGTGGGCCTACTAAGTTGACGGGGACGGAGTGCTTTGTCAACTTAGTCAATATGAACGATTCTAGCTCCAGTGATTGTACGATGTCCACCCAACGGTCGTAGTGCTTCTTCAACCTCTGGTCTTCTTGCTCGAGCTGCCCAAAGCAGCGCCGGTCGTGCCGCATGCTCATGCCTCCTGTGGCCGGCTGTGCTGCCGCGGAGGCCTCACCGCCCCCTACTATTCCCACCGCTGGCCAGGCCCTGCGGCGACGGCAGCCTCACACCGCAGCCAAACCAATGAACCCTCATACTCCTCTCCGCGTGGGCTTCCACTGCCGCTTCTTCCCCGGCTCCGCGTCGTCCCCTTCCTAGGCCTCGCCGTCGTCCACCGCCCTGGTGCTCTCGGCGCGGCATGGTTAACGTGGTCAAGGAACGACTTCCATCGGAAGAGTACTGTACGTGGAGAGGCTGACAGCTGGGTCCACGGCGGCCGCAAGGAAGTGCCTCCTTATTACGCGCAAAATAATTATTCCTCCACCTGACAGCAGGGACCCACCGGACGGGCCACCGTATTTCGTGAAAAAAACATTTCCCCCTGACCACTGGGACCCACCAGCTACATCTTCACACGCAAGGAAGTGCGTCCGGGCAAAAAAAACGATTCGCCCCCTGACTGCTGGGACCCACCAGCTACATCTTCGCAGGCAAGGAAGTGCCTGACAGTCAGGACCCACCTGGTCGAAGCGTACGTAGTGTTGTCATTCTGGTCGCAAACATGTACGTACATACTGGTCGATGTAGAGGCGCGCACGTGTCGTAGTAGAGGCGCCCACGTAGCATGTACACGTACATACAGCGGCCACTGTGCAAGAAAGAAAATACGGCCACGTACGTACATACAGGCAGGGTCTGGAACGCCTACTCGCGCATACGTACGGCCAGGGCTCGTGTACATGGCTGGGTCGGAACGGAGAAACAGCGTGTTGTCGTGTTCATGGGGAGCCAACCGGCTGGGTCGGAACGGAATGCGTCGTCGTGTTCATCGGGAGGGCTTGGACGGAACAGCCGATGGAAACGAGGCCTGGCGTACCGCAGAACAGAGGAAACGGCCTTGTGTTCGACCGGCCACGTTTCAAATGGGATCCTGTTCATTGGGAGGGGTCTGGCGTACCGCTAAACAGAGGAAACGGACCTCCTACGGTCGAAACGGGGGTCCTGTTGATCGGGAGGGGTGTGGCATACCGCAAAACGGAGGAAACAGACTTGTGTTGGAGCGCTACGGTCGAAACGGGGGTCCTGTTCATCGGGAGGGGTGTGGCGTACCGCAAAATAGGACTCCACGGGATACTGTTCATCTCCACCGTCGACCCCCTCCAGCCTCCACGGGCTACTATTCATCCACCGTCGACCTCCTCCAGCCTCCACCTGTGACTGTTCATCCACGGGCTCCTATTCATCCAGCCTCCACCGCGTGCTACTCCACCGGCTACTGTTCAACCAGCCCTCTCCACGGGCTCCTGTTCAACCACCCCTCCACGGGCTACTGTTCATCCAGCCCTCCACCGTCTACTATTCATCCAGCCCTCCACGGGGTGGTCCTGTTCATCCTGCCCTCCACGGAGTCCTGTTCATCCAGCCCCAACCGGCTCGATCGATCGGGGTCCTGTTCATCTAGAGGCAACACCACGGGGTCCTGTTCGGGAACTGTTCATCCAAACCCCCCAGCAACGCTCACTGTTCATCCATAGGCAGCATCGATCGGCTTCAGTTAGCAGCAGTAGCGAAGGAATCGCTCGATCGGGTTCAGTTAACAGCCATCGATCGATCGCTTGGGTTCAGTAACGCGTAGCCTGCAGTGCAATCACTCGGGTTCAGTTAGAGCCCAACGCCTCGCTCGGGTTCAGTTAGAGCCCAATGCCTCGCACCCACACGCGTGCGTGTACGAGAGAAACGCGCATCGCTCGGCCCTGACCACCCACCGTAACCGGGAACACCCCGATATTGTCCTCGCCCTCGCTTCTACCACGGTTTTTTCCGTCATGGACGGCCCAAAGAATGTCATGCAGCTGCGTGTCCGGCCCGCCCAGGACGAAAAGCCCATTTTCTGTCATGATTTTTTGTCATAGAAGTAGGACCCCACCACATCTATGATGATACCGGGTTTTGTCACAATTATCATCATAGAAGTGTCATAAGTATGATAGTAAAAAATTTCGTTCGGCCCAAAATGTGACGGCTGTGTCTTTTTTTCGTAGTGAGTGCTACCTCTTGAGCATGCGTTGGTTTTCCCTTGAAGAGGAAAGGGTGATGCAACAAAGTAGCATAAATATTTCCCTTAGTTTTTTAGAACCAAGGTATCAATCCAGTAGGAGACTACACACAAATCACCTAGTACCTGCACAAACAATCAAGAACCTTGCAACCAATGCGATAAAGGGGTTGTCAATCCCTTCACGGCCACTTGCAAAAGTGAGATCTGATAATTATAATAAGATAAATGTTTTTGGTATTTGTTGTATAGATTGGAAAGTAAAGATTGCAAAATAAATAGTAAACTAGAATTATAGATCGGAAACTTATATAATGTAATATAGACCCGGGGGCCATAGGTTTCACTAGTGGCTTCTCTCAAGATAGCATATATTACGGTGGGTGAAAAAATTACTGCCGAGCAATTGATAGAAAAGCGCATAGTTATTAGAATATCTAGGCATGATCATAAACCCACAATTCATCGGATCTCGACAAACACACCGCAAAAAGAGTTACATCGAATAGATCTCCAAGAAGATCGAGGAGAACTTTGTATTGAGATCCAAAGAGAGAGAAGAAGCCATCTAGCTAATAACTATGGACCCGAAGGTCTGTGGTAAACTACTCACACATCATCGGAGAGGCTATGGTGTTGATGTAGAAGCCCTCCGTGATCGATTCCCCCTCCGGCGGAGCGCCGAAAAAGGCCCCAAGATGGGATCTCACGGGTACAGAAGGTTGCAGCGGTCGAAATAGGGTTTTGTGGTGCTCCTGGTTGGTTTCGGGGTACATGGGTATATATAGGAGGAAGAAGTAGGTCGGTGGAGCCACGAGGGGCCCACAAGGGTGGGGGCGCGCCTCCCTGCCTCGTGGCCTCCTCGTTGATTTCTTGACGTCCACTCCAAGTCCTCTGGATCATGTTTGTTCCAAAAATCACGATCCCGAAGGTTTCATTCCGTTTGGACTCCGTTTGATATTCCTTTTCTGTGAAACACTGAAATAGGCAAAAAAAACAGCAATTTGCACTGGGCCTTGGGTTAATAGGTTAGTCCCAAAAATAATATAAAAGTGTATAGTAAAGCCCATTAAACATCCAAAACAGAATATATAATAGCATGGAGCAATCAAAAATTATAGATACGTTGGAGACATATCAAGCATCCCCAAGCTTAATTCATGCTCGTCCTCGAGTAGGTAAATGATAAAAACGGAATTTTGATGTGGAATGCTACCTAACATATTTATCAATGTAATTTTCTTTATTGTGACATGAATGTTCAGATCCGAAAGATTCAAGATAAAAGATTAATATTGACATAAAAATAATAATACTTCAAGCATACTAACCAAGCAATTATGTCTTCTCAAAATAACATATCCAAAGAAAGCCCGTCCCTACAAAATCATATAGTTTGGCCATGCTTCATTTTCATCACACAAAATGCTCTCATCTTGCACAACCCCGATGACAAGCCAAGCAATTGTTTCATACTTTAGTAATCTCAAACTTTTTTCAACTTTCACGCAATACATGAGCGTGAGCCATGGACATAGCACTATAGGCGGAATATAATATAATGATGGGGGTTGCGTGGAGAAGACAAAAAAGGAGAAAGTCTCACATTGACGCAGCTAATCAACGGGCTAGGGAGATGCCCATCAATTGATGTCAATGCAAGGAGTAGGGATTGCCATGCAATGGATGCACTAGAGCTATAAATGTATGAAAGCTCAACAAAAGAAACTAAGTGGGTGTGCATCCAACTTGCTTGCTCACGAAGACCTAGGGCATTTGAGGAAGCCCATTGTTGGAATATACAAGCCAAGTTCTATAATGAAAAATTCCCACTAGTATATGAAAGTGACAAAACAAGAGACTCTCTATCATAAAGATCATGGTACTACTTTGAAGCACAAGTGTGGAAAAAGGATAGTAGCATTGTCCCTTTTTATTTCTCTTCTTTTTTCTTTTTTTCTTTTTTTTGGGACTTTTTTTATTTGGCCTTTTTTTGGGACAATGCTCTATTAATGATGATCATCACACTTCTATTTATTTACAACTCGATGATTACAACTCGATACTAGAACAAAATATGACTCTATATGAATGCCTCCGGCGGTGTACCGGGATGGGCAATGAATCAAGAGTGACATGTATAAAATAATATGCATGGTGGCTTTGCCACAAATACGATGTCAACTACATGACCATGCAAGGCAATATGACAATGATGAAGCGTGTCATAATAAACGAACGGTGGAAAGTTGCATGGCAATATATCTTGGAATGGCTATGGAAATGCCATAATAGGTAGGTATGGTGGCTGTTTAGAGGAAGATATAAGGAGGTTTATGTGTGATAGAGCGTATCGTATCACGGGGTTTGGATACACCAGCGAAGTTTGCACCAACTCTCAAGGTTAGAAAGGGCAATGCACGGTACCGAAGAGGCTAGCAATGATGGAAGGTTGAGAGTGCGTATAATCCATGGACTCAACATTAGTCATAAAGAACTCACATACTTATTGCAAAAATCTAGAAGTCATCAAAAACCAAGAATTACGCGCATGCTCCTAGGGGGATAGATTGGTAGGAAAAGACCATCGCTCGTCCCCGACCGCCACTCATAAGGATGACAATCAAAGAACATCTCATGTTTCAAATTTGTTACACAACTTTTACCATACGTGCATGCTACGGGACTTGCAAACTTCAACACAAGTATTTCTCAAATTCAATACTACTCAACTAGCACAACTTTAATATCACTATCTCCATATCTCAAAACAATCATCAAGTATCAAACTTCTCTTAGTATTCAATGCACTTATATGAAAGTTTTTATTATATCCAACTTGGATGCCTATCATATTAGGATTAATTTTATAGCCAAGGAAAATTACCATGATGTTCTAAAGGACTCTCAAAATAATATAAGTGAAGCATGAGAGATCAATAATTTCTATAAAATAAAACCACCACCGTTCTCTAAAAGATATAAGTGAAGTACTAGAGCAAAATTGTTTAGCTCAAAAGATATAAGTGAAGCACATAGAGTATTCTAATAAATTCTGATTAATGTGTGTCTCTCCCAAAAGGTGTGTACAGCAAGGATGATTGTGGTGAACCAAAAGGCAAAGACTCAAATCATACAAGACGCTCCAAGCAAAACACATATCATTTGGTGAATGAAAACATAGCTCCAAGTAAAGTTACTGATGGACGAAGACAAAAGAGGGGATGCCTTCCGGGGCATCCCCAAGCTTAGGCTTTTTGGTTGTCCTTGGATTTTACCTTTGGGTGCCTTGGGCATCCCTAATCTTAGGCTCTTGCCACTCCTTGTTCCATAATCCATCAAATCTTTACCCAAAACTCGAAAACTTCACAACAAAAAACTTAGCAGAAAATCTCGTGAGCTCCGTTAGCGAAAGAAAAGAAAACACCACTTCAAGGTACTGTAATGAACTCATTCTTTATTTATATTGGTGTTAAACCTACTTTATTCTAACTTATCTATGGTTCATAACCTCCGAAAATAGCCATAGATGCATCAAAATAAGCAAACAACACACGAAAAACAGAATCTGTCAAAAACAGAACAGTCTGTAGTAATCTGTATCAAACGCATACTTTTGGAACTCCAAAAATTTTAAAATAAATTTCTAGACGTGAGTAATTTATCTATTAATCATCTTCAAAAAGAATCAACAAAATATCACTCTCCAGTAAAAAGTTGTAGCTAATCTCGTGAGCGCTAAAGTTTCTGTTTTTTACAGCAAGATCAAAAAGACTTCACCTAAGTCTTCCCAAAGGTTCTACTTGGCACAAACACTAATTAAAACATAAAAACACATCTAACAAGAGGCTATATCAAAGATTTATTCCTAAACAGAACCAAAAAGCAAGAAACAAAAATAAAATTGGGTTGCCTCCCAACAAGCGCTATCGTTTAACGCCCCTAGCTAGGTATAAAGGCAAGAATAGATCTAGGTATTGTCATCTTTGGCATGCAATCCATAAGTGGCTCTCATAATAGATTCATAAGGTAATTTAATTTTCTTTCTAGGAAAGTGTTCCATGCCTTTCCTTAACGGAAATTGGAATCTAATATTCCCTTCTTTCATATCAATAATTGCATCAATCGTTCTAAGGAAAGGTCTACCAAGAATAATAGGGCATGAAGGATTGCAATCTATATCAAGGACAATGAAATATATGGGCACATAATTACTATTTGCAACAATAAGAACATCATTAATTCTTCCCATAGGTTTCCTAATGGTGGAATCCGCAAGGTGCAAGTTTAAATAACAATCATCAAATTCACGGAAACCTAACATATCACAAAAAGTTTTTGGAATCGTAGAAACACTAGCACCCAAATCACACAAAGCATAGCACTGATGATCTTTAATTTTAATTTTAATAGTAGGTTCCCACTCATCATAAAGTTTTCTAGGGATATAAACTTCCAATTCAAGTTTTTCTTCATAAGATTGCATTAAAGAATCAACGATATGTTTGGTAAAAGTCTTATTTTGACTATAAGCATGCGGAGAATTTAGCACGGATTGCAACAAGGAAATACAATCTATTAAAGAACAATTATCATAATTAAATTCCTTTAAATCCAAAATAGTGGGTTCATTGCTATGTAAAGTTTTGACCTCTTCAATCCCACTTTTACCAATTTTTGCATCAAGATCTAAAAACTCCAAATCATTGGGACGCCTTTTAACTAAAGTTGACTCATCTCCAGTCCCATCATTATCAAGATTCATATTGCAAAACAAAGATTTAATAGGAGACACATCAATCACTTTTAGATCTTCATCCTTATTATCATGAAAACTAGAAGAACGCGCTTTCACAAAGCAATCTTTTTAGCACGCATTCTAGAGGTTCTTTCTTTGCACTCATCAATGGAAATTCTCATGGCTTTGAGAGACTCATTGATATCATGCTTAGGTGGAATAGATCTAAGTTTCAAAGAATCATCATCAAGAGAAATTCTATCCACGTTCCTAGCCAATTCATCAATCTTAGGCAATTTTTCTTCAAGCAAAGCATTGAAATTCTTTTGAGAAATCATAAATTCTTTAACACTAGTCTCAAAATCGGAGGGCATCTTATTAAAATTTTCATAAGAGTTGTTGTAGGAATTACCATAATTATTAGAGGAATTACTAGGATACGGCCTAGGATTAAAGTTTCCTCTATAAGCGTTGTTACCAAAATTGTTCCTACCAACAAAATTCACATCCATAGATTCATTATTATTCTCAATCAAGGTAGACAAAAGCATATCATTGGAATCAGAAGAAACACTATTTTTAGCGAATAATTTTATAAGTTCATCCATCTTTCCATTCAAAACATTAATCTCTTCAATTGCATGCACCTTCTTACTAGTAGATCTTTCAGTGTGCCATTGAGAATAATTAACCATAATATTATCTAGGAGTTTAGTAGCTTCTCCTAAAGTGATTTCCATAAAGGTGCCTCCCGAGGACGAATCTAAATTCAATCCGGCATAAAAAATTTGTATAATCATCCATAGATTCGAACCATGTGTAGGGCAATTACGTATCATTAATTTCATTCTCTCCCAAGCTTGTGCAACATGTTCATGATCAAGTTGCTTAAAATTCATGATGTCGTTTATAAGAGAGATGATCTTAGCGGGAGGAAAATACTTAGAGATAAAAGCATCTTTGCACTTATTCCAAGAAGCAATACTATTTTTAGGCAAAGACGAAAACCAAGTTTTAGCACAATCTCTAAGCGAAAAAGGAAATAGCTTCAATTTAACAATATCATTGTCCACATCTTTCTTCTTTTGCATATCACACAAATCAACAAAGCTATTTAGATGGGTAGCGGCATCTTCACTAGGAAGGCCAGCGAATTAATCTTTCATGACAAGATTCAGCAAAGCAGCATTAATTACACAAGATTCAACATCGGTAAGAGGAGCAATCGGAGTACTAAGAAAATCATTGTTGTTGGTATTGGAAAAGTCACACAATTTAGTATTATCTTGAGCCATCGTGACAAGCAAGCAATCCAACACACAAGCAAACAAGAAGCAAGTGAAAAGAGGCGAAGGGAAAGAGAGGGCGAATAAAACGGCAAGGGTGAAGTGGGGGAGAGGAAAACGAGAGGCAAATGGCAAATAATGTAATGCGAGGGATTAGAGTTTGCGATGGGTACTGGTATGTCTTGAATTGTGCGTAGACTCCCCGGCAACGGCGCCAGAAATCCTTCTTGCTACCTCTTGAGCATGCGTTGGTTTTCCCTTGAAGAGGAAAGGGTGATGCAGCAAAGTAGCGTAAGTATTTCCCTCAGTTTTTTAGAACCAAGGTATCAATCCAGTAGGAGGCCACACGCAAGTCCCTCGTACCTACACAAACAAATAAGAACCTTGCAACCAACGCGATAAAGGGGTTGTCAATCCCTTCACGGCCACTTGCAAAAGTGAGATCTAATAGAGATGATAAGATAATATTTTTGGTATTTTTATGATAAAGATTAAAAGTAAAGATTGCAAAATAAACGGCGACAGAAATAGCTAGTTGACGGAAGATTAATATGATGGAAAATAGACCCGGGGGCCATAGGTTTCACTAGTGGCTTCTCTCAAGATAGCATAAGTATTACGGTGGGTGAACAAATTACTGTCGAGCAATTGATAGAAAAGTGCATAATTATGAGAATATCTAGGCATGATCATGTATATAGGCATCACGTCCGCAACAAGTAGACCGACTCCTGCCTGCATCTACTACTATTACTCCACACATCGACCGCTATCCAGCATGCATCTAGAGTATTAAGTTCATAAGAACAGAGTAACGCATTAGGCAAGATGACATGATGTAGAGGGATAAACTCAAGCAATATGATATAAACCCCATCTTTTTATCCTCGATGGCAACAATACAATACATGTCGTTTCCCCTTCTGTCACTGGGATCGAGCAACGCAAGATTGAACCCAAAGCTAAGCACTTCTCCCATTGCAAGAAAGATCAATCTAGTAGGTCAAACCAAACTGATAATTCGAAGAGACTTGCAAAGATAACCAATCATACATAAAAGAATTCAGAGAAGATTCAAATATTGTTCAAAGATAATCTTGATCACAAACCCACAATTCATCGGATCTCGACAAACACACCGCAAAAAGAGTTACATCGAATAGATCTCCAAGAAGATCGAGGAGAACTTTGTATTGAGATCCAAAGAGAGAGAAGAAGCCATCTAGCTAATAACTATGGACCCGAAGGTGTGTGGTAAACCACTCACACATCATCGGAGAGGCTATGGTGTTGATGTAGAAGCCCTCCGTGATCGATTCCCCCTCCGGCAGAGCATCGGAAAAGGCCCCAAGATGGGATCTCACGGGTACAGAAGGTTGCGGCGGTGGAAATAGGGTTTCGTGGTGCTCCTGGTTGGTTTCGGGGTACATGGGTATATATAGGACGAAGAAGTAGGTCGGTGGAGCCACGAGGGGCCCACGAGGGTGGGGGCGCGCCTCCCTGCCTCGTGGCCTCCTCATTGATTTCTTGACGTCCACTCCAAGTCCTCTGGATCACGTTTGTTCCAAAAATCATGCTCCCGAAGGTTTCATTCCGTTTGGACTCCGTTTGATATTCCTTTTCTGCGAAACACTGAAATAGGCAAAAAAACAGCAATTTGCATTGGGCCTTGGGTTAATAGGTTAGTCCCAAAAATAATATAAAAGTGTATAGTAAAGCCCATTAAACATCCAAAACAGAATATATAATAGCATGGAGCAATAAAAAATTATAGATACATTGGAGACGTATCACAAGCCAAGTTCAATGAAAAATTCCCACTAGTATATGAAAGTGACAAAATAAGAGACTCTCTATCATGAAGATCATGGTGCTACTTTGAAGCACAAGTGTGGAAAAAGGATAGTAACATTGCCCCTTCTCTCTTTTTCTCTTTTTTTATTTGGGCCTTCTCTTTTTTATGGCCTCTCTTTTTTTTGGGCTTCTTTGGCCTCTTTTTTTTTCATCCGGAGTCTCATCCCGACTTGTGGGGGAATCATAGTATCCATCATCCTTTCCTCATATGGGACAATGCTCTAATAATGAAAATCATCACACTTTTATTTACTTACAACTCAACAATTACAACTTGATGCTTTGAACAAAATAAGACTCTATGTGAATGTCTCAGGCGGTGTACCGGGATGTGCAATGAATCAAGAGTGACATGTATGAAAGAATTATGAAGGTGGCTTTGCCACAAATACGATGTCAACTACATGATCATGCAAAGCAATATGACAATGATGGAGCGTGTCATAATAAACGGAACGGTGGAAAGTTGCATGGCAATATATCTCGGAATGGCTATGGAAATGCCATAATAGGTAGGTATGGTGGCTGTTTTGAGGAAGATATAAGGAGGCTTATGTGTGATAGAGCTTTGATACGTCTCCAACGTATCTATAATTTATGAAGTATTCATGCTATTATATTATCCATCTTGGATGTTTTATGGGCTTTACTATGCACTTTTATATTACTTTTGGGACTAACCTATTGACCCAGAGCCCAGTGCCAGTTTCTGTTTTTTCCCTTGTTTCAGTGTTTCGCAGAAAAGGAATATAAAATGGAGTCCAAACGGAATGAAACCTTCGAAAAAGTTATTTTTGGAAAGAAAGCAATACGGGAGACTTGGAGTGCATGTCAGGGGATCAACGAGGAGAGCACGAGGCAGGGGGGCGCGCCCTCCACCCTCGTGGGCCCCTAGTGGCTCCCCGTACCGACTTCTTTCGCCTATATATTCCCATATACCCTAAAACCTTCGGGGAACAGAAGAGATCGGGAGTTCCGCCGCCGCAAGCCTCTGTAGCCACCAAAACCCAATCGGGACCCTATTCCGGCACCCTGCCGGAGGAGGGGATCCCTCACCGGTGGCCATCTTCATCATCCCGGCGCTCTCCATGACGAGGAGGGAGTAGTTCACCCTCGGGGCTGAGGGTATGTACCAGTAGCTATGTGTTTGATCTCTCTCGTGTTCTTGATTTGGCACGATCTTGATGTATCGCGAGCTTTGCTATTATAGTTGGATCTTATGATGCTTCTCCCCCTCTACTCTCTTGTAATGGATTGAGTTTTCCCTTTGAAGTTATCTTATCGGATTGAGTCTTTAATGATTTGAGAACACTTGATGTATGTCTTGCGTGGGATACCCGTGGTGACAATGGGGTATTCTATTGATCCACTTGATGTATGTTTTGGTGATCAACTTGCGGGTTCCGCCCATGAACCTATGCATAGGGGTTGGCACACGTTATCGTCTTGATTCTCCGGTAGAAACTTTGGGGCACTCTTTGAGGTTCTATGTGTTGGTTGAATAGATGAATCTGAGATTGTGTGATGCATATCGTATAATCATTCCCATGGATACTTGAGGTGACATTGGAGTATCTAGGTGACATTAGGGTTTTGGTTGATGTGTGTCTTAAGGTGTTATTTTACTATGAACTCTAGGGCTGTTTGTGACACTTATAGGAATAGCCCAATGGATTGATCGGAAAGAATAACTTTGAGGTGGTTTCGTACCCTACCATAATCTCTTCGTTTGTTCTCCGCTATTAGTGACTTTGGAGTGACTCTTTGTTGCATGTTGAGGGATAGTTATATGATCCAATTATGTTATTATTGTTGAGAGAACTTGCACTAGTGAAAGTATGAACCCTAGGCCTTGTTTCCTAGCATTGCAATACCGTTTACGCTCACTTTTATCATTAGTTACCTTGCTGTTTTTATATTTTCAGATTACAAAAACCTATATCTACCATCCATATTGCACTTGTATCACCATCTCTTCGCCGAACTAGTGCACCTATACAATTTACCATTGTATTGGGTGTGTTGGGGACACAAGAGACTCTTTGTTATTTGGTTGCAGGGTTGTTTGAGAGAGACCATCTTCAACCTACGCCTCCCACGGATTGATAAACCTTAGGTCATCCACTTGAGGGAAATTTGCTACTGTCCTACAAACCTCTGCACTTGGAGGCCCAACAACGTCTACAAGAAGAAGGTTGTGTAGTAGACATCAAGCTCTTTTCTGGCGCCGTTGCCGGGGAGGCTAGGTAAGCGGCACTCACACCCCGTCAACTAAGCTCTTTTCTGGCGCCGTTGCCGGGGAGGTGAGTGCTTGAAGGTATATCTTTAGATCTTGCAATCGAATCTTTTTGTTTCTTGTTTTATCACTAGTTTAGTTTATAAAAGAAAACTACAAAAAAATGGAATTGAGTTGTCCTCATATGCTTCATCTTTTTAATATCTTTCGTGAAAATGATGGAAGGAAAATTGTGCTCAAGTACTAGAAGAAGAATTACATAGAATGCTTGGCATAAAATATGTGAATGATGAGCATGATTGCAATGTTGTTAGTATGAATTCTTTGAATACCCATGATGCTAATGATATGCAAAGCCACAAGCTTGGGGAAGCTATGTTTGATGAAGATGATATTTTTTGTCCCCCAAGCTTTGATGAGCAAATTTACTATGATGAAAGCATGCCTCCTATCTATGATGATTATTGTGATGACACGTATGCTATAAAGAATAATGATAACCATGAAACTTGTCATCTTGATCTTAATTTTCAATCACATGATAGTTATTTTGTTGAGTTTGCTCCCACTACTATTGATGAGAATAATTTGCTTATGTGGAGAGTAGTAAAATTCTATGCTTGTAGATCATGAAAAGAATGCTTTAGGTGCTGGTTATATTGTTGAATTCATTCATGATGCTACTGAAAATTATTATGAGGGAGGAATATATGCTTGTAGGAATTGCAATAATATCAAGTTTCCTCTCTATGTGCTTAAAGTTTTGAAGTTATGCTTGTTTTGCCTTCCTATGCTAGTTGATTATTGTTCCCATAAGTTGTTTGCTCACAAAATCCCTATGCATAGGAAGTGGGTTAGACTTAAATGTGCTAGTCATATTCTTCATGATGCTCTCTTTATGTTTCAATTCTTATCTTTTATGTGAGCATCATTGAAATCATCATGCCTAGCTAGGGGCGTTAAACGTTAGCGCTTGTTGGGAGGCAACCCAATTTTATTTTAGTTTCTTGCTTTTTGGTTCTGTTTAGTAATAAATAATCCATCTAGCTTCTGTTTAGATGTGGTTTTATGTTTTAATTAGTGTTTGTGCCAAGTAGAACCTTTGGGAAGACTTGGGTGAAGTCTTTATGATCATGCTGTAAAAAAACAGAAACTTTAGCGCTCACGAGATTAGCTAAAACTTTTTACTGGAGAGTGATATTTAGTTGATTCTTTTTGCAGATGATTACTAGACAAATTCCTCAGGTCCACCAATTTATTTTAGAATTTTTGGAGTTCCATAAGTTTGCGTTAGTTACAGATTACTACAGACTGTTCTGTTTTTGACAGATTCTGTTTTTCGTGTGTTGTTTGCTTATTTTGATGAATCTATGGCTAGTAAAATAGTTTATAAACCATAGAGAAGTTGGAATACAGTAGGTTTAACACCAATATAAATAAAGAATGAGTTCATTACAGTACCTTGAAGTGGTGTTTTGTTTTCTTTCGCTAACGGAGCTTACGAGTTTTCTGTTGAGTTTTGTGTTGTGAAGTTTTCAAGTTTTGGGTAAAGATTCGATGGACTATGGAATAAGGAGTGGCAAGAGCCTAAGCTTGGGGATGCCCAAGGCACCCCAAGGTAATATTCAAGGACAACCAAGAGCCTAAGCTTGGGGATGCCCCGGAAGGCATCCCCTCTTTCGTCTTCGTTCATCGGTAACTTTACTTGGAGCTATATTTTTATTCACCACATGATATGTGTTTTGCTTGGAGCGTCATTTTATTTTTTTAGTTTTGCTTGCTGTTATTTAGAATAATGTTTTGCATCTTTATTTCAATAAAAATGTCAAGGATAGCCTTTACCATGCTTATTTTGCAAGTATACATGTTGCTGTTTCAAAACAGAAAGTTTACCGCTGTTGCAAAAATTCCCTAGAAAAGTCAGAATGTGATAAAATGTTGAAACCTTTTGCATAATAAGCTCTGATAAATTTACTACAGTGGGAATTTTCTTTCATAATTTTTGGAGTTAGGGAAGTATGATGAATCTTGCATTCTTTACAGACTGTACTGTTTGGCAGATTGCTGTTATGTTTGCATTGTTTGCATATGTTTGCTTGTTTAATGATTCTATTTGAGGATAGGAGTATTAAATATGCAGAGGCATTTAGTATGCAATGTTGAATAATAATTTTAGTGATTTGTTACAGTAGAAATGATAAGGTTTTTGCATTGGTTTATACTAACTTATCTCACGAGTTCTTGTTGAGTTTGGTGTGGATGAAGCTTTCGAGATTTAGGAAACCGTGATATAAAGGAATTAAGGAGACACAAAAGCTCAAGCTTGGGGATGCCCAAGGCACCCCAAGATAATATTTCAAGAAGTCTCAAGCATCTAAGCTTGGGGATGCCCCGGTAGGCATCCCACCTTTCTTCTTCAACAATTATCGGTTAGTATCGGTTGAACCTAAGTTTTTGCTTCTTCACATGAGTGTGCTATCCTTGAATGTCAGTTTTATTTTGTTTTGCTTGCTGTTTGAATAATATCCCAAGATCTGAAATTCTTAAATGAGAGAGAGTCTTCACATAGCTACATAATTATTTAACTACTCATTGATCTTCACTTATATCTTTTTGGAGTAGTTTGTCATTTACTCGTGTGCTTCACTTATATCCTATGAGTAAATGGTTGAATGATTTGAATGTCATAAATCTGAAATTATATATGTTTCATATGCCTTTCCCATGGGGAGTAATGCCTTCACATATAAGAAGTAGAGGTGGTAAATTTATTGAAGGTTAGCAAACATTGTATTGGTCACTTGAACAATTCATGAAAGAATATTGAAGGAAGAGAGATTTCACATATAAATATACTATCTTGGACATCTTCTATGATTGTGAGCCCCATTAATTATTTTCAAACCTGAGCAAATTAGTTGAAGTTGGACAAGGAAGACAACATAATGAGTTATGCTTGGGTATATTTGTATAGAAGTTATATTGTTATGGATCCTCTAACATGTGGTGCTTGCTATTTAGAATCCTTTGCTAGCCAAAATATCTGTACTAAGCGGGAATACTGCTTGTGCATCCAAATTCCTTGAACCAAGTTTCTTCCATGAGTGTCCACCATATCTACCTATATGCGGTATTTACCTGCCGTTCCAAGTAAATTTGCATGTGCCAAACTCTAAACCTTCAAATAATAATCTGTTTTGTATGCCCGAATCGCTCATGTAGCGACTAGGGGCTGTCAGTATCTTCCATGCTAGGTGGGTTATTCTCACGATGAGTGGACTCCGCTCATCATTCACGAGAAAATGGCTGGTAACTGGGATGCCCAGTCCTATGATCAAAAGATCAAAAACAAATTCGCAAATAATTTAAACAAAACTCCCCCAGGAATGTTGATAGTTGGACGGCACCCGTTGTTTCGGACAAGCCGTGGAGTGTGAATGTTGGTGGAGGGGGAGTAAAAACTTTACCTTTCTGCGTGGGAACCGCCTATAATGTATGTAGTATGGAAGATATTGGGAACTCTTGGTCGTTATGTTGACAATGAAAGCATACCTCTCAAAATTATTTTCATCTCTGTTTTTGCTTCGAGCTCTGGCACCTCTGCAAATCCCTGCTTCCCTCTGCGAAGGGCCTATCTTTTACTTTTATGCAAGAGTCAGTAGTATTCCTTCTCATTCCAACCTACTCTTTAGTTGGCAAGCATCATGTGATGGAAAGATCTAAGCATATATGGCCATTCAAATATATTTGAGCATGAATTATTATTGTTGACATTACCCTTGAGGTAAAAGGTTGGGAGGCGAAACATTAAGCCCCTATCTTTCTCTGTGTTCGATGAATACTATTTGTTCTAAAAATATGCTTTGAGTGGTAGCAATCATGGAAGACTAAATGATAGTTGAGTATGTGGAGTTTGCTAAATCAAAGCTCTGACATAGACTCTTCCTGAAAATAAGATGAATTGTAATTGTTTGATGACTAATAACACGGTTTGTTAGTTTTCAAGAAAGTTTATGATCAATACTTTAACATGTGAATAGTTTGTTACTTGATCATGCAAAGTTCTATGAGTTGAGCTACTGTTATGACATATAATGATGCTAGAAAAGGTGATTGAAATTATCATTGATCAAACTTATGCACCTGCTAGCATTCACACTTCATAAATTATTATTTTTATCATTTACCTACTCGGGGACGAGCGGGAATTAAGCTTGGGGATGCTGATACGTCTCCAACGTATCTATAATTTATGAATTATTCATGCTATTATATTATCCATCTTGGATGTTTTATGGGCTTTACTATGCACTTTTATATTACTTTTGGGACTAACCTATTGACCAGAGCCCAGTGCCAGTTTCTGTTTTTTCCCTTGTTTCAGTGTTTCGCAGAAAAGGAATATCAAACGGAGTCCAAACGGAATGAAACCTTCGGAAAAGTTATTTTTGGAAAGAAAGCAATACGGGAGACTTGGAGTGCACGTCAGGGATCAACGAGGAAGCACGAGGCAGGGGGCGCGCCCCTCCGCCCCTCGTGGGCCCCTCGTGGCTCCCCTTACCGACTTCTTTCGCCTATATATTCCCATATACCCTAAAACCTTCGGGGAACAGAAGAGATCGGGAGTTCCGCCGCCGCAAGCCTCTGTAGCCACCAAAAACCCAATCGGGACCCTGTTCCGGCACCCTGCCGGAGGGGGGATCCCTCACCGGTGGCCATCTTCATCATCCCGGCGCTCTCCATGACGAGGAGGGAGTAGTTCACCCTCGGGGCTGAGGGTATGTACCAGTAGCTATGTGTTTGATCTCTCTCTCGTGTTCTTGATTTGGCACGATCTTGATGTATCGCGAGCTTTGCTATTATAGTTGGATCTTATGATGTTTCTCCCCCTCTACTCTCTTGTAATGGATTGAGTTTTTCCCTTTGAAGTTATCTTATCGGATTGAGTCTTTAATGATTTGAGAACACTTGATGTATGTCTTGCGTGGGATACCGTGGTGACAATGGGTATTCTATTGATCCACTTGATGTATGTTTTGGTGATCAACTTGCGGGTTCCGCCCATGAACCTATGCATAGGGGTTGGCACACGTTTTCGTCTTGATTCTCCGGTAGAAACTTTGGGGCACTCTTTGAGGTTCTATGTGTTGGTTGAATAGATGAATCTGAGATTGTGTGATGCATATCGTATAATCATCCCACGGATACTTGAGGTGACATTGGAGTATCTAGGTGACATTAGGGTTTTGGTTGATGTGTGTCTTAAGGTGTTATTTTACTATGAACTCTAGGGCTGTTTGTGACACTTATAGGAATAGCCCAATGGATTGATCGGAAAGAATAACTTTGAGGTGGTTTCGTACCCTACCATAATCTCTTCGTTTGTTCTCCGCTATTAGTGACTTTGGAGTGACTCTTTGTTGCATGTTGAGGGATAGTTATATGATCCAATTATGTTATTATTGTTGAGAGAACTTGCACTAGTGAAAGTATGAACCCTAGGCCTTCTTTCCTAGCATTGCAATACCGTTTACGCTCACTTTTATCATTAGTTACCTTGCTGTTTTTATATTTTCAGATTACAAATACCCATATCTATCATCCATATTGCACTTGTATCACCATCTCTTCGCCGAACTAGTGCACCTATACAATTTACCATTGTATTGGGTGTGTTGGGGACACAAGAGACTCTTTGTTATTTGGTTGCAGGGTTGTTTGAGAGAGACCATCTTCAACCTATGCCTCCCATGGATTGATAAACCTTGGGTCATCCACTTGAGGGAAATTTGCTACTGTCCTACAAATCTTTGCACTTGGAGGCCCAACAATGTCTACAAGAAGAAGGTTGTGTAGTAGAATGAAGCGTATCATATCACGGGGTTTGGATGCACCGGCGAAGTTTGCACCAACTCTCGAGGTGAGAAAGGGCAATGCACGATACAAAAGAGGCTAGCAACGATGGAAGGGTGAGAGTGCGTATAATCCATGGACTCAACATTAGTCATAAAGAACTCACATACTTATTGCAAAAATCTACAAGTCATCAAAACCAAGCACTACGCGCATGCTCCTAGGGGGGTAGATTGGTAGGAAAAGACCATCGCTCGTCCCCGACCGTCACTCATAAGGAAAGCAACCAAATAACACCTCATGCTTCAAATTTGTCACACAACGTTTACCATACGTGCATGCTACGGGACTTGCAAACTTCAACACAAGTATTTCTCAATTCCACAATTACTCAACTAGCACGACTCCAATATTACCATCTTTATATCTCAAAACAACTATCAAGTATCAAACTTCTCATAGTATTTGATGCACTCTATATGAAAGTTTTTATTATACCCATCTTGGATGCCTATCATATTAGGATTAATTTTATAGCCAAAGCAAATTACCATGCTGTTCTAAAAGACTCTCAAAATAATGTAAGTGAAGCATGAGAGATCAATAATTTCTATAAAATAAAACCACCACCGCGCTCTAAAAAGGTATAAGTGAAGCACTAGAGCAAAATTATATAGCTCAAAAGATATAAGTGAAGCACATAGAGTATTCTAATAAATTTTGATTCATGTGTGTCTCTCCAAAAGGTGTGTACAGCAAGGATGATTGTGGTAAACTAAAAAGCAAAGACTCAAATCATACAAGACGCTCCAAGCAAAACACATATCATGTGGTGAATAAAAATATAGCCTCAAGTAAAGTTACCGATAGATGAAGACGAAAGAGGGAATGCCTTCCGGGGCATCCCCAAGCTTAGGCTTTTGGTTATCCTTGAATTTTACCTTGGGGTGCCTTGGGCATCCCCAAGC
This sequence comes from Triticum aestivum, assembly GCF_018294505.1. Classification (NCBI taxonomy): domain Eukaryota; kingdom Viridiplantae; phylum Streptophyta; class Magnoliopsida; order Poales; family Poaceae; genus Triticum; species Triticum aestivum. The sequence continues at coordinate 361,986,522 of NC_057805.1, forward strand.
TTAGGCTCTTGCTACTCCTTATTCCAAAATCCATCAAATCTTTACCCAAAAACTTGAAAACTTCACAACACAAAACTTAAACAGAAAATCTCATGAGCTCCGTTAGTGTAAGAAAACAAACCACCACTTTAAGGTACTGTAACAAAATCATTATTTATTTATATTGGTGTTAAACCTATAGTATTCCAACTTCTCTATGGTTCATACCCCCCGATACTAGCCATAGATTCATCAAAATAAGCTAACAACTCACGAAAAACAGAATCTGTCAAGAACAGAACAGTCTGTAGTAATCTTAATCAAACGTATACTTATGGAACTCCAAAAATTCTGAAATAAATTGGTAGACGTGAGTAATGTATCTATTGATCATCTGCAAAAATAATCAACCTAAAATCACTCCTCAGTAAAAAATGGCAGCTAATCTCATGAGCGCTAAAGTTTCTGTTTTTTACAGCAAGATCACAAAGACTTCACCCAAGTCTTCCCAAAGGTTCTACTTGGCACAAACACTAATTAAAACATAAAACCACATATAAACAGAGGCTAGATGAATTATTTATTTCTAAACAGGAACAAAAAGCAAGGAACAAAAATAAAATTGGGTTGCCTCCCAACAAGCGCTATCGTTTAACGCCCCTAGCTAGGCATAAAAACAAGAATAGATCTAGGTACTGTCATCTTTGGTATGCAATCCATAAGTGGATCTCATAATAGATTCATAAGCTAATTTAATTTTCTTCCTAGGAATGTGTTCCATGCCTTTCCTTAATGAAAATTGGAATATAATATTTCCTTCTTTCATATCAATAATTGCACCAATCGTTCCAAGGAAAGGTCTACCAAGAATAATAGGACATGTAGGATTGCAATCTATATCAAGAACAATAAAATCTACGGGCACATAATTCATATTTGCAACAATAAGAACATCATTAATCCTTCCCATAGGTTTCTTAATGGTGTAATCCGCAAGATGCAAATTTAAAGAACAATCATCAAATTCACGGAAAACTAACACATCACACAAAGTTTTTGGAATCGTGGAAACACTAGCACCCAAATCACATAAGGCATAGCATTCATGATCTTTAATCTTAATTTTAATAGTAGGTTCCCACTCATCATAAAGTTTTCTAGGGATAGAAACTTCTAATTCAAGTTTTTCTTCATAAGATTGCATTAAAGCATCAACAATATGTTTGGTAAAAGCTTTATTTTGATCATAAGCATGAGGAGAATTTAACACGAATTGCAACAAGGAAATACAATCTATCAAAGAACAATTATCATAATTAAATTCCTTGAAATCCAAAATAGTGGGTTCATTGCTATGTAAAGTTTTGACCTCTTCAATCCCACTTTTACCAATTTTTGCATCAAGATCTAGAAACTCCAAATCATTGGGACGCCTTTTAACTAAAGTTGACTCATCTCCAGTCCCATCTTTATCAAGATTCATATTGGAAAACAAAGATTTAATAGGAGACACATCAATCACTTTTAGATCTTCATCATTTTTATTATCTAAATCTTCTGGTTTAGCGGCCATCTTATTAACTAAGGTGGCTTGCTTATCCGAAATTTGGGCTATTAAGTTTTCAAGATGAGCATACTGAGATTTCAAACCATAAAATTCCTTAGACATATCATCGAGCTCTTTATTCATGTACTCCATAAAACTTTTCTATTCTTTAAGCTCGTTCCTGAAGAAATTATTATGCTCAAATTGCAAAGACATAAAGCTTCTAACATGGTTTTCAATTTCTTCCAACCTTCTAAGGTGAGGATCAACGCTTTTTGGTGGAGCCATCAAAGCAAAACGGGCACACTAACACCCAAAAACACAAGAGGCAAGCAGAAAGAGGCGAACGAACAAGGGCGAATAAAACGGCAAAGGTGAAGTGGGGAGAGGAAAACGAGAGGCAAATGGCAAATAATGTAATGCGAGGGATAAGAGTTTGTGATGGATACTTGGTATGTCTTGACTTGAGCGTAGATCTCCCCGGAAACGGCGCCAGAAATCCTTCTTGCTACCTCTTGAGCATGCGTTGTTTTTCCCTTGAAGAGGAAAGGGTGATGCATCAAAGTAGCGTAAGTATTTCCCTCAGTTTTTGAGAACCAAGGTATCAATCCAGTAGGAGACTACACGCAAATCGCCTAGTACCTGCACAAACAATCAAGAACCTTGCAACCAACGCGATAAAGGGGTTGTCAATCCCTTCACGGCCACTTGCAAAAGTGAGATCTGATAAAGATAATAAGATAAATATTTTTGGTATTTTTGTTGTATAGATTGGAAAGTAAAGATTGCAAAATAAATAGTAAACTAGAATTATAGATCGGAAACTTATATAATGTAAAGTAGAACCGGGGGCCATAGGTTTCACTAGTGGCTTCTCTCAAGATAGCATACATTACGGTGGGTGAACAAATTACTGCCGAGCAATTGATAGAAATGCGCATAGTTATGAGAATATCTAGGCATGATCATGAACATAGGCATCACGTCTGTGTCAAGTAGACCAAAACGATTCTGCATCTACTACTATTACTCCACACATCAACTGCTATCCGGCATGCATCTAGAGTATTAAGTTCATAAGAACAGAGTAACGCATTAGGCAAGATGACATGATGTAGAGGGATAAACTCAAGCAATATGATATAAACCCCATCTTTTTATCCTCGATGGCAACAATACAATACGTGTCGGTTCCCTTTCTGTCACTGGGATCGAGCACCCCAAGATTGAACCCAAACCTAAGCACTTCTCCCATTGCAAGAAAGATCAATCTAGTAGGCCAAACTAAACCGATAATTCGAAGAGACTTGCAAAGATATCAAATCATGCATATAAGAATTCAGAGAAGAATCAAATATTGTTCATAGATAATCTTGATCATAAACCCACAATTCATCGGATCTCGGCAAACACACCGCAAAAAGTATTACATCGAATAGATCTCCAAGAACATCGAGGAGAACTTTGTATTGAGAACCAAAGAGAGAGAAGAAATCATCTAGCTAATAACTATGGACCCGAAGGTCTATGGTAAACTACTCACACATCATCGGAGAGGCTATGGTGTTGATGTAGAAGCCCTCCGTGATCGAATCCCCCTCCGGCAGATCGCCGGAAAAGGCCCCAAGATGGGATCTCACGGGTACAGAAGGTTGCGGCGGTGGAAAAGTGGTTTCGTGGCTCCCTGGATGTTTTCAGGGTATAAGAGTATATATAGGCGAAAGAAGTAGGTCGGTGGAGCTACGAGGGGCCCACAAGGGTGGGGGCGTGCCATCCTGCCTCGTGGCCGCCTCGTTGCGTCTCTGACTTCCACTCCAAGTCTCATGGATTGCGTTTGTTCCAAGAAAGATCCTCGCGAAGGTTTCTTTCCGTTTGGATTCCGTTTGATATTCCTTTTGTGCGAAACACTGAAATAGGCAAAAAAGCAGCAATTTGCACTGGGCCTTCGGTTAATAGGTTAGTCCCAAAAATAATATAAAAGAGTATATTAAAGCCCATTAAACATCCAAAACAGATAATATAATAGCATGGAACAATCAAAAATTATAGATACGTTGGAGATGTATCAGGTAGGAGGCTGACATCTGGATAGTAGCAACACGATAGTTCGCTATGGAGGAGTTGTGCATGAGTGGTTGTGGCCGCCGCCTTCTTGGTGGCCCTCTCCCTCACGCGCTGCCCTTGCCATTTAGCAGACTAGGCAGTGGGCAGGCCTATCTGTGTCCTGCGAGACGACGAACATCGTGAACGGCTCCAATGGATCCATCTTAGCGGTGGCGGAGGAGATCGGGGCGGAGAGGACAGGCTTTGGCACGAAAAGGTTACAACCTCTAGCAAATGGTGTGAAATTGATTCTAAAATAACCTATTTTCACCAAGTAGTGCTAATTTCTCCATTTTCAGAATGGCTCCAGTGGCTACATTTATGCTAAGTCTGGTCGCTTGGGCCGTTGTACCTTTTAATGTGGCAGGATTGTGAAAATGGTTTCGGGTGTGAAGGGGCATTTCCCGCCTAAAGAGTTTTGGTGTTGATGACAATTTAGCTTGCGGACTAACTGTGTTCCTAACCTACACAAGTATACCATATATGGAACAAGACGGTTGGGCACCCCTTCGGATGGGAAAGAGCGAAGACAACATTTTCCGATGCGTTTATTTCTTTGGTCTAGGAAATCCATACTATTAAGAGGGGGTCTATATTGGAAGTTACGGGTGAACCAAATACATATGTAAACATATATTGCACCCACATATAGCCTACCATTTCAAGGAGAGAGCTTCTTATCTAACCTTTGCAGAAAAACTTGCCCAGAGTGGTTGTACCGCCTGTAGCCTCGGTTGTATCGCTCCCTCTGTGGACTGGTCACGGTGGCATCTGCCTCCCGCTTGCACCGGGTGCCACTGGCAGTTGTACTGGCATGTTTACAGGCGGTTCAACCGGACCATGCACCGGCTCAACACTATCTGAAGGGTGATACTTTTGGGTGACATGCGGTACCAGGTGATAGCTGTCCGGTAGTTGTTTAATTACCAGACAACCGGGGTCCAGGCGGTTGTACCGCTAGGGACTTAGCAAACTCCGGTGGCGCTTCGAGGCGGCTGTACCGGCGTGGGTACTGCCCCAACCACTGCGAGTAGGGTGATGCCACTCGGGTTTTTGGTACGGTACCGGGCGGTGGTCAACAGGTAGTTCCAGTTTATTTTTATAATCTGGTACAACCGAGACACCATGTGGTTGTACTACTCTGACTCTGCAAATAGGCATTCTTGCTTTGGGCAGTTGTACCGCTCCTTCCAGCAGTTGTACTGCCCCTGTGCGAGTCTGCGCATAACAGTTGGATTTGAGTCAATACTATATAAGGGGAGGTTCTTTCACCTCCCATTTTACCTCTTGCCTCTCTCTCCTCCATTGTTCCCCTAAGCTATTTCTTGCCCGACCCCCTTTCCTAGACAACCAAACTTGTTGATTTGCTAGGAATTAAGGGAGGAGACCTAGATGTACAGTTCCACCAAAGGAAATTTTGATTCCCCCTTACTTTCACTTGTGGATCTTGTTATCTTGGGGTGTTTGGGCACCCTAGACCGAAGAGGTCACCTCGGAGCCACATTTCATTGTAGTGAAGTTTCGTGGTGGTGTCGGAAGCCTCCAATTAAGTCATGAAAAGAGCCCAAGCCTTGTTTTTGAAGGTTCTGATTGCCTTCTTCAAGGGCACCGCTAGTGGATTCGCGACACCTTGCATCATGAGAGGGCGTGAGGAGAATAAGGTGGTCCTAGGGACATTTGGAAAGCATCGTGCCTCCACACCTCTCCAACGGAGACATACCTCCCCTGAAGGAGAAAACTTCGGCAACACATACTCGTCTCCATCAACTCCACTTGCGGTTGCTTCGTGCCTTTTACTTTGTGCAAGCTTTTATTCTGTGTTTACTTTGTGCTCGTACTTGTTCTTGTGTTGTTTGTCATATAGGTTTTTCACCTCGTTGCATATAGACGACCTACTTTCTTGTTGAACCTAAATTTCGGTAAAGAGGCTAAAAATTGTTAGTCGCCTATTCACCCCCCTCCCCCTCAGTCGACCATATCGACCCTTTCAAAGGTGGGACTTGTGTGATGGAGTTTGACATGGCGGGCGCCCCTGTTCCCCCATAGCTCCCCTCTATGTGAAGCCGAGCTGTGGGGTTTTGAACGTCTAGAGTGGTCCGTCCCAATTTCATGTTTATCTTGCAGACCTAGAAGTGTCCGGACTGTTTGATCCAGACATTTGTGGTCGTTTTAGTGACCCATTTGGAGATGCCCTAACATAACATAGCAGTCTAGTCACTCGTGCCGTATTGTGTAGGTAACAGGCAGGTTACTATCAAATCGTTGAGTGAGCCCTCCTGGTGGTAATTCAAATCTGTGGAGAACGAGCACTTACCGTGGCAGTGATTAAAAACCGACGTTTAGCGTTCCAGCAATTCTTTTTCCAAACTAGAGTTATTAGCCGAGAAAAAGACGTACAGAAGGCGTACCACAGCACCGCTGCTGTAGCAAAGCGACCATACAACCACATGCGGGAACCACCTAGGCCACCGAGGCGACGACGCACCGTGTCTTACCGGTCATCGGACATGCATATTCCAGGCCAAGCGGGAAGAGGGGAAAGAGGCGTCGCCGTCGACGACCTGGCGGGGGCAAGTCTCCGGCTCTATCCACCAGACGGCACTGAACTTCCTTCCACCACCAGTAGTCTAATCGGGACGGCAGGAGAGGAGGAATTCATGACATGTAGTGACATGCCCCAACTGGTGGCGCCTCCATCGATTGCTGCAGGCACATCGCACATGGGACACTTGCTCGTGATTTTCCGGCTGCGTGCGTGGACGACTTCTCATCTATCTCCTGACCCGGCCGCGTCGCGCTGCCGACTGCGTTTAGTTAAACACACGCACCTTCCCCTAATCCTCCATCCACAGACGAGTACACATGCTTCCTTCGTCTTCTTCGCGTGCTGGCGCTGGCGTAGCTCTTCGCTGTTAAACGCGGTATCTGCTGGATGAGCAAATCCTCTCCGGGTTTATCATCCGTCACGCGCATGATCCTGCGCCGTCTCGCTTCGAACGTTCCTGTAACCATTCTGATATCTCTCCTATAACTACTTGCAGGCTGCGGCTGCGGCAGCCTCACTCAGTCAACAGCGTACAGCTACAGTTTGCTTCGTTCTTTGGTTTGGTCATGGCCAGGTCATGGCTGGCCGGCCTGCGGTCTCGGCTCGGCGGCGGCGCCAGGCAGGACGGGCTCGGCATCCTGGCCTTCGAGGCGGCGGCCGCCATGTCGCGCCTGGTCTCGCTCCACCTCTCGCTGTCCGACGCGGAGGTCAGGAGGCTCCGCGCCGACGTGCTGCGCGCCGAGGGCGTCGCGCGCCTCACGTCCACGGACCAGTCCCGCCTGCTCCGCCTCGCGTGCGCCGAGCTCATGGCGGGCCTCGACCGCGCCGCAGACGACGCCGCGCGCCTCGGAGCGCGCTGCCGCGGGCTGCCGGACGCGCCGTTCCTGCACGACTTCGACCGCGTCTACGCCGACGCGAAGCGGGGGGCCGGCCTCGCGCGGCTGGACGCCACCGTCGGGTTCTCCAGAGGCGCCGGGAAGCGGTTCAAGAAGATGGAGCGGCACGTGGCCGCCACGGCGAAGCTGTACGCGGAGATGGACGCGCTCACCGAGCTGGAGGCGTCGGAGCGGCGGATGGAGCAGTGGAAGCAGCACAGCGGGCCCATCCCCGTGCAGTCCTCCAAGCGGCAGCCCGCGGACGAGCCAAGCGAGAAGCTCATGGGCGAGCTCAGGTTGCAGCGGCAGAAGGTGCGGCGACTCACGGAGGGCTCGCTCTGGAGCGTCGCCGCCCACAAGGTGGCCAAGCTCATGGCCAAGTCGGTGCTCGCCGTGCTCGCGCGCGTCTCCCTTGCCTTCGGCGCGTTAGTGCCGGGATTGCCACCTCCGTTGACAGGCCGGGGATGGGCGCTCGGCCACTCGTCTGGCCCCATGCACCAGTCGACGGCGCCCGACGCGGCGATCCGGCACTCGGCCCCGATCTTCCGGCAAAAAGACACTGCCTCGACATCGTCAGAGCCACTCAAGCCGCCTGCGACCACCGTCGGTGGGTCGGGGATGGAACTGCGTTACGCGAACGTGATCCTGTCCGCCGAGACGCTGCTCAAGGCGCTGAGGCCGGCGATCCGCAACGAGGAGGCGCATGACGGGATGACGGAGCTGGCGATGAGAGACGAGCTGTACAAGATGCTGCCCGTGACCATACGCGCAGCAGTGAAGGAGAAGCTGAGGGAGAGGTTGAGAGGAGGGCAGGTGGACGAGGAGGCCGCCGCGACAGCGATGGACGCCGTGGACGGAGTGCTGCGGTGGTTGGGGCCAATGGCGCATGACACGCTGCGGTGGCAGGACGAGAGGAGCATGGAGCGGAAGCAACGGTTCAGCATGCAGCCGCGCGCGCCGATGGTGCAGACGCTGCATTTCGCGGACCGTCGGAAGGCGGACGCTGCTATCGTCGAGGTGCTCGTTGGTCTCAGCTGTATGTGCTGGTACGACGATCAACGGCGGCGGCCGGCTGACTGGAACGAGTAGCTGGCCTGGTCAACGACGATGCGCAGTTCATCATGTGTAAATTTATAGATATACGTGTAGGAAAGACATTTGTATACATGCACTAGATCATTGATGCCCGTCTATTTTTCCAATGAAATGATAGAAATTTTATAAATATATAGTCATAAAACATAGTGGCACAAAAACATTAAAGTTACATTTGTATAAAGTGCCTATATATTGGACGACTATAAAAGATTATAGTAGTGCAGTGGTGGGAGAGGATTGAGTTTGTTAAACTTGGGGTTTTTTTTTTTTGCGGGGGGTGTTAAACTTGGGTTTTAATTTGAATTTAGTTCTACTTTATGTCTCACACGTGAGGGGATTGAATCGGGAGTTTGAGACATTGCTAGATATTCGTTAGAAGCTGCATCATTGAAAAAGCCAACGTACACATGATAACAATGGGCAATGCATTTGCCATAACTTTGGATCAGTCGTGTAGACGCGCAATCTATGTAGACTATAAGTAATGGAGCATAACACAGTATTCGTTATGATTTGGTAGTTATACAAAAACACAAAGTAGGCGTACATAGGAGATTGTTAATGTAATACATGAGTATAAGCACCGGAAAATTTAGCTTTTCCTTGTAGGAGATGAGGCTAATAGGCAATCGAAAAAGCTGTAATTCAGCTACATTGAATTTCTCTCTTGAGATCACCAATTTAGCTTTTCACGACCAATGTGATGCTTCACGGTCATTTGTGCCAAACAACATGGAGATGGAGAGCCAATGCGCCCTTAGTCAGGCTACAATTGGACAATTTGCCTTCCAATATGGAACAACCAGCACCCCATTTTTGCTTCATCCTCGGGTGGATCTCAATTCCGAAAAGATCTTGTCAAAGTTTGTCCGCTGTTTAATCCCATGTCAAATTTGTGGTTCGTAATGGCAGGTCCATTCGTTTTTGGCTCGACTGGTGGTGTGGCGATTCTCCTCTAGTTGTGCCCTTTCCAGTGCTTTTTTCCTATTGCTCGAATCCGGAGATCTCCATCTCTGAGCTCTCTGATAATAATTGGGACCTGGCCCTCCGACATTCTCTGTCTCCTGAAGAGTTTAATGACTGGCAGCGTCTTATTGTCTGCATTCCCGTTCTCTCGGAGGGGGAGGACTCGATGGTATGGCCCCATTCCGCCTCTGGGCGTTTTTCTATTAAATCTCTGTATGCTAAGCTCATCTGCGGCACCCCTACTACTAAGTTTAAGTTGATTTGGCGTGCCCAGATTCCTCCCAAGATTAGGGTTTTCTTATGGCAGGCCTATAGAGGGCGACTGCCTGCGGCTGATCAAATTCGTAAACGTAATGAACTGGGTTCCGATTTGCTGTGAGTTGTGTGGCGAGTTGGAGGACACGAACCATATCTTTTTTAAATGCGTCCTGGGCAAGGTGGGCCGGTGCTGTATCAGGTCCTGGCTTCGGGTATCATGGAACCCCTCCTCCTTCTCTGAACTTAGAATTCTCGCTGGTGGCCTTGTTGGGCCACCAAGCGAGTGTTCTGGGTTGGTTTTGCAGCTATCTGCTAGGCTGTGAAGCAGAGTACATAGTTGCTTCAGAAGAAGCGCATGAAGGAGTCTGGATGAAGGAATTCATATCCGAGCTGGGTGTAATACCCAGTGCATCGGGTCCAATGACAATCTTTTGTGACAACACTAGAGCAATTGCCTTAGGGCGTGTTCAGATGTCCTCCCGCTCCACGCTTCACAAAAAGCTGAAGCGGAGCTGAGCCGAAGGAAAAAGCTCGAAGAAGCTAGCTTCGAGAAGCACAGCCAGAGTCCAATGTAAAAAACACGAAGCACCAAAATCACAGCTCCAGGAAAATGAGAAGTGAGGAGTTCGGCATAATTACAAGAGGATGCCACCGCCAAGTCGAAAAAATGATTCGCACGGCTCAGCCCTGACGCATGTTCCCCTCTCTCCCTCGACATCTCTTCTTCTCATGACCTACCCAGTGCCGCCGGTCGTTGCCGCCATGAAGGAAATATGCCCTAGAGGCAATAATAAAGTTGTTATTTGTATTTCCTTATATCATGATAAATGTTTATTATTCATGCTAGAATTGTATTAATCGGAAACTTAGTACATGTGTGAATACATAGACAAACAGAGTGTCACTAGTATGCCTCTACTTGACTAGCTCGTTAATCAAAGATGGTTAAGTTTCCTAACCATGGACATGAGTTGTCATTTGATGAACGGGATCACATCATTAGAGAATGATGTGATTGACATGACCCATCCGTTAGCTTAGCACTATGATCGTTTAGTTTATTGCTATTGCTTTCTTCATGACTTATACATGTTCCTATGACTATGAGATTATGCAACTCCCGAATACCGGAGGAACACTTAGTGTGCTATCAAACGTCACAACATAACTGGGTGATTATAAAGATGCTCTACAGGTGTCTCCGATGGTGTTTGTTGAGTTGGCATAGATCGAGATTAGGATTTGTCACTCCGATTGTCGAAGAGGTATCTCTGGGCCCTCTCGGTAATGCACATCACTATAAGCCTTGCAAGCAATGTAACTAATGAGTTAGTTGCGGGATGATGCATTACGGAATGAGTAAAGAGACTTCCCGATAACGAGATTGAACTAGGTATGATGATACCGACGATCGAATCTCGGGCAAGTAACATACCGATGACAAAGGGAACAATGTATGTTGTTGTGCGGTTTGACCGATAAAGATCTTCGTAGAATATGTAGGAACCAATATGAGCATCCAGGTTCCGCTATCGGTTATTGACCGGAGATGAGTCTCGGTTATGTCTACATAGATCTCGAACCCGTAGGGTCCGCACGCTTAACGTTCGATGATGATATGTATTATTAGTTATGTGATTTGATGTACCGAAGGTTGTTCGGAGTCCCGGATGTGATCACGGACATGACGAGGAGACTCAAAATGGTCAAGACATGAAGATTGATATATTGGAAGGTTATGTTTGGACACCGGAAGGGTTTCGGATAGGTTCGGGCATTTTCCGGAGTACCGGGGGATACCGGAACCCCCGAGGAGTTAATGGGCCTTAATGGGCCATGGTGGAAGAGAGGAGGAGGCGGCCAAGTGGTGGGGCGCCCCCCCCCCCAAGCCCAATCCTAATTGGGGAGGGGCCGGCCCCCCTTTCCTTCTCTCCCTCTTCCCTTCCTTTCCCCTCCTAGTTGGACTAGGAGAGGGGGGAAACCTACTCCTAGTAGGTGTAGGAATCCCCCCTTGGGGCGCGCCCTAGGAGGCCAGCCCTCCCCTCCTCCACTCCTTTATATAAGGGGGAGGGGGCACCCCATAGACACACAAGCTGATTTCTTAGGCGTGTGCGGTGCCCCCCTCCACAGATTTCCACCTCGGTCATATTGTCATAGTGCTTAGGCGAAGCCCTGCGTCGATAACTTCATCATCACTGTCACCACGCCGTCGTGCTGACGAAACTCTCCCTCGGCCTCAGCTGGATCTAGAGTTCGAGGGACGTCATCAAGCTGAACGTGTGCAGATCGCGGAGGTGCCGTGCGTTTGGTACTTGATTGGTTGGATCGCGAAGACGTTCGACTACATCAACCGCGTTACTTAACGCTTCCGCTTTCGGTCTACGAGGGTACGTGGACACACTCTCCCCGCTCGTTGCTATGCATCTCCTAGATAGATCTTGTGTGATCGTAGGAATTTTTTTGAAATTCTGCGTTCCCCAACAGTGGCATCCGATCCAGGTCTATGCGTAGATGTTATATGCACGAGTAGAACACAAAGAGTTGTGGGCGATAATAGTCATACTGCTTACCAGCATGCCATACTTTGATTTGGCAGTATTGTTGGATGAAGCGGCCCAGACCGACATTACATGACCGCGTTCATGAGACTGGTTCCACCGTCGTGCTTCGCACATAGGTGGCTAGTGGGTGTCTGTTTCTACAACTTTAGTTGAATCGAGTGTGACTACGCCCGGTCCTTGTTGAAGGTTAAAACAGCACACTTGACGAAAAATCGTTGTGGTTTTGATGCGTAGGTAAGAATGGTTCTTGCTAAGCCCGTAGCAGCCACGTAAAACTTGCAACAACAAAGTAGAGGACGTCTAACTTGTTTTTGCAGGGCATGTTGTGATGTGATATGGTGAAGACGTGATGATATATAAATTGTTGTATGAGATGATCATGTGTTTTAGAAGTTATCGGCAACTGGTAGGAGCCTTATGGTTATCGCTTTATTGTATGAAATGCAATCGCCATGTAATTGCTTTACTTTATCACTAAGCGGTAGCGATAGTCGTAGAAGCAATAGTTGGCGAGACGACAATGATGCTTCGATGGAGATCAAGGTGTCAAGCCGGTGACGATGGTGATCATGACGATGCTTTGGAGATGGAAATCAAAGGCACAAGATGATGATGGCCATATCATATCACTTATATTGATTGCATGTGATGTTTATCCTTTATGCATCTTATTTTGCTTAGTTCGGCGGTAGCATTATAAGATGATCTCTCACTAAATTTCAAGGTATAAGTGTTCTCCCTGAGTATGCATCGTTGCGACAGTTCGTCGTGCCGAGACACCACGTGATGATCGGGTGTGATAAGCTCTACATTCACATACAACGGGTGCAAGCCAGTTTTGCACACGCAGAATACTCGGGTTAAACATGACGAGCCTAGCATATGCAGATATGGCCTCGGAACACTGAGATCGAAAGGTTGAGCGTGAATCATATAGTAGATATGATCAACATAGTGATGTTCACCATTGAAAACTACTCCATCTCACATGATGATCGGACATGGTTTAGTTGATTTGGATCACGTGATCACTTAGATGATTAGAGGGATGTCTATCTAAGTAGTTCTTAAGTAATATGATTAATTAAACTTTAATTTATCATGAACTTAGTACCTGATAGTATTTTGCATGTCTATGTTGTTGTAGATCACGCTATTGTTCCTTTGAATTTTAATTCGTTCCTAGAGAAAGTTAAGTTGAAAGATGATGGTAGCAACTACACGGACTGGGTCCATAACTTGAGGGTTATCCTCATTGCTGCACAGAAGAATTACGTCCTAAAAGCACCGCTAGGTGCCAGACCCGCTGCAGGAGCAACGCCGGACGTTGTGAACGGCTGGCAGAGCAAAGCTGATGACTACTCGATAGTTCAGTGTGCCATGCTTTATGGCTTAGAACCGGGACTTCAACGACGTTTTGAACGTCATGGAGAATATGAGATGTTCCAGGAGTTGAAGTTAATATTTCAAGCAAATGCCCGGATTGAGAGATATAAAGTCTCCAATAAGTTCTACAGCTGCAAAATGGAGGAGAATAGTTCTGTCAGTGAGCATATACTCAGAATGTCTGGGTACCACAATCACTTGACTCAACTGGGAGTTAATCTTCCGGTTGATAGTGTCATTGACAGAGTTCTTCAATCACTGCCACCAAGCTACAAAAGCTTTGTGATGAACTATAATATGCAAGGGATGGATAAGACAATTCCCGAGCTCTTCGCGATGCTAAAGGTTGCGGAGGTAGAAATCAAGAAGGAGCATCAAGTGTTGATGGTCAACAAGACCACCAGTTTCAAGAAAAAGGGTAAATGGAAGAAGGGGGACTTCAAGAAGAACGGCAAGCAAGTTGCTGCTCAAGTGAAGAAGCCCAAGTCTGGACCTAAGCCTGAGACTGAGTGCTTCTACTGCAAAGGGACTGGTCACTGGAAGCGGAACTACCCCAAGTATTTGGCAGATAAGAAGGATGAGGTGACGATGTGAAAGGTATATTTGATATACATGTTATTGATGTGTACTTAACTAATGCTCGCAGTAGCGCCTGGGTATTTGATACTGGTTCTGTTGCTCATATTTGCAACTCGAAACAGGGGCTACGGATTAAGCAAAGATTGGCTAAGGACGAGGTGACGATGCGCGTGGGAAATGGTTCCAAAGTCGATGTGATCGTCATCGGCACGCTACCTCTACATCTACCTTCGGGATTATTTTAGACTTGAATAATTGTTATTTGGTGTCAGCGTTAAGCATGAACATTATATCTGGATCTTGTTTGATGCGATACAGTTATTCATTTAAATCAGAGAATAATGGTTGTTCTATTTATATGAGTAATATCTTTTATGGTCATGCACCCTTGATGAGTGGTCTATTTTTACTAAATCTCGATAGTAGTGATACACATATTCATACTATTGAAGCCAAAAGATATAAGTTCAATAATGATAGTGCAACTTATTTGTGGCACTTCCGTTTAGGTCATATTGGTGTAAAGCGCATGAAGAAACTCCATGCTGATGGACTTTTGGAATCACTTGATGCTTGCGAACCATGCCTCATGGGCAAGATGACTAAGACTCTGTTCTCCGAAACAATGGAGCGAGCAGCAGACTTGTTGGAAATAATACATACTGATGTATGCGGTCCGATGAGTGTTGAGGCTCGCGGCGGGTATCATTATTTTCTGACCTTCACAGATGATTTGAGCAGATATGGGTATATCTACTTGATGAAACATAAGTCTGAAACATTTGAAAAGTTCAAAGAATTTCAGAGTGAAGTGGAAAATCATCGTAACAAGAAAATAAAATTTCTACGATCTGATCATGGAGGAGAATATTTGAGTTACGAGTTTGGTCTTCATTTGAAACAATGCGGAATAGTTTCGCAGCTCACGCCACCCGGAACACCACAGCGTAATGGTGTGCCCGAACGTCGTAACCGCACTTTATTAGATATGGTGCGACCTATGATGTCTCTTACTGATTTACCGCTATCGTTTTGGGGTTATGCTTTAGAGACGGCTACATTCACGTTAAATAGGGCACCATCTAGATCCGTTAAGACGACACCATATGAATCGTGGTTTGGCAAGAAACCCAAGTTGTCGTTTCTTAAAGTTTGGGGCTGCGATGCTTATGTGAAAAAGCTTCAACCTGATAAGCTCGAACCCAAATCGGAGAAATGTGTCTTCATAGGATACCCAAAAGAGACTGTTGGGTACACCTTCTAGCACAGATCCGAAGGCAAGACATTCGTTGCTAAGAATGGATCCTTTCTAGAGAAGGAGTTTCTCTCGAAAGAAGTGAGTGGGAGGAAAGTAGAACTTGATGAGGTAATTGTACCTGCTCCCTTATTGAAAAATAGTTCATCCCGGAAATCAGTTCATGTGATTCCTACACCAATTAGTGAGGAAGCTAATGATAATGATCATGAAACTTCTGATCAAGTTACTACCGAACCTCCACTACTAGGAAAAACCTTACCAGTAGCGTGGGTTTTTGGACTACCAGTAGCGTAGGTTTCCACGCTACTGCTATGACGCTACAGCTATTTTTAGCAGTAGCGTGTGTTTTACCCCACGCTACAGCTAAAAAGTTAGTAGTCGCGTGTGCAACCCACGCTACTACTATTCCTAACCCATGCTACTACTATTCCTAAGTACTAGTAGAATGCCCTTCTTCCCCACGCTACTGCTAAGTAATTAAAAATTAAAAAAATAGTTACATGCAATATTTACGGATGGAAATCAAGACACATCTAGTGCAAAGGTCATAGAACCATCTTAGCACTTACATTCTTAGCACTTCCACCGTTCATGTATACAACATTGAAAATCTCAACTCAAAGAAATCATGAGATCCCATTGATACATCAGATGCACACAACCATCACGAAAGGTGGGTACCTTCCCTAGCGTCCCACCACCAACCTAACCAGACCCCTTTTCTAAATGTATCTACCAAGGCATCGAGGTCCTTCACCTCGGCAACCTCCAAAGGGTGGCCCACCTCGACAACCTCCGGACGGTGGCGTCAAGATCCTCCACCTCGGCGACCTTCGGCGTCAGAATCACCTGGACAATCATCTGTGTGACGCAGTCGCCGGGCTTCATGGTGAAGTCCGTCTCCGAGTTGTTGAAGAGCACGATGCCCCCCGAGTTGCGGTAGTCCGTGACGATCACCCCTGCGCCCACGTCGGGAAAGTGAAAACTGCTTGTTAGTTCTTGTCCTACTGTAGATCCGGTAGGGTATTTTCTTCATTTATCAATCTCTTTTAGTCTATTATGAATCTTTGAAATGGAAAGACACCTACTAAATGCATACCCTGGCTATACGTGTTCATGCTATCTTGTTCAACATTCTGTTCAGCATTTATTGTTGCATGGATAGGGAAATAGACAACCAAGGACTTCAGAAAATCGATTCCCACTGTTTTTCAAAACAGGGAATAGGCAAAGTCTATTTTGAATTTTGATATTCCATGCAACTTCAAGTATATATGCTACCATGTAATCTTGGAACGTGGATCAAAATGAGATCACAAATCATAAAGAAGCTATACTATGATAACCCAAGCTGACGGCAATTCGTGAAATCACAAATAGCATTAGTTGACATAAAAAATAAGACAAAAGCTTTGTGCTGATCACAATTTAACTTCATTTTAAAATCCCAGTCACCTTCATTTGTTCACCCATGCCCTTTATCAGCAGCTCAGCTGCCACTAAGTCAATGCCACGCCTTTTGTGGTCCAGGCTATCTATCCTATAACAGTGCATAACTGAATTCATGACACAAAGTAGTTACAGAACAATGAAAGAATGCCGAACCACATAAACAAGAATTGGCATTTCTTGCTTTCTTAAGAAGGTTTGCCATAAACATAGCTGATCTAATTAAGGTAGATTAGATTATTGTTATTTGTAAAATAAAAAATGCCATTGCATCTCATTTAAGTAAAATTTAGCTCTAAGTATTGCACTCGTACATTATACAGTGGATAAACATACATTGAGAACCTGAACAACTAAAAATAAAACATCTATTATATACAGGAAGAACAATGCATAAATAAGTGTCTGTGAATAATTAAAAAAAACTTCAATGTAAATTACTATTTTTGATAAATAAATGAAGATAAAAAAGCAGCATCAGGTGCAAGCTAACCTAATTAAAGATTCAGTTTTCTCCTCTCTGAAGATAAAAAAGTTTCAGTTTGGTTGTGACACCTAACGCCATTAATTCAGGCAGAGCATGAGAGGGAGAGAGGGACCTTCAAGAGTAGGAAGAAGCAAACCCGGAGGAGCAGTGGTCCTCTCTTCACTTGTAGGTGGAGCCCTGTGCGTGACCCCCGTGGAGAAGAGAATAAGGATGGAGCCCTGCTGCCCTGTGCGTGAGGAATCAAGGAAATCA
This sequence comes from Triticum aestivum, assembly GCF_018294505.1. Classification (NCBI taxonomy): domain Eukaryota; kingdom Viridiplantae; phylum Streptophyta; class Magnoliopsida; order Poales; family Poaceae; genus Triticum; species Triticum aestivum. The sequence goes on from NC_057805.1 coordinate 362,003,864, forward strand.
GGGAAGGTAATCCAAGATGGTCAAGGAAATTAAGGATGGAGCCCTGCTGCCCTGCTACCTTGGCTTGACGATTTGCAGGTCCGCTCCATCCACTGGGCCATCTCCGTCGAGGTCGTGGCGGATGGATCTGACCTACATGGCCAATCTCCCTCCCGCTTGCCTTGTCTTCCCTAGTGATGAGATGGGGGAAGGAGGAGACGGTGTGGGAGGCGTCCATGGAAGATGGATCCACGGGCAAAGGGAGAGAAAGTGTGGGGATGGTGGCCGGCGGCGATGGGGAAGACGGCGCAACATGGCACCGAGGTTGGATCTAGATCAGAGTCGAGGGAGGAAAGGGGAGAGAGAGAGAGAGAGAACGTGACGAGGGAGAGAGGGGGACAAGGGAGACAGGCAGGTGTGGTGCGCTTAGTTGTAGCGCATTTCGGTGAACCTCGCTATCACTAAGTTCGTAGTGGTAGCGCGGTCTCTGGGAACCCACACTACTACTATGGCCAGTCCCAAGGGCATGACGAGAACCACTTAGTAGTAGTGCGGCTAGACAAAACCAACGCTACTGCTAAGTTATACCAGTAGCGTGTTTTGTACCCAGCGACCAGTAGCGTGGTGGCCCAAACAGACGCTACTAGTAAATTTCTACCTATAAGCTGTTTCCTAATAGTGCTCGTAGGTAAACCAGAGTAAGATCCGCACTAGAGTGGTACGGTAATCCTGTTCTAGAGGTCATGTTACTTGACCATGACGAACCTACAAACTGTGAGGAAGCGATGATGAGCCCAGATTCCGCGAAATGGCTTGAGGCCATGAAATCTGAGATGGGATCCATGTATGAGAACAAAGTGTGGACTTTGGTTGACTTACCTGATGATCGGCAAGCCATAGAGAATAAATGGATCTTCAAGAAGAAGACTGACGGTGACAGTAATGTTACTGTATACAAAGCTCGACTTGTTGCGAAAGGTTTTTGACAAGTTCAAGGAGTTGACTACGATGAGACTGTCGTGGGTCTAAGACTGACAGTAGAATGGGGGTAGGTATGAGGAGGCAAGATCCTAGCTATGGCGAAGTTGTACACACGAGTTTTACGAGTTCAGGCCCTTCACGGAGGAAGTAATAGCCGTACGTCTTGGTGCCCGGAGGCGGTCGACTGGATTATGTGTGTGTGTGTTACAGGGGGTGCGAACGCTTGTGCCAGTGGAGGGGCGTGGCTTATATAGAGTGCGCCAGGACCCCAGCCAGCCCACGTTACAAGGAGTTCAATGTACATAAAGGGGGAGCGTTACAGGTAACGTCCATAATAAAGTGATATAAATGATCATTAAGTCTATGAGTAACGCCTGACCGTTGCTGTGCAGAGTGACTTTGTACCTTCTGTCTGTCGAGTGGTTTCTGTTACGGTCGAGTGACATAGAACCTTCCGAGTGGAATGCTTCTGGTCGAGTGGATGCTGTTATCCTTTGAATACTTCTGACTTTAAGGTGATGTCCTAGGGGAGGGTGTCTAGGTCAGGCCTATGACCCTACCCTAGGTACATAGCTTCATCATTAGCCCCCGAATGGTTCAGGGTTCGAGTGGAGAAGGAGTTGTGAATACTTCCGACTCAGTTTTTGCGCTTCGGGAGTGTCTTGCCTGGTCCAATGAATCAACACGATGACTCCAACTTCTTTTTCAGTCGCCTTGATCCATTCTTGGTTTTGTCGAGTGAACTTTTATCGTTATGCCTCGAGTGTTGACATGGGAAAAATCTTCCGTCTGACAGGTTGCTCTGCTGCTCGCGGATCTCGCGGGATTCGAATTTTGGGAAGCGCGCGGGGCGGAGGAGGCCGCAGTAATTGGGTTGGATTAGGTAGGGCCGCCTCGATTTCTGCGCCACCTTTTTCGCCACGTATCGCGCGCGCGACTGTTGCGGGATTCGATAGGATCGTCTGGGCCCATGGGTCAGCCACTCGGGCACGACCTCATATAAGGCGTCGGACTGGGGTTTTTGCACAGTGCGTTCCCATTCTCCCTCTTTCTTCTCCGTTATCTCCACCGCATCCGCTTCTGCTCCCGGCACCGCTGCCCTGTTCGAGCTCCGCCCGCTGCAATGGGGAAGGAGAAGACGGTGTCCTTGGAGCACGCGAAGAAGGCGACGGCGGAGGCGAAGGGGAAGAAGTCCAGCTGGGGCGGATCTTCGTCGAAGTCCGGCCTGCCGCACGGCTGGATCCAGGGCGATTGGATCTGGTCGACGATTCGCCAGGACGACATCGACGATTTGGCCGAGGGGGGACTGATCCCCCACGGATCTGCGCGGCTCCTGGAGGACGAGACCGAGCCGCAGCCGCAGGAGGGTGAGTGCGTTCTCCTCGCCACCCACGTCGACCGCGGATTTTCTCTACCTCCTCATCCTTTCTTCCGAGCTTTCTTGAACTTCTTTGCTGCACAACTCCACCACTTTTCCTCCAACACCATCGTGTACCTTGTTGCCTTCGTGTCTATGTGCGAGAATTTCTTGGGCTGTCGACCACACTGGGGCCTCTTCAAGCACATTTTCACGTGTCGCTCTCAGTCGGTCAAGAAGGCCAATCCGAGTGATGAAAAGACACAAGTGATCTAGATGTGTGGGGGTCTTGGGATTCAGATGAGGGGTAAAAGCTCTTTCCCAGCCATGATCCTTCCCGAGTCAGTCCAAGGGTGGCAGTCGACCTGGTTCTACTGCAAAGACCAGCCAACTCCAGGTCAGTCGACTGGACTTCCCCCCTTTTCCATGGCTCGAGTAGAGAAGCCCTCCGCCTTGAAAGTGACCCCGGAGGAGAAAGCGGAGGTGAAGGTGCTGGTCGAGCGTGTGGTCTAGCTCGTCCGTGATGGCGTGACCGGCATGGATCTGTTGGAGGTCTTCCTCAGACGCCGCATTCAGCCGCTTCAAGCTCATGACCATCCGGTGTGGATGTATTCGGGCATTGATGATTCCACTCGGATCCACCCAGAAGAGGTCGACGAGGATACGGTGGAGAAGTGGTTGAGGGGTATCACTGGCAACAAAGATAATCCCAGGGGGTCCAGGAGAGTCCCTCCACTCGACAACTCGTACGAAACAGACAAGGTCCAACTCTGAATTGTCGAGTGTTTTCTTGATTTATCATGTAACTGCTTGTTGTCAACCGACTGATTTTTGTTTCACTTGTTGTCTCTCAGGCCCTTACTGAGATGTACTCGATGCCCAACGGGGAGCAGGAGCAGGATCCAGAGGGGGAGGCGAGTGGAGGCGAGAGCGGCGAGTGGCACTCTGACGGAGAGGAGGACGAGGAGAGCGACGACCCGAGTGATGAAGAAGAGGTCGACTCACCTCCCCGTAGGGAAAGGCGATCCAAGCACACTCATGACCCGGCAAGCATCCGCGGCAAAGCGACCGCGCAGACCGGGCAGTCGTCAAAGCGCCCTCGGACGTCTTCTCCAGCGCCGACTGAGAAGGCACCGAAGCAATCGAAAGCTGCGCCGTCAAAACCGCAGAAAGCCTTGCCCAAGATCAAAGTGACCATTCCCACTGTTTCCGGGTAATAGTTGGACTTGAATTCTTTGTTTAGTACGAATTGGGCTTTCGGTCGACTCACTGTTATAGACATGACTGACTGAATCTTGAAATTTGTAGTGCTGCTACCTCCGAGACTTCCGCTTACAAGAATGAAGATGAAGAAATGGAAGATGCAGTCACCTCCAATCCGGGTACGATTCTCGTAATCTTGTCCTCATTTACTCGGTCGTTCTATTGGTCGGTTGAATTTCTGGCAATTGATTCTTTTTGCAGCTCCTCCCCATGTCATTGATCTTCCAGATGATGACGAGGATGTGCCACTGAGGTCCCAGGGGAGAAGAAACAGTAAGGTGTCAGCTGGAAAGACACCTCAGTCTGCATCGGCGACCGAAACGTAGATCCAGGAAGGTGGCAATGCCAATCGGACTTCTGTAACTTTCGCCGTACCACTGACGAGTGCTCAGCCTTCAGCGTCGACTGCTCAGACTCCAGCCGATCCATCTTCGCTCTTTACTGCACATCACGTCCCAGAGGACCAAGTGGGTGCTGCCAAGGAAGCTATACGCTAGGCGGGCATCATGATGGAGCAGATGAAGGTGGTCCGGGAAGCCAGCCAAGCGGCTTACGACGCCAGCTCAGCCCTTCAGAGCAACGTCCAGGTTGGTTGATCACCGACTGACTCTTTAGCTTGTCGCTTGTTCTGTTAGGATATGCTACCTGAAAACTTTCCTTTGAAGAATCTTTCATCTGTCTGCGTTTCGCATTCGTACACCCACTGGGTGTTTTGATTTGCCACTGAGCAAATTTGTATCTTGAGTCGACTAGGTTGTGTCGATTGGATCTTTGAACTAGTGGGGGCACGCTGAGTGCACCCACTGGGTGTAGTCCCCGAGACCATAGTTGACTGCGGGCAGTCGACTGTGGTCTGAGAATCTGAATTTTCTCACTCGGCCTGGACGGACCATGTCGAGTGGAACCTGAACCGGTGGGGGCACGCTAAGTGCACCCACTGGGTGTAGTCCCCGAGACCGTGGTCGACTGCGGGCAGTCGGCTATGGTCTGAGAACAACTTGCCTCTTTTTTACACTCGGCCTGGACAGACCACGTCGAGTGGAAACTGGACCAGTGGGGGCACGCTAAGTGCACCCACTGGGTGTAGTCCCCGAGACTACTGTTGGATGTTTGATTCGGCAGTAGTCTTAGAACTTGTTGAATTTATCAGACCATTGCTCTGAAGTAACCAATCTTTCTATCTGTCGATTAACTGTCTTTTGATTACAGAAATCTTGTGAACTTGGAGCTTGTTTTGCTGACCTAGAGAAGAAGCAGATTCAGCTCAACCTCGATCCGGAGCTGGCCAAGACAAATCTGCAGAAGGCTAAGGATGAAGCCACTGGTAAGAGAAAACTTGTCGACTGATTTGTCTTTGAACCGGATGTTATTGCTTTTTCTGAACCGAGCGTTATTTCTCTCAAATAACCTAAACCAAGCTCTGGCAAAAAAGGACCAAGACCTTGCGGCCGCACAGAAAATAGCTGATCAGAAAACTGCACTCGCTGAATAGAAGCTAGCTTCAGTCGGCAAACTGGAAGAAGAAAACGCCAAGCTGAAAACTTCCCTTGATGAAGCCAATAAGGAAGCGACTCGCCTGAAGAAGGACAAGAACAATCTGAACGAGAAGATGGAAGGCATTGCTCACAAGAGGGACGATCTGGAGAACTATCTGGCAGGTCTTGCCAAGAAGCTGTTCGTCATGCTTGAAGGTATTTTCTTCGGCCCGACTAACTTGTTACTGTCGACTCGACATACAACCACTGACTCATCTTTCAATTGTGCGTGCAGAATTTTGCCAGAACTTCGAGGAAGAGACTGGGCGAGTAGAAACAAGCTTGGACCCCATCCACTCTCCAGTGAAGGATGAAGCTGCCATGAACGTACTCCGACTGGAATCTCGCGTTGCTGGTGTTGTCGACTATCTTGCTCGACTGAAAGTCGCAATGTCGCGGATCGACACAGCACTCTGGCCAAGGGCGACGCTCCAGAATGACCTCGAGTCTCTGATGACTTAATGAGGTTCCCGGTCGAGTGCAAGAATGGAAGAAGTCTTCTGCTCGGTGCGGCGCTGATGTGGCTTTGTCCTTGGTTCATGTCCACTGCAAGGAAGCGCGAGAAGAGAAGCTGGCGGCGATCAAGGTTGCCAATACCAAGAGGCACGACTTCCAATCTTTCATGGAGACCTTTATTGCTGCTGCCACTCGGATTGCTGACGGAATCGACCTGGACGAGTTCGTCGAGCCTGCTAGCCCTCCTCCTGCGGAGTGAACAAACTTTTATGCCTCACTTTAAATTTTCCTCGGAATGCCGAGTGATTTTGTAACCGTAAAACTCCTTCGGGCTTGATGCCTCAGTACTTTAATCAGTGGTCTGGAACCTTAGGATTTATCTGAACTTGGTTTATCTCTGAATACGCTTGTGTTCGCTTTTGAGTGGAACTTGTCCTTCACTCGGAATAATCTTTGTACTTGAGATGCAGCTCTAAGGAGAAGGTCCCAGTCGACCTGCACCTCATCATCCTTGTGGATCGGGATGGAGCGCACGTTATACTTGTGGCGCAGCTCCAAAGAGAAGGTTGCAGTCGACCTGCACCTCGTTGTCCTTGCGGATCAGGATGGAGCGCATGTTATACTTGTGGCATAGCTCCGAAGAGTAGGTTGTAGTCGACCTGCACCTCGTCGTCCTTGCGGATCGGGACGTGTTTCAAACTTAGGCGAGTACTGGACTACAGCTAAGCCCCCGAGTGAGAGGATTGCTCACCACTCGGTAGGGTTTTTTGAACTTAGGCGAGTACTGGACTGCAGCTAAGCCTCTGAGTGAGAGGATTGCTCACCACTCGGTAGGATTTTTTAAACTTAGGCGAGTACTGGACTGCAGCTAAGCCCCCGAGTGGGAGGGTTGCTCACCACTCGGTAGGATTTTACAAACTTAGGCGAGTACTGGACTGCAGCTAAGCCCCCGACTGGGAGGGTTGCTCTCCACTCGGTAGGATTTTACAAGCTTAGGCGAGTACTGGACTGCAGCTAAGCCCCCGAGTGGGAGGGTTGCTCACCACTCGGTAGGATTTTACAAACTTAGGTGAGTACTGGACTGCAGCTAAGCCCCCGAGTGGGAGGGTTGCTCTCCACTCGGTAGGATTTTACAAACTTAGGCGAGTACTGGACTGTAGGTAAGCCCCCGAGTGAGAGAATTGCTCACCACTCGGTAGGATTTTACAAACTTAGGCGAAACGGATTCGCAGCTAAGCCTCTGAGTGAGAGGCTTGCTCTTCACTCGACAGGATTTTACAAACTTAGGCGAGTACTGGACTGCAGCTAAGCCCCCGAGTGAGAGGATTGCTCACCACTCGGTAGGATTTTACAAACTTAGGCGAGTACTGGACTGCAGCTAAGCCCCCGAGTGGGAGGGTTGCTCTCCACTCGGTAGGATTTCACAAACTCGGGCGAAACGAATTCGCAGCTAAGCCCCCGAGTGAGAAGCTTGTTCATCATTCGGTAGGAGTTTTTAAACTTAGGCGAAACGGATTCGCAGCTAAGCCTCCGAGTGAGAGGCTTGCTCTTCACTCGACAGGATTTTTTTAACTTAGGCAAAACGGATTCGCATCTAAGTCACCCACTGGGGGATTTGAAACATATAAATAAGAAACATCAATCATTTAGGAGACTGTAAAACTGTGTCTTTGGTAATCAAACTAGAAGGTATTTCTTATTACATCTCAACAGTCTGAATGCTTAAGTGTAAAAGGGGCGGAGCAGCTCCGCATTCCAAGCACGTGGCTCGTCTTTCTTGTGCTCGACGTTGTAAAGGTGGTACGCTCCGTTGTGGAGCACTCTGGTGACAATGAAGGGGACTTCCCAAGCAGGAGCAAGCTTGTGTGGTTTCTGCTGATCCACTCGAAGAACCAAGTCTCCCTCTTGAAATGCTCGACCCCTCATGTTTCTGGCGTGGAATCGACGCAGGTCTTGCTGATAGATGGTCGACCGGATTAGGGCCATCTCTCTTTCCTCTTCCAGGAGATCAACTGCATCCTGCCATGCCTGTTCTGCTTCATGTTCTGAGAAAAGCTCGACTCGGGGTGCATTGTGAAGCAAGTCACTCGGAAGTACAGCTTCAGCTCCATAAACCAAGAAGAATGGAGTTCGGCCAGTCGACCGATTGGGAGTTGTCCTTAATCCCCAAAGCACTGATGGAAGTTCATCGACCCAGGCGCCTGCTGTGTGCTTTAGATCACGCATCAGTCAGGGTTTCAGTCCTTTGAGAATCAATCTGTTTGCTCTTTCAGCTTGTCCATTCGACTGGGGGTGGGCGGCTGAAGCATAGTCGACTCGAGTGCCTTGGGAAGCGCAGAAAGCTCTGAACTCATCAGAATCGAAGTTCGACCCATTGTCAGTGATGATGCTGTGCGGAACACCATATCTGAATGTTAACTTTCTGATGAAGCTAACAGCAGTACTGGCTTCAAGATTTTTTATAGGCTTGGCTTCAATCCATTTGGTAAACTTGTCGACTGCCACGAGCACATGAGTGAAGCCACTCCTACCAGTCCTCAGAGGTCCAACCATATCCAACCCCCAAACAGCAAAGGGCTAGACGAGTGGAATGGTCTTCAGGGCTGATGCAGGCTTGTGAGACATGTTGGAGTAAAACTGGCAACCTTCACATCTGTCGACTATTTCTCTCGCCATTTCATTTGCTCGTGGCCAATAAAACCCCGCTCGGTATGCTTTGGCCACGATGGTCCGAGAGGACGCATGGTGACCACAGGTCCCCGAGTGGATGTCGTTAAGGATCACTCGACCTTCTTCTAGTGTTATGCATTTCTGGCTGACTCCAGTTACACTTTCTCTGAACAGCTGTCCTCTTATCACAGTAAAGGCTTTGGATCGACGGACGATCTGTCGAGCCTCTTCTTCATCCTCTGGAAGTTCCTTCCTAAGAATGTACGCGATGTACGGCACTGTCCAGTTGGGAGTAATGACCAAAACCTCCATGATCAAGTCGACCACGGCTGGGATTTCGACTTCAGTCGGATCAGTGGCACTCTTTGTTTGTGGGGGCTCTTCAGTGAAAGGATCTTCTTGAACTGAAGGTGTATGAATATGTTCCAAAAACACATTGCTGGGAATGGCCTCCCTCTTGGAACCTATCTTTGCCAGATCATCGGCTGCTTGATTTTTCAGTCGGGGTATGTGATGGAGCTCTAACCCCTCAAACTTCTTCTCTAACTTTCTCACTGCATTACAATAGCCAGTCATAGCTGGGCTTCTGACATCCCACTCCTTCATCACTTGATTAACCACTAAATCCGAGTCGTCGTAGACCATGAGGCGATGGACGCCGAGTGAAATGGCCATACGCAACCCGTACAGAAGTGCTTCATATTCAGCTTCGTTGTTGGAGGAGTCAAAATGAATCTGGAGAACATAGCTGAGTTTGTCACCTCGGGGGGATACTAATACTACCCCAGCACCGGAACCATTCAGCATCTTGGATCCATCGAAGAACATGGTCTAATGCTCTGAGTGAATCTGAGTCGGCGGTTGCTGTTCGACCCACTCGGCGAGGAAATCTGCTATTGCTTGGCACTTGATAGCTTTCTTTGCTTCAAACTTGATATCCAAGGGAAGGAGTTCAATCGCCCACTTTGCCACTCAACCAGTTGCATCTCTGTTGTTCAGGATCTCTGACAATGGTGCGTCGCTGACGACTGTAATGGAGTGATCAGAGAAATAGTGAGCAACCTTCTTTGTGGTCATGTAAATTCCATAAACAAGCTTCTGATAATGTGGATATCTTTGCTTGGATGGAGTCAGAACTTCAGAAACATAGTATACTGGGCACTGAACTTTATAGGGTTTTCCTTCTTCTTCCCGCTCGACCATGAGTACTGTACTGACAACTTGTCCAGTGGCTGCAATATAAAGCAGTAAAGGCTCTTTACTGATTGGGGCAGCAAGCACCGGCTGGGTGGAAAGCAGGGCTTTGAGTTCTGCAAACGTTGCATCCGCTTCAGGAGTCCACTCGAACTTATCAGATTTCTTCATCAGTCGGTAAAGAGGCAATGCCTTTTCACTGAGGCGAGAAATGAATCGACTCAAGGCGGCCAAACAACCAGTAAGCTTCTGGACATCATGCACACGCACAGGACGTTTCATCCGGAGTATAGCACCAACTTTCTCTGGGTTAGCGTCGATCCCTCGTTCGGAAACGAGCAAGCCGAGTAACTTTCCGCCAGGAACTCCGAATGTGCACTTTGATGGATTAAGCTTGATATCATACCTTTTGAGGTTGGCAAAGGTTTCAGCAAGGTCAGCCAGTAGGTCGGAACCCTTACGTGACTTGACCACAATGTCATCCATGTATGATTCCACATTCCGACTGATTTGAGTGAGCAGACACTTCTGAATCATCCTCATGAATGTGGCACCGGTGTTCTTCAGGCCGAATGGCATGGTGACATAACAGAAGCATCCGAATGGAGTGATGAAAGCCGTTTTTATCTCATCGGGTCCATACAGTCGGATCTGATGGTACCCGGAATAGGCGTCCAGAAAAGACAATCGCTCACACCCCGCAGTCGAGTCGACGATTTGGTCGATGCGGGGGAGAGGAAAATGATCTTTCGGGCAGGCCCGATTGATATGCTTGAAGTCAATGCACATGCGAAGTGAGTCGTCCTTCTTGGGGACCATGACAATATTAGCGAGCCACTCGGAGTGGTAAATCTCTCGGATGAACTCAGCTGCCAGGAGCCGAGCCACTTCCTCACCAATTGCTTTTCTCTTCTGTACGGTGGACCGTCGAAGATGTTCCTTGACTGGTTTTACTTTTGGGTCGACTCGCAAACGATGCTCAGCCAGTCCCCTGGGTACACCCGGCATGTCAGAAGGTTTCCATGCAAAGATGTCCCAGTTCTCACGGAGGAACTGGATGAGCGCTTCTTCCTATTTGCTGTCGAGTGATGTTGAGATATGAGTAGGAGCATCATTAGGATCGGTCGGGTGAATATGAATCGGCTTGGTTTCACCGGACGACTGAAATGCAGAATCAGTGGCAGGCTTCTTGGAGCGCAACAAATCACTCGGATCTGCGTTCTTCCGGTATTCTTGCATTTCGACTGCTGCCATTTGTGCATCGGCGATTTTTGAGCCCTTCTGGAAGCACTCTTCTGCCTTCTGCCGATTGCCAGTGATAGTGATCACTCCTCTGGGACCAGGCATTTTCAATTTGAGGTACACGTAACATGGTCGAGCCATGAAACGTGCATAGGCAGGCCTACCCAGAATAGCATGATAAGCACTCTGGAAATCCACTACTTCAAATGTCAACTTTTCTTTGCGGTAATTCTTGGAATCACCGAAAACCACATCAAGGGCGATCTGGCCGAGTGATTCAGCCTTCTTGCCAGGTATAACGCCATGGAAACTCATATTGCTTTCACTAAGCTTGGACATCGGAATGCCCATTCCCTTCAAGGTTTCAGCATAAAGGATATTCAGGCCACTACCACCATCCATCAGCACTTTAGTCAGTCGAGTGCCTTCAACAACTGGGTCGACCACCAACGCTTGCCTCCCAGGGGTGGCTATACGTGCTGGATGGTCAGACTGGTCGAATGTGATGGCAGTCTGGGACCACTTCAAATAACTTGGTGTTGCCGGAGCAACCATGTTCACTTCTCTGTTGATAACTTTCAGTCGACTTTTGCTCTCAACATTAGCAAAAATCATCAAAGTGGAATTGACGTTGGGAAAACCATCATCATCTTCTTCCTTATCCTCACCCTTGTCCGACTCCTTTTCCTTCTCATTGGGTTGTTTCTCCCGGAACTGCTGGATCAGGAGTCGACACTGTTGAGTGGTGTGTTTAGGGTAAATGAGATTACCCTCTTCATCTTTCTTGGTATGGATGTGGCATGGTAAATCCAACACATCATTTCCGGCTTGATCTTTCACTTTCTTGGGGTTCCAGGGCCCTTTGGGCTTCCCCTTAAACTTTCCTTGAGCCACAACTAAAGCCTCACCAGGAGCAGCTGGCTCGGCCTTGCGCTTCTGTTTCCGATTGGAATTTCCTCCTCCTGTTTCCTGGGCGACCGTTTTATGCTTGCCACTCCGGAGTCGGTCTTCCTCTTCGCCGTTAGCATATTTGGTGGCAATCTCCATCATCCAAGTCAGGGACATATCCCCTGTCCGACCAAACTTCAGATTAAACTCTCGATACTTAACACCTTCTTTGAAGGCACAGACCGCTTGGTGATCTGACACATTCTCCACTGTATGGTGCAACGTGATCCATCTCTGGATATAGTCTCTCAGGGTTTCATTCGTCTTCTGCACGCAGTGCTGCAACTCTATTAACCCTGCCGGCCGTTTGCAAGTACCCTCAAAAGTTCTAACAAACACTCGGGCGAGTTCTTCCCAACTGTATATGCTGCCAGGTGCTAACTGAGTCAACCATGCTCTAGCCGAGCCTTCCAACATCAGAGGAAGGTGCTTCATGGCCACTTCATCATTGCCGCCACCGACCTGTACAGCCACTCGGTAATCCTCAAGCCAAGTGTCAGGCTTGGACTCACCAGTGAACTTGCTGACTCCAGTCGCCAACCTGAAGTTGGGAGGAATCACTGCAGCCCTGATGGCTCTGCTGAAGCACTCTGGACCTTAAACATGCACTCTGCTGCCAGTCGGGTGATCTCTGTCATGACCCTCTCCGTGTGCCCTGTTTCTGTCAACCAGACCTTGAACAAGAATAGATCTCACATCAAAGCCCGGCTCCCTGGGGTCGACTGGAATTCTTTGCCCGCCACTGTGAGGGCGCCTGTCATCGTGCTGCCGGGGCACATATGCCCACTCCTCGGGGGCGGTGTGGGCACTCGACAACGGTCATTGTGGTCGAGTCGGTGATCATACTGCTCGCGGTTTCTGTACTGATCTTGCCGGTACCCACGTCCCTCATGCCGCGGGTGCGATCTTCGGCTGTGAGCCGACTGAACTGTGTCTGCCATCGCAGATCTGCTATGAATTCTATTCCGCAACTGAGATACTGCTGTGTTCTGCTCTCCTGCCGCCCGAAGTAAAGCCCGGATCTGCATCAAACCTCTGCCAGCTTCCGACTGGGAAGGCTGAATCGACTCTGCTATTCGGGCTGTAGCTGTGAGATTTTGAATCGGAGTTCGGTATACCTGAGTTGGAGGCGGAAAAAGCTGTCGTCGACTGGACTCAGGAATCCACTGCCGAGCACGCTCGTCGAGTGCTTGTTGCATGTTTTTCCAGTCGAGTGCGCTCAGCCAAGTTGGCCAGGCGCGCCTCCTCCAAGGCCCGGGCCTTGGGGGTTTCTCCAACGATAGGAGTGTGAAGTGCATCCATATTGCGGCGGCGAAGCTCTTCCCTCTACTGCGAAGAAAGGGGCTCGGGGTGGTAATATTCGTGAACGCGCGACGGATCGCCGCCGCCATCGCCATCGTCGTCGCGGGGGAAGCCAGGAGGACTGCGGGGTCCGTTGACCATCAAGACTTCCGCCGCGGGATCGCTGCTGTCGCACTCGGATGCGGTCTCGACAGAGCCAGTCGAACAGGTCGTAGAGAGTTTCGTCGGGCTCGATTGCCGCGACTTGTGGGGTGGCCGACTGGCGGGCCACCGCGTGCCTCACCCACTGCTGGAGCCGCGACCGACCGGAACGCTTGCGTCGGCAAACAGCGGGGAGCGAGGACGCCACAGGAGCCGACCGATACTGAGTCGACGGCTGCTGAAGAAGGACGTCACGGACGCATGCGCGAAAGTGCGTCGCCCCGCGGATGGGGAGCGTCTCGACGTTGAGTGCAGCCTCTTGAAGCCAGGCGGAGTCCTCGGCGACGAAAACAAGCGCGCCGAGACGGATCTCGCGTCCCTCAGCCATTCCTCCGCCGGAAACCATGACGATGGGAATCGGAAAAATCGCAACTTCACCAACAAGTCGCTAAGACACCTGCCCCACGGTGGGCGCCAACTGTCGTGGGTCTAAGACTGACAGTAGAATGGGGGGTAGGTATGAGGAGGCAAGATCCTAGCTATGGCGAAGTTGTACACATGAGTTTTACGAGTTCAGGCCCTTCGCGGAGGAAGTAATAGCCCTACGTCTCGGTGCCCGGAGGCGGTCGACTGGATTATGCGTGTGTGTGTGTGTTACAGGGGGTGCGAACCCTTGTGCCAGTGGAGGGGGGTGGCTTATATAGAGTGAGCCAGGACCCCAACCAGCCCACGTTACAAGGAGTTCAATGTACATAAAGGGGGAGCGTTACAGGTAACGTCCATAATAAAGTGATATAAATGATCATTAAGTCTATGAGTAACGCCTGACCGTTGCTGTGTAGAGTGACTTTGTACCTTCTGTCTGTCGAGTGGTTTCTGTTACGATCGAGTGACATAGAACCTTCCGAGTGGAATGCTTCTGGTCGAGTGGATTCTGTTATCCTTTGAATACTACTGACTTTAAGGTGATGTCCTAGGGGAGGGTGTTTAGGTCAGGCCTATGACCCTACCCTAGGTACATAGCTTCATCAAAGACCTTCTCACCCGTAGCGCTGCTTAAGTCCGACCGAATCATGTTAGCAATTGCCGCATTTTATGATTATGAAATTTGGCAAATGGATGTCAAAACTGCATTCCTGAATGGATTTCTGGAAGAAGAGTTGTATATGATGCAACCTGAAGGTTTTATCGATCCAAAGGATGCTAACAAAGTGTGCAAGCTCCAGCGATCCATTTATGGACTGGTGCAAGCATCTCGGAGTTGGAATAAACGTTTTGATAGTGTGATCAAAGCATACGGTTTTATACAGACTTTTGGAGAAGCCTGTATTTACAAGAAAGTGAGTGAGAGCTCTGTAGCATTTCTAATATTATATGTGGATGACATATTGTTGATTGGAAATGATATAGAATTTCTGGATAGCATAAAAGGATACTTGAACAAGAGTTTTTCTGTGAAAGACCTCGGTGAAGCTGCTTACATATTGGGCATCAAGATCTATAGAGATAGATCAAGATGCTTACTTGGACTTTCACAAAGCACATACCTTGATAAAGTTTTGAAGAAGTTCAAAATGGATCAAGCAAAGAAAGGGTTCTTGCATGTGTTACAAGGTGTGAAGTTGGGTCAGACTCAATGCCCGACCACTGCAGAAGATAGAGAGAAAATGAAAGTCATTCCCTATGCTTCAGCCATAGGTTCTATCATGTATGCAATGCTGTGTACCAGACCTGATGTGTGCCTTGATATTAGTTTAGTAGGGAGGTACCAAAGTAATCCAGGAGTGGATCACTGGACAGCGGTCAAGAACATCCTGAAATACCTGAAAAGGACTAAGGATATGTTTCTTGTTTATGGACGTGACAAAGAGCTCGCCATAAATGGTTATGTCAAGATTAGGATTTGTCACTCCGATTGTCGGAGAGGTATCTCTGGGCCCTCTCGGTAATGCACATCATTATAAGCCCTGCAAGTAATGTAACTAATGAGTTAGTTGTGGGATGATGCATTACGGAACGAGTAAAGAGACTTGCCGATAACGAGGTTGAACTAGGTATGATGATACCGACGATCGAATCTCGGGCAAGTAACATACCGATGACAAAGGGAACAACGTATGTTGTTGTGCGATTTGACCGATAAAGATCTTCGTAGAATATGTAGGAACCAATATGAGCATCCAGGTTCCACTATTGGTTATTGAGTGGAGATGAGTCTCAGTTCTTGTCTACATAGTTCTCGAACCCGTAGGGTCCGCATGCTTAACGTTCGATGACGATATGTATTATGAGTTATGTGATTTGATGTACCAAAGGTTGTTCGGAGTCCCGGTTGTGATCACGAACATGACGAGGAGTCTCGAAATGGTCGATACATGAAGATTGATATATTGGAAGGTTATGTTTGGACACCGGAAAGGTTTTGGATAGGTTCGAGCATTTTCCAGAGTACCGGGGTTTACCGAAACCCCCCGGGGAGTTAATGGGCCTTAATGGGCCATGGTAGAAGATAGGAGGAGGCGGCCAAGTGGTGCTCCCCCCAAGCCCAATCCGAATTGGGGAGGGGGCCGGCCCCCCTTTCCTTCTCTCCCTCTTCCCTTCCTTCCCCCTCCTGGTTGGACTAGGAAAGGAGGGAAACCTACTCCTAGTAGGAGTAGGAATCCCCCCTTGGGGTGCGCCCTAGGAGGCCAGCCCTCCACTCCTTTATATACGAGGGAGGGGGCACCCCATAGACACACAAGTTGATTTCTTAGCCGTGTGTGGTGCCCCCCTCCACAGATTTCCACCTCGGTCATATTGTCGTAGTGCTTAGGCGAAGCCCTGCATCGGTAACTTCATCATCACTGTCACCACGCCGTCGTGCTGACGAAACTCTCCCTCGGCCTCAGCTGGATCTAGAGTTCGAGGGACGTCACCGAGCTGAACGTGTGTAGATCGTGGAGGTGCCGTGCGTTCGGTACTTGATCGGTTGGATCGTGAAGACGTTCGACTACATCAACCGCGTTACTTAACGCTTCCGCTTTCGGTCAACGAGGGTACATGGACACACTCTCCCCACTCGTTGCTATGCATCTCCTAGATAGATCTTGCATGATTGTAGGAAAAAAAATTAAAATACTGCGTTCCCCAACACGCCATGCCCGATTCCACCCCTTCGCCGGCCGGCGAGCCTCTCTGCCGGTAGATCCGACCATTCTAGCCCCGTTCCCGCCGGATCCCGTCCTGAAGGAGCACTTTCCAGTGCCGCCAGCCAGGAGCAGCAACTCCGCCGGCAGGAGACGCCCACCTTGACGCCATTGAAGCCGGTGCTCACCATGTCGTCCTCTCAGCCAGCCTCCTCGCCCTCGCACCCTCGCCCCAACCCAAGGTGAGCTCGCCTTTGCATCTTCCCTATGGCTAGTGATGGTATTGTACAAGTGCTGGGAGAAGCTGTCAAGCGTGCCGAACGCGTCGGAATTGCCAGGTGAAGTGAGAAGGTAGCTGTAGAAGCTGGATTTCTGAAGTTTTAAGAAGCTAGATAGATTCCAAACACGCCCTTAGCCAAGGAGTCCAGTTTTCACAAGAGAACCAAACACATCAAGTGACGCTTCAACTCCATTCGTGAGAAGTTCAAGGATGGAGACATAGAAATTTGCAAAATACATACGGATCTGAATGTGGCAGACCCGTCGACTAAACCTCTTCCGCGGGCAAAACATGATCAACACCGAGACTCCATGGGTGTTAGATTCATTACTATGTAATCTAGATTATTGACTTAGTGCAAGTGGGAGACTGTTGAAAATATGCCCTAGAGGCAATAATAAAGTGGTTATTATTATATTTCCTTAATCATGATAAAAGGTTTATTATTCATGCTATAATTGCATTGATTGGAAACTTAAATACATGTGTGAATACATAAGCAAAAACCAAGTCCCTAGTAAGCCTTTACTAGACTAGCTCGTTGATCAAAAGATGGTTAAAGTTTCCTGACCATAGACATGAGTTGTCATTTGATAACGAGATCACATCATTAGGAGAATGATGTGATGGACAAGACCCATCCGTTAGCATAGCATATGATCATTCAGTTTATTGCTACTGCTTTCTTAATGTCAAATACATGTTCTTTCGACCATGAGATCATGCAACTTCTGGACTCCAGAGGAATGCCTTGTGTGTATCAAACGTCACTTCGTAATTGGGTGATCATAAAGGTGCTCTACAGGTATCTCCGAAGGTGTCTGTTGAGTTGGCATGGATCGAGATTGGGATTTGTCACTCCGTATGACGGAGAGGTATCTCTGGGCCCTCTCGATAATACATCATCACAATAAGCTTGCAAGCAAAGTGACTAAGGGGTTAGTTGCAAGATGATGTATTACGGAACGAGTAAAGAGACTTGCGGTAACGAGATTGAACTAGGTATGAAGATACCGACGATCGAATCTCGGGCAAGTAATGATACATCTCCAACGTATCTATAATTTTTTATTGTTCCATGCTATTATATTGTCCATCTTGGATGTTTTATATGCATTTATATGCTATTTTAATTGATTTTTGGGACTAACCTATTAACCTAGAGCCAAGTGCCAGTTTCTGTTTTTTCCCTTGTTTTTTTAGTTTTACAGAAAAGGAATACCAAACGGAGTCCAATTGACGTGCCCATTTTTGATGATTTTTTATGGACCAAAAGAAGCCCTCGGAGTAAAAGAGTTGGGCCAGAAGAGTCCCGAGCCATCCACGAGGGTGGAGGGCGCGCCCCCTATCTCATGGATGACTCGGAAACCCCCCTGATGTGAGACCGACGCCAAAAATTCCTATAAATACAAAAAAACCCAGAAAGAAACCTAGATCGGGAGTTCCGCCGCCGCAAGCCTCTATAGCCACGAAAACCAATCGGGACCCTGTTCCGACACCCTGCCAGAGGGGGAATCCCTCACCGGTGGCCATCTTCATCATCCCGGCGCTCTCCATGACGGGGAGGGAGTAGTTCACCCTCGAGGCTGAGGGTATGTACTAGTAGCTATGTGTTTGATCTCTCTCTCTCTCGTGTTCTTGATTCGGCACGATCTTGATGTATCGCGAGCTTTGCTATTATAGTTGGATCTTATGATGTTTCTCCCCCTCTACTCTCTTGTAATGGATTGAGTTTTCCCTTTGAAGTTATCTTATCGGATTGAGTCTTTAAGGATTTGAGAACACTTGATGTATGTCTTGCATGTGCTTATCTCTGGTGACGATGGGATATTCACGTGATCTACTTGATGTATGTTTTGGTGATCAACTTGCGGGCTCAGTGACCTTGTGAACATATGCATAGGGGTTGGCACACATTTTCGTCATGACTCTCTGGTAGAAACTTTGGGACACTCTTTGAAGTTCTTTGTGTTGGTTTGAATAGATGAATCTGAGATTGTGTGATGCATATCGTATAATCATACCCACGGATACTTGAGGTGACATTGGAGTATCTAGGTGACATTAGGGTTTTGGTTGATTTGTGTCTTAAGGTGTTATTTTACTATGAACTCTAGGGCTGTTTGTAACACTTATAGGAATAGCCCAACGGATTGATCGGAAAGAATAACTTTGAGGTGGTTTCGTACCCTACAATAATCTCTTCGTTTTTTCTCCTCTATTAGTGACTTTGGAGTGACTCTTTGTTGCCTGTTGAGGGATAGTTATATGATCCAGTTATGTTATTATTGTTGAGAGAACTTGCACTAGTGAAAGTATGAACCCTAGGCCTTGTTTCGAAGCATTTCAATACCGTTTACGCTAACTTTTACCACTTTCTACCTTGCTGTTTTTATAATTTCAGATACAAAAACCTGTATCTACCATCCATATTGCACTTGTATCACCATCTCTTCGCCGAACTAGTGCACCTATACAATTTACTAATGTATTTGGTGTGTTGGGGACACAAGAGACTCTTTGTTACTTGGTTGCAGGGTTGTTTGAGAGAGACCATCTTCATCCTACACCTCCCACGAATTGATAAACCTTAGGTCATCAACTTGAGGGAAATTTGCTACTGTCCTACAAACCTCTGAACTTGGAGGCCCAACAACGTCTACAAGAAGAAGGTTGTGTAGTAGACATCAAGTAACATACCGACAGACAAAGGGAATCACATATGTTGTCATAACGGTTCGACCGATAAATATCTTCGTATAATATGTAGGAACCAATATGGGCATCCAGGTCCTGCTATTGGTTATTGACCGAAGAAGTGTCTCGGTCATGTCTACATCATTCTCGAACTCGTAGGGTCCGCACGCTTAACGTTCGTTGACGATATAGTACTATATGAGTTATGTATGTTGGTGATCGAATGTTGTTCGGAGTCCCGAATAAGATCACGGACATGCCGATCGAGGAGCTCCGGAATGGTCCATAGGTAAAGATTGATATATAGGATGGCGGTATTCGGGTTCCGGAAGAGTTTCGGAATGCACCGGATAATTATCGGAGTGCCAGAAGGGGTTCCGGGAGGCCACCGGTAGGTTATACCTACTTGGTGGGCCTCATGGGCCTGAGGAGGGAGGCACACCAACCCACAAGGGGCTGGGCGCACTCCACCTCCCCTGCCCACGCGCCAAAGGAAGGAGCGGGTGCCCTAGGGCAGCCGGCCCCCACTTTCCTTTTCCCCCTGCACCAAATATGGAAAGGGGGTGTGGCTAGGCAGGCGCCTAGGGCAGCCGCCGGCCCCCCTTTCCTTTCCCCCCTGCACCAAATATGGAAAGGGGGTGTGGCTAGGCAGGCGCCTAGGGCAGGCGCCGGCCCCTTGGGGCGCGCCCTAGGGCTGCCCCCTGATGGAAATATTCCCTAGAGGCAATAATAAAATGGTTATTATTATACTCCTTAATCATGATAAAGGTTTATTATTCATGCTAGAATTGTATTGGCCGGAAACTTAAATACATGTGTGCATACATAAACAAATGTCGTGTCCCTAGTGAGCCTCTACTAGACTAGCTCGTTGATCAAAAGATGGTTATGGTTTCCTAACCATAGACATGAGTTGTCATTTGATAATGGGATCACATCATTAGGAGAATGATGTGATGGAACAGACCCATCCGTTAGCTTAGCATATGATTGTTCAGTTTATTGCTACTGCTTTCTTAATATCAAATACATGTTCTTTCAACCATGAGATCATGCAACTCCCGGACTCCAGAGGAATGCCATGTGTGTATCAAATGTCACTTCGTAATTGGGTGATCATAAAGGTGCTCTACAGGTATCTCCGAAGGTGTCTGTTGAGTTGGCATGGATCGAGATTGGGATTTGTCACTCCGTATGACGGAGAGGTATCTCTGGGCCCTCTCGATAATACATCATCATAATAAGCTTGCAAGCAAATTACTAAGGAGTTAGTTATGAGTTGATGTATTACGGAACGAGTAAAGAGACTTGCGGTAACGAGATTGAACTAGGTATGAAGATACCGACGATCGAATCTCGGGCAAGTAACATATTGACAGACAAAGGGAATCACGTATGTTGTCATACGGTTCGACCGATAAAGATATTTGTAGAATATGTAGGAACCAATATGGGCATCCAGGTTCCGCTATTGGTCATTGACCAGAGAGGTGTCTCAGTCAAACTACATAGTTCTCGAACCCGTAGGGTCCGCACGCTTAACATTCGTTAATGATATAGTGTTATATGAGTTATATGATTTTGTGACCGAATGTTGTTCAGAGTCTCGGATGAGATCACAGACATGACGAGGAGCTCCAGAATGGTCCGGAGGTAAAGATTGATATATAGGACGATAGTATTTGTTCACTGGAAAGGTTTAAGAAGTACCGGGTATTTTATCGGAGTGCCGGCAGGGGTTCCGGGAGGCCAGCGGCAAGCAATGGGCCTTATGGGCCAAAGGGGGGAAGCACACTAGCCCACAAGGGGGCTCGTGCGCCCCTCCACCCCTTGCCCACGCACCAAAGAGGGAGGGAAGGAAGGGGGAGGCGCCCCAAAGGCAGACAACCCCCCTTTCTTTCCCCCATGCACAAATATGGAAGGGGGGATTCGGCCAGGGCAGGCACCCTAGGGCTGCCGCCGGCCACTTGGGGTGCCCTAGGGGCTGCCTCCCCTCCTCCTCCACCTATATATATGAGAGGAGGGAGAGGGGCAAAGCACACCACGATTCCCTAGCCGTGTGCGATGCCCCTCTCCCTCTAGTACGTCCCTCGGTCATACTTTTGGAGTGCTTAGGCGAAGCCCTGCGGAGATAGCATCACAATCAGCATCACCACGCCATCATGCTGCCGGAACTCATCTACTACTTCGCCCGTCTTGCTGGATCAAGAAGGCGAGGACGTCACTGAGCTGAAGGTGTGTTGAACGCGGAGGTGTCGTACGTTCGGTACTTTATCGGTTGGATCGCGAAGAAGTTCGACTACATCAACCGCGTTAATAAACACTTCCACTTACGGTCTACGAGGGTACGTAGACATACTCTCCCCCTCGTTGCTATGCATCTCCATGGATAGATCTTGCGTGTGCGTATAATTTTTTTGTTTTCCATGCAACGTTCCCCAACACCCCCTCCCCCTCCACCTATATATATGAGAGGAGGGGAGGGGTGCCACACACCACGATTCCCAAGCCGTGTGCCAGCGCCCCCTCTTCCTCTAGTTCATCATCCGCTCTAAACCGTTGTGCTTGGTGAAGCCCTGTGGAATAGTTTCACCACCACCGTCATCACGCCATCATGTTGCCGAAACTCATCTACTACTTCGCCTCTCTTGCTGGATCGAGAAGGCGAGGACATCATCAAGCTGAACGTGTGCTGAAAGCAGAGGTGTCGTACGTTCGGTGTTTGATCGGAACAAATCGTGAAGTTGTACGACTACATGAACCGCGTTGATAAACGCTTCCGCTTAGCGATCTACAAGGGTATGTAGTGAAGGAAATATGCCCTAGAGCAATAATAAAGTTGTTATTTATATTTCCTTATATCATGATAAATGTTTATAATTCATGCTAGAATTGTATTAACCGGAAACTTGATACATGTGTCGATACATAGACAAAACACAGTGTCCCTAGTAAGCCTCTACTAAACTAGCTCGTTAATCAAAAATGGTTAAGTTTCCTAACCATAGACATGTGTTGTCATTTAATGAACGGGATCACATCATTAGGAGAATGATGTGATGGACAAGACCCATCCGTTAGCTTAGCATGATGATCGTTAAGTTTTATTGCTATTGCTTTCTTCATGTCATATATATATTCCTTTGACTATGAGATTGTGCAACTCCCGGATAACGGAGGAATACCTTGTGTGCTATCAAACGTCACAACGTAACTGGGTGATTATATAGATGCTCTACAGGTATCTCCGAAGGTGTTTGTTGGGTTGGCGTAGATCGAGATTAGGATTTGTACTCCGAGTATCGGAGAGGTATCTCTGGGCCCTCTCGGTAATACACATCATGATAAGCCTTGCAAGCAATGTGACTAATGAGTTAGTTGCGGGATGATGTATTATGGAATGAGTAAAGAGACTTGCCGGTAACGAGATTGAACTAGGTATGAAGATACCGACGATCGAATCCCGGGCAAGTAACATACCGATGACAAAGGGAATGACGTATGTTGTCATTGCGGTTTGACCGACAAAGATCTTCGTAGAATATGTAGGAACCAATATGAGCATCTATGTTCCGCTGTTGGTTATTGACCGGAGATGTGTCTCGGTCATGTCTACATAGTTCTCAAACCCGTAGGGTCCGCACGCTTAACGTTCGATGATGATTTGTATTATGAGTTATGTGTTTTGGTGACGGAAGATTGTTCGGAGTCCCGAATGAGATCACGGACATGACGAGGAGTCTCAAAATGGTCGAGAGGTAAATATTGATATATTGGATGATAGTATTCGGACACCGGAAGTGTTTCGAAATGTACCGGAGTACCGGGGGGTTACCGGAACCCCCTGGGGGAATATTTGGGCCCTATGGGCCATAGGAGGGAGGCAAGGCAGCCCACAAGGGTGCCCCCCAAGGGAGGAGTCCAAATTGAACTAGGGGAGGGGGTGGCGCCCCCTTTCCTTCCCCTTCTCCCTCTCCCCCCCCTTCCCCCTCCGGTAAAAGGAAGGGGGGCCGAATTGGACTAGGAGCCCAATTGGGACTCCTCCCACTTGGGGCGCCCCTAGGCCGGCCTCCTACCCTCTCCCTCCTTTATATATGAGGGTGGGGAGGCACCTCTAAGACACACCAACAATTGTTAGCCGTGTGCGGCGCCCCCCTCCACAGTTTACGCCTCCGGTCATATTCACGTAGTGCTTAGGCGAAGCCCTGCGTGGATCACTTCACCATCACTATCACCACACCGTCGTGCTGACGGGACTCTCCCTTGACACTTTGCTGGATCAAGAGTTCGAGGAACGTCATCGAGCTGAACATGTGAAGAACTCGGAGGTGCCGTACGTTCGGTGCTTGATCAGTCGGAACGAGAAGAAGTTCGACTACATCAACCGCGTTGTCAAACGCTTCTGCTTTCGGTCTACGAGGGTACGTGGACACACTCTCCCCCTCTCGTTTCTATGCATCTCCTATGTAGATCTTGCGTGAGTGTAGGATTTTTTTTGAAATTTCATGCTACGTTTCCCAACATGTAGATGTTCTCCCCCTCTCGTAGCTATGCATCTCCATGGATAGATCTTGCGTGTGCATAGATTTCTTTTAATTTTCCATGCAACGTTCCCCAACACGAATATCTACTCAACTTTGGTACTCCCTTTATCCATGTATATAGGGCCTAATCTGTTTTCGAGGCTAACTTTGACCACATGTTAGAGCAATAATATATGACATGCAAGTTATTACACAAAGCATATCGTCAAATTCATACGCAAAAGGAGCTTCTAATGATATAATTTCCACATTATACATCTCATATACTATTAATCTTATCAATGGTCAAAGGCAGTCTCGAAAAACGCATGAAGCCCTATAGATATGGATGGAGAGGGTATAACAAACGGTTAGTCCACATACAAGTTGACGTAGATTTCTTGAGTGACTACTTCTAATTTGATTGAGAAATAGACATTCATAGTTATTCAATCTTGTCCCTTTTAACTTGAGCAAAGAACCGTATTGGATGTTTTTTAGTGCCAAACTAGTTTTATGTCCAAGTCGATCCACCCCCCACGCGCGCAAAAGTCTCAAACCATATGATATATTTTACAAAACCGAAATCATAAGAATGGCGACGTTACCATGAACTGATAGAGGCCATGCATCCTTCTAGCCATTGAAGGGAATCTTAGGCATGGATTTAAGTTCTCACCACGAATTGGATGTACACGATGAACCTTGAAATTACACTATGCATTGGTTGTATGATGAGTTAGTGGTTGTTAGAGAAATTTGAACGAAATTGTAGTGATGACGATACTCACACGCAACGGGCCTCTAGTAGCTATTTTTTTGGGGTACCAGAATCTATCCATACTGATCGGAGGAGGATGTATATGCATATCACAATGTCCTCCATCATTACATTTGCGCTCATTTATGATACTCCAAAATGAATATGAGCCATCCATTTCTTTCAATCCAATGGATGGTCTCAATTGGTACTCCAAAGTGAGGACGAGAGAGTGCCAACCCAAAAAGTAATGGAGTACCTGAGTACATGGGTAAAAAGGTAATATACATAACAATTAATACTCCGAAGATAATTTATTTTCATTCCTCACCTTAATGTATTTACTTTTCTCTCGAGAAAACTCTAATCTATTCACCTTAATGTCTTTCGACTACTACAAACAAGTTATTCGACCTAACCCCACTAATCACTATAGAACCTCAATTATTCTTTCACTAGGATATGCGCCAATGGAAGCCATAATGGCGTGCACCAGAGAACTAGACGACATTCAGGGCATGATCACCAAGCCATGGGGAGCGACAGCGACCAGGGGTGGTTGCTCGAGCGGCATCACCCGGGACATGATCATCAATAGTGCCACACGCTAATTGCGTGCCTGCGATCTCACATGTGGCCCCAACCTTGTAAGAGCTCATAGCCAAGATTTTTTTTATCACTGAAAGTGCAACTATCCTGGGTGGTTTTGGTAATTCCTAACAACATATAGCTCATTGAGCTAATGATATCTCAAGATAAATATTTCAGGAAAGCTCAATCATTGGCATGGCATGGATGAGAAATGTGGATCCCCCAAAATTCTAAGGACAGAAGATTGGCTCAAGCTCTAAAGCTCAAGACTCTACATTTTACTTTTAGTGATCCAAGATCACATTGAGTCCATAGGAAAAGCCAATACTATTAAAAGGGGAAGAGGTGTTGCTTAATGGCTTACTTGCTCAAAGTGCTTAGTGATATGCTCCAAAACCCTCAACCACTTTCTCATATCCACATATGTCCCAAACCAAAAGTCAAACTCGGCCCCACCAAAACTTTCTATCCGGCACCACCGAGTTCAGTTGACATAGACACTGCCACAAAACCCCAGTCACTTTGGTCCTACCGATAGGGATCTCGGTCTCACTGAGATGGGATTGCAAACTCTCTGTTTCCCTTCGTAATGTTTCGGTCCAACTGAGATGAGCGATCGGTCCCACCGAGTTCGCAATGCAAACTCTCTGTTTTCCTTTCGTAACGTTTCGGTCTCACCGAGATGAGAGAATCGGTCCCACCGAGTTTGCCTGACCAACTCTCTGTTAGCTTATTACCAAAATCGGTCCCACCGAGTTTGTGTAATCGGTCTCACCGAGATTACGTTATGCCCTAACCCTAATGAAATTAGTCCCACCGAGTTGACATGTCGGTCCCACCGAAAAGCCTAACATTCACATTTTGAACTAAATTGGTCTGACCGAGTTTCATTATTCGGTCCCACCGAGTTTGGTGATTTGTGTGTAACGGTTAGATTTTGTGTGGAGGCTATATATACCCCTCCACCCACTCTTCATTCGTGGGGAGAGCCATCAGCACATGCCTACACTTTCCATCATACATTTTCTGAGAGAGAACCACCTACTCATGTGTTGAGGTCAAGATATTCCATTCCAACCATATGAATCTTGATCTCTAGCCTTCTCCAAGTTGCTTTCCACTCAAATCATGATTTCACCAAATCCAAATCTGTGTGAGAGAGTTGAGTGTTGGGGAGACTATCATTTGAAGCACAAGAGCAAGGAGTTCATCATCAACACACCATCTATTACCTTTTGGAGAGTGGTGTCTCCTAGATTGGTTAGGTGTCACTTGGGAGCCTCCGTCAAGATTGTGGAGTTGAACCAAGGAGTTTGTACAGGCAAGGAGATCGCCTACTTCGTGAAGATCTACCCTAGTGAGGCAAGTCCTTCGTGGGCGATGGCCATGGTGGGATAGACAAGGTTGCTTCTTCGTGGACCCTTCATGGGTGGAGCCCTCCGTGGACTCGCGCAACCGTTACCCTTTGTGGGTTGAAGTCTCCATCAACGTGGATGTACGATAGCACCACCTATCGGAACCACGCCAAAAATCTCGTGTCTACATTGCGTTTGCTCCCTCCAAACTCCTCCCTTTACCTTCATGTGCAATGTTTTACATTCCGCTGCTATACCCTTAGACTTGCATGTGTAGGTTGGTTGCTTGACTAGTGCTAAGTTGCTAAAATCTGCCAAGACTTAAAATTGGGAAAAGGCTAGATTTTTATTTCGAAAAGTAGTCTAATCACCCCCCCTATAGACATACTTTCGATCCTACAAGTGGTATCAGAGCTACGGTCTCCATTTGCCTTGATTTCCATAGCTTTTGGTGATCATAGCCTTGGTTTCACAACCTAGGAGAGTATGGCGTCTAGCGAGGGAAATTACCACCGTAGAGGTCCTTACTTTGATGGTACTAATTTGCTAGTTGGAAGCATAAGATGAAAATGCATATTCTTGGACATAACCCCGCCGTTTGGGCTATTGTGTGTATTGGCTTGCAAGGTGAATTCTTTGATCGGAGAGAACCGAACCGTGAAGCTACCGCGGAACAGTTGAAGATGCTGCAATACAACGCTCAAGCTTGTGATATCCTCTTCAACAGATTGTGCCCCGAAGAATTCAACAAAATCAGTCGTCTTGAGAATGCAAAGGAAATTTGGGATACTTTGATTGATATGCACGAGGGTACCGACTCCGTCAAGGAACCCAAATTGGATGTGCTTCAAAGTCAACTTGACAAGTTCAAAATGAAGGATGGTGAAGGTGTCGCTGAAATGTACTCTAGGCTTGCTCTCATCACAAATGAGATTGCCAGCTTAGGGAGTGAAGAGATGATCGATAGATTCATCATCAAGAAGATCCTAAGAGCCTTGGATGGAAAATATGATACCGTGTGCACATTGATCCAAATGATGCCCAACTACAAAGATCTCAAGCCAACGGAAGTCATTGGAAGAATTGTTGCTCATGAGATGTCAGTTAAGAATAAGGAAGAGCTCCACAACAAGTCAAGTGGTGCTTACAAAGCCTCATGTGAAGCTCCCACATCATCAAGTGAGAAACAAATCTTCAATGAAGAATTGAGCCTAATGGTGAAGAACTTCAACAAGTTCTACAAGAGTAGAAGCAAGGAGAGAAGTTCCAAGTCAAGGTCCTACAATGACAAAAGATCTTCAAGTCGTGAACGAAATTGCTACAATTGTGGAAGACCCGGACACTACTCAAATGAGTGTATGGCTCCCTACAAAAGAAGAGAAGATTCTCCCAAAAGAAGAAGTAGAAGAGAAGAATCGCCACCAAGAGAGAGAAGGAGTAGAGATGATCGTTATGAATGTAGAACCTCTCGAAGAAGCAAGGATTCAGAAAGGAAGGACAGATCATCAAGGAGCTACACAAAGCGAAGACATCAAGCTCACGTTGGTGAATGGGTATCCGGCTCCGACTCCGACCATCACTCCGAAAGAAGTTATCACTCCGACTCCGAATATACTCAAGATGAAGGTGTTGCCTGTCTAGCACTTGTGTCAACCAACTCCTACGACATATTTGACTCACCAAATGAAGGAATTGGAAAATGCTTCATGGCTAAAGACCCAAAGGTATCACACCCCGAGTATGTTGATTTCAATAGTGATGAAGATGATTTGCTAGGAGATGATGATTTACTTGTTGATAACTCTAGTTATGAAAACTATGATGAACTTGCTATTAATCATGCCAATCAAGATTAAACGAATGACGATGATAAGAAGGAGATTGAGCATCTAACTAAAGAACTAAACACTCTTAAGTTAGCTCATGAAACTACCTTGGAAGATCATCGAGAACTTTTAAAGACTCATGAGAAGCTATGCTTTGAAAAGATCAACCTTGAGCAAGAGCATGAGTTATTAAAAGCAATCAATGATGATCTTCGCAAGAGAAGCTCTTCTTACATTGCCAAGCGTTTACTCTTGTCTACTTACATGCCACAAGTAAAATCTAGCAACAAGAGTAAGAAAGATTCTTCATCTAGTAGTAACAATAATCATGCTAAATCCAATGTTGTTGCTTCTAGTAGTTCTCTTGATTCCACTAATGATCCTATTAGCCAAGTTACACTTGAGCAAGAAAATAGCTTATTGAAGGGAATTATAGAGAAAGGTGTTTACAAGAACCTTGCTGGAAGTAAGCAATTTGAGGAAATTCTACGCAAGCAAGGAAGACACCGGAAGAATCAAGGTGTTGGTTTTGAACGGAAGTTCAATGCCAATGGAGTTGAGTGGGAAGAAGATCAATACCCCAAGATGAAGTTTGTTCCTCAACAAGAGAAGTATGATCCTACTTCTTTCCAAGGAACACAAGCTCAAGATGATCTTCCACCACAAGACCACAAGCAAAAAGGCAAGGACAAGCTTCAAGAGGAGATTGATGCATTTGAAGAAGTTCTCAAAGCCTTGGTCAAGTGGGTTCTTAAGACTACATCAAGTTCCACTACATCAGGTACGACTACAACTCCACGGATTCCCATCAAGATGGTGTGGATCCCGAAGAAGAAGAACTAGAGAGTTCTTGAGGGTGACTCCACCAACATACTTCACTCATATTCTTTGGTGAGGACATGTGCAAAAAACTTCCACATCTTGCACTAGTTCAAGGAGTCACAAACCCTCTTGTTGGTAAGACAAAGGACAAGGTAACCTAATGCTTTCATGGACATCATCTATGTGTACATCACTCTATGTCTATGGATATCCTTGTTTGTTCCTTGTGGGACTAACCCCTGTAGGTATTGAAAGTGCAACTCACTCCAATGGATTGCTCCAAATGATCTACATCGACATTGAGCGTCCACATCTTCAACACCTACATGAAGTCATCATCGACAAAACCCAAGGTTAGTTCATCCCTCTTAGGGGGGATATCACATCTAGGGGGAGCTTTACTCTAATCAATTGAGCTAAAGCAACTCTAATGATGTGAACACAACAATGCTTTATGTAAAAGTGGTAACCCCACTTGTGCTTAAAACGATGAGTATGACCTATGATCAAATGTTCTCATTTGACTCCTAAGTCAATATACTCATATATAGATGACCTAGTCATCGCCAATTGCTTGATAGATGCTAGAGTGTTTGTGCATGCTTTGTCACATATTTCATTTGCCATTTTATTGTGTGAGCATGTTGGTTGCATATTTTACTCATTCGAGGACATCCATTTGTTGTTTTGATTGTTTGGCTTTTTCTATTTTGCCAAATGGATGGACAAGAATGCCTAAGAACTCCCTCTAGCTATTTATGCTTTTCTCGTCTCAAACTCTATTCATGCTACATCACAAAGTTTGATCAAGTCAGATTCGAACCACTCTGTGTGAGGAGCACTCAGAGTCCCCGATTTGTCATAGACTTAAACTTCCAAAACCTCTTTGTGCATTTCGGTATGACCGAGTCATCCACTTCGGTCACACCGAGTTCACTAAGTTGATCTAGGTTTTCCATCTCGGTGCAACCAATTTGAACCCTTCGGACACACTGAGTTGCAGTAACCGCTTGCAATTCTGCATCTCGGTGCCACCGAGTTGTTCCACTCGGTCACACCGACAGGGTCGGGATATATAAACCCACGGGTGAGATTTTGGAAATTTCTTCAAAATCCTCAGCCCGCGCGTGTGTCCTGCTCTGCCTTCTCGGGTCTCTGGATCATCTCCTCACCGCCAGCGACCTCCCGCTGCTGGTTTCCATCACCGTCAACAGAAATCTGCTCCGCCGTTGCCGCCGTAGCAAACTCCCGCCGAACTAGGGTATGGGTTCGACTCTTTGTGCTAATTCCTTACTCCGATTCATAGCACATTGCTTTGCCATGATATTTACCACGTATGAGAACAATCTATCCACAGAAAACATCCTTTAGGTTTTATTTGATTTGAAAATTTAGGGTTAGGTCTCCGCCAAACTCATCTCGGACCGACCGAGTTGTAGAAATCGGTCTCACCGACTTGGCTTAGCCCATTGCACATGCGTTTCGGTCTAACCAAAAACTGCAAATCGGTGCGACCGAGCTCGACACTCTGTGAAACCCTAGCAATCTCGGTGCCACCGAACTGTCACTCGGTCTGACTGTGTTCACTAGTTGAGGCTCCAAAAATTGCTTCGGTATCACCGAGTTTACCAAATCGGTAGCTCCGAAATGCTTTCTGTGGAGAACTAAAACTAAGTTTTGAATCATCTGTTTTGCAAAAACTCTGCACTTTGTGATGCTCATCCACTCTACCTCATCTACATCTATTCACAGGGTTTGTTGTCAGTGTGTTTGCCAAGATGTCTGACCAGAGTGACAGTCAGAACAGATCTGAAGAACAAGTGCAATTGAGTGAGAGTTCTGATCCCTCAAGCAGCTATGATGAGGGCAGCAGGAGCACACCTAGTAACTTACCCAAGGCAGCCACCAGATCAAGAAAGAAGAGAACCTCAGACTCCGAGGATGAGGACTATGTGGCTGTTGAGGATGAGGCCACCTCAAGGAAGAAAGTGTTGAAGAAAGAATATGGCACAGCTGCCACAACTAAGCCAGGGTTGCACAAGAAGGCACCTGCCAGAAGAGAATCCCAATGTCAAAGCCAAGGAAAGTTCCAATAGGAGAAACCATTAAATTCACCATAGAATCAGATGATGGTGAAGTAGTTGGAGATGACAAGAAGAAAAAGAGGGCAAGAACCACAACTGCAAAAGTTCT
The DNA here is from genome assembly GCF_018294505.1 of Triticum aestivum. Taxonomy (NCBI): domain Eukaryota; kingdom Viridiplantae; phylum Streptophyta; class Magnoliopsida; order Poales; family Poaceae; genus Triticum; species Triticum aestivum. The sequence continues at coordinate 362,035,104 of NC_057805.1, forward strand.
TGGAAAATCAACTATGGTAAGAGATCCAGAAGAAGAGGAAGAGGAAGAGGATGCTGCTCCAGCTCCCAAGTCTCAGAAGCTTATGGGAGAAGCTATCAAGTCAGGGGCTGCAACATCAAAGCCCAAGCCTACTCCCAAAGCAACAACTCAAGCTCATAAACCCCCTAAGCCTAAGAGAAGCACCAGAAACATTCCTGCTGAAGAAAAGAACAAGGCCCCAGTGCCCCAAGCTGAAGAAGAGGATGATGAAGCCCTAGTGCTAAGGAAACCGAAACCCAAGATTCCAGACCACAATGATGCTCATCCAGTAGCTGAAGACATGCACATCAGGAAAGATGCTGGACTAAGATTATGGAGACAATCTGGTCCCTATGCTGTGAGGAGGAGGACTGCAGTTGATTACAGGTTTCATACCAAAGAACAACAAGACTTCTATGAGACTATCTTGCTTGACAAGAAGCCAATTGTTTGTGACATGAGATGGGTTGATTGGGATTACATCAAGGAGAAAGAAGATCACTTCCCATGAGTATATGACAGCTTCAAAGTATGTGGAGTTGATAAGTTTGTTGGTCAGAGACTCACCAAATGGAATGATGAGCTAATCATGCAGTTTTACTCCACTGCTCACTTCTATTCAGATGGAAGGATAGTATGGATGTCTGGAGGTACAAGGTACCAATCAACAGTTGAAGAATGGGCTGAATTGATCAATGCTCCAGAAGAACATGAGGATGACTTGGATGTGTATGCCAAGAAGAAGAAAGACCACAACTCTATGGCAAACATGTACAAAGAGATCCCTGATAAAGCTTTGGAGACACACAAGCTTGGATCTGTACACTCTCTTTTGTCTGGTCTGCCTACTATCAACACCATCCTAAGGCACACTTTGCTACCCAAGTCTGGAGATCACAAGATGATTAGAGGACATTCCATCAACTTGCTGCAACTATTTGATGTCCCTCAAAAGTTCAAGGTCATGAGTCTGATTGTAGAGACAATCAAGAGGACAGCTGCTGACCAGAAGAGATCTTGTGGGTATGCTCCACATATTCAGGACCTCATCAACTTCAAGATGGGCACATGAACTTACTTGTTGGACAAGGAGCATCTACCTCTATATCCTGAATTTGAAGACAACAAAGTTGTGATGAATGAGGATGAACCATCATCAGCTCAAGCACAAGAGAAGAGAGCTAAAGCTAAGGCACAGAAAGCTGCCAAGATGCCAAGTGTTGAGGAAGCATCTCAAGTTTTCCTGAAGAGCAAGCAAGATCAGCTATCATATCTGATCCAATCTACTTTGAGGATTGAGAAGGGCTTGGCCACCCTGACTAAGAATCAGGAGAGCTTGGAGAGGATCATAGAAACAAAATTTTATGATCTTGATCTGAAGGTTACTGAGATACAAACAGCAAGTGCCTAGAGGTCAGAGGTCTACTATAGTGCCAGTATCAGATACTAGAGCTACAGCGCCAGCACCACCAGCTACAGCTTCAGTGCGACCTGTTGGGAACGTAGTAATTTCAAAAAAATTCCTACGCACACGCAAGATCATGGTGATGCATAGCAACGAGAGGGGAGAGTGTTGTTCACGTACCCTCGTAGACCGAAAGCGGAAGCGTTAGCACAACGCGGTTGATGTAGTCGTACGTCTTCACGATCCGACCGGTCAAGTACCGAACGCACGACACCTCCGATTTCAGCACACGTTCAGCCCGATGACGTCCCTCGAACTCCGATCCAGCCGAGTCTTGAGGGAGAGTTTCGTCAGCACGATGGCATGGTGACGATGATGATGTTCTACCGACGCATGGCTTCGCCTAAGCACCGCTACAGTATTATCGAGGTGGACTATGGTGGAGGGGGCACCGCACACGGCTAAAAGATCAATGATCAATTGTTGTGTCTTTGGGGTGCCCCCCTGCCCTCGTATATAAAGGAGCAAGGAGGGGAGAGGCGGCCGGCCAGGAGAGGGGCGCGCAAGGAGGAGTCCTACTCCCCCTCCCTTCCTTGTTGGATTAAGAGAAGGGGGAAAGAGGAGGAGGAGAAGAAGGAAAGGGGGCGCCCCCCCTCCTTGTCCAATTCGGACTAGAGGGGGAGGGGGCATGCCGCCTGCCCTGGCCGCCCCTCCTCTTCTCCACTAAGGCCCATGTAGGCCCATTAATCCCCCGTGGGGTTCCGGTAACCCTCCGGTACTCCGGTATATATCCGATAACCCCCGGAACCATTCCGGTGTCCGAATATAGTCATCGAATATATCAATATTCATGTCTCGACCATTTCGGGACTCCTCGTCATGTCCGTGATCACATCCAGGACTCCGAACTACCTTCGGTACATCAAAACATATAAACTCATAATATAACTATCATCGAAACTTTAAGCGTGCGGACCCTACGGGTTCGAGAACTATGTAGACATGACCGAGACACGTCTCCGGTCAATAACCAATAGCGGAACCTGGATGCTCATATTGGCTCCCACATATTCTACGAAGACCTTTATCGGTCAAACCGCATAACAACATACGTTGTTCCCTTTGTCATCGGTATGTTACTTGCCCGAGATTCGATCGTCGGTATCTCAATACCTAGTTCAATCTCGTTACCGGCAAGTCTCTTTACTCATTCCGTAATACATCATCCCGCAACTAACTCATTAGTTGCAATGCTTGCAAGGCTTAAGTGATGTGCATTACCGAGTGGGCCCAAAGATACCTCTCCGACAATCGGAGTGACAAATCCTAATCTCGAAATACGCCAACCCAACAAGTACCTTTGGAGACACCTGTAGAGCACCTTTATAGTCACCCAGTTACGTTGTGACGTTTGGTAGCACACAAAGTGTTCCTCCGGTAAACGGGAGTTGCATAATCTCATAGTCATAGGAACATGTATAAGTCATGAAGAAAGCAATAGCAGAATACTAAACGATCGTGTGCTAAGCTAACGGAATGGGTCAAGTCAATCACATCATTCTCCTAATGATGTGATCCCGTTAATCAAATGACAACTCATGTCTATGGCTAGGAAACATAACCATCTTTGATCAACGAGCTAGTCAAGTCGAGGCATACTAGTGACACTCTGTTTGTCTATGTATTCACACAAGTATTATGTTTCCGGTTAATACAATTCTAGCATGAATAATAAACATTTATCATGATATAAGGAAATAAATAATAACTTTATTATTGCCTCTAGGGCATATTTCCTTCAGTCTCCCACTTGCACTAGAGTCAATAATCTAGATTACACAGTAATGATTCTAACACCCATGGAGCCTTGGTGCTGATCATGTTTTGCTCGTGGAAGAGGCTTAGTCAACGGGTCTGCAACATTCAGATCCGTATGTATCTTGCAAATTTCTATGTCTCCCACCTGGACTAGATCCCGGATGGAATTGAAGCGTCTCTTGATGTGCTTAGTTCTCTTGTGAAATCTGGATTCCTTCGCCAAGGCAATTGCACCAGTATTGTCACAAAAGATTTTCATTGGACCCGATGCACTAGGTATGACACCTAGATAGGATATGAACTCCTTCATCCAAACTCCTTCATTTGCTACTTCCGAAGCAGCTATGTACTCCGCTTCACATGTAGATCCCGCCACAACGCTTTGTTTAGAACTGCACCAACTGACAGCTCCACCGTTCAATGTAAACATGTATCCGGTTTGCGATTTAGAATCATCTGGATTAGTGTCAAAGCTTGCATCGACGTAACCATTTACGACTAGCTCTTTGTCACCTCCATAAACGAGAAACATATCCTTAGTCCTTTTTAGGTATTTCAGGATGTTCTTGACCGCTGTCCAGTGATCCACTCCTGGATTACTTTGGTACCTCCCTGCTAAACTTATAGCAAGGCACACATCAGGTCTGGTACACAGCATTGCATACATGATAGAGCCTATGGCTGAAGCATAGGGAACATCTTTCATCTTCTCTCTATCTTCTGCAGTGGTCGGGCATTGAGTCTTACTCAACTTCACACCTTGTAACACAGGCAATAACCCTTTCTTTGCTTGATCCATTTTGAACTTCTTCAAAACTTTGTCTAGGTATGTGCTTTGTGAAAGTCCAATTAAGCGTCTTGATCTATCTCTATAGATCTTGATGCCCAATATATATGCAGCTTCACCGAGGTCTTTCATTGAAAAACTCTTATTCAAGTATCCCTTTATGCTATCTAGAAATTCTATATCATTTCCAATCAGTAATATGTCATCCACATATAATATCAGAAACGCTACAGAGCTCCCACTCACTTTCTTGTAAATACAGGCTTCTCCAAAAGTCTGTATAAAACCGAATGCTTTGATCACACTATCAAAGCGTTTATTCCAACTCCGAGAGGCTTGCACCAGTCCATAAATGGATCGCTGGAGCTTGCACACTTTGTTAGCTCCTTTTGGATCGACAAAACCTTCCGGTTGCATCATATACAACTCTTCTTCTAGAAATCCATTCAGGAATGCAGTTTTGACATCCATTTGCCAAATTTCATAATCATAAAATGCGGCAATTTCTAACATGATTCGGACAGACTTAAGCATCGCTACGGGTGAGAAAGTCTCATCGTAGTCAATCCCTTGAACTTGTCAAAAACCTTTTGCAACAAGTCGAGCTTTATAGACAATAACATTACCGTCAGCGTCAGTCTTCTTCTTGAAGATCCATTTATTCTCAATGGCTTGCCGATCATCGGGCAAGTCAACCAAAGTCCACACTTTGTTCTCATACATGGATCCCATCTCAGATTTCATGGCCTCAAGCCATTTTGCGGAATCTGGGCTCACCATCGCTTCTTCATAGTTCGTAGGTTCGTCATGGTCCATTAACATAACCTCTAGAACAGGATTACCGTACTACTCTGGTGCGGATCTCACTCTGGTTGACCTACGAGGTTCAGTAACAACTTGATCTGAAGTTTCATGATCATCATCATTAACTTCCTCACTAATTGGTGTAGGTGTCACAGGAACCGGTTTCTGTGATGAACTACTTTCCAATAAGGGAGCAGGTACAGTTACCTCATCAAGTTCTACTTTCCTCCCACTCACTTCTTTCGAGAGAAACTCCTTCTCTAGAAAGATTCCAAATTTAGCAACAAATGTCTTGCCTTCGGATTTGTGATAGAAGGTGTACCCAACAGTCTCTTTTGGGTATCCTATGAAGACACATTTCTCCGATTTGGGTTCGAGCTTATCAGGTTGAAGCTTTTTCACATAAGCGTCGCAGCCCCAAACTTTAAGAAACGACAACTTTGGTTTCTTGCCAAACCACAGTTCATAAGGTGTCGTCTCAACGGATTTCGATGGTGTCCTATTTAACGTGAATGCAGTCGTCTCTAAAGCATAACCCCAAAACGATAGCGGTAAATCAGTAAGAGACATCATAGATCGCACCATATCTAGTAAAGTACGATTACGACGTTCGGACACACCATTACGCTGTGGTGTTCTGGGTGGCGTGAGTTGCGAAACTATTCCGCATTGTTTCAAATGAAGACCAAACTCGTAACTCAAATATTCTCCTCCACGATCAGATCGTAGAAACTTTATTTTCTTGTTACGATGATTTTCAACTTCACTCTGAAATTCTTTGAACTTTTCAAATGTTTCAGACTTATGTTTCATTAAGTAGGTATATCCATATCTGCTCAAATCCGCCGCGAGCCTCAACATTCATCGGACCACATACATCTGTATGTATGATTTCCAACAAATTTGTTGCTCGCTCCATAGTTCCGGAGAACGGCGTTTTAGTCATCTTGCCGATGAGGCACGGTTTGCAAGTACCAAGTGATTCATAATCAAGTGGTTCCAAAAGTCCATCAGTATGGAGTTTCTTCATGCGCTTTACACCGATATGACCTAAACGGTAGTGCCACAAATAAGTTGCACTATCATTATCAACTCTGCATCTTTTGGCTTCAATATTATGGATATGTGTATCACTACTATCGAGATTCAACAAAAATAGACCACTCTTCAAGGGTGCATGACCATAAAAGATATTACTCATATAAATAGAACAACCATTATTCTCTGATTTAAATGAATAACTATCTCGCATCAAACAAGATCCAGATATAATGTTCATGCTCAACGCTGGCACCAAATAACAACTATTCAGGTCTAAAACTAATCCCGAAGGTAGATGTAGAGGTAGCGTGCCGACCGCGATCACATCGACTTTGGAACCATTTCCCACACGCATCGTCACCTCGTCCTTAGCCAATCTTCGCTTAATCCGTAGTCCCTGTTTCGAGTTGCAAATATTAGCAATAGAACCAGTATCAAATACCCAGGTGCTACTGCGAGCATTAGTAAGGTACACATCAATAACATGTATATCACATATACCTTTGTTCACCTTGCCATCCTTCTTATCCGCCAAATACTTGGGGCAGTTCCGCTTCCAGTGACAAGTCTACTTGCAGTAGAAGCACTCAGTCTCAGGCTTAGGTCCAGACTTGGGTTTCTTCTCCTGAGCAGCAACTTGCTTGCTGTTCTTCTTGAAGTTCCCCTTCTTCTTCCCTTTGCCCTTTTTCTTGAAACTGGTGGTCTTGTTGAGCATTAACACTTGATGCTCCTTCTTGATTTCTACCTCCGCAGCCTTTAGCATTGCGAAGAGCTCGAGAATCGTCTTATCCATCCCTTGCATGTTATAGTTCATCATGAAGCTCTTGTAGCTTGGTGGCAGTGATTGAAGAATTCTGTCAATGACGCTATCATCCGGAAGATTAACTCCCAGTTGAATCAAGTGATTGTTATACCCAGACATTTTGAGTATATGCTCACTGACAGAACTATTCTCCTCAATCTTGCAGCTGTAGAACTTATTGGAGACTTCATATCTCTCAATCCGGGCATTTGCTTGAAATATTAACTTCAACTCCTGGAACATCTCATATGCTCCATGACGTTCAAAACGTTGTTGAAGTCCCGGTTCTAAGCTGTAAAGCATGGCACACTGAACTATTGAGTAGTCATCAGCTTTGCTCTGCCAGACGTTCATAACATCTGGTGTTGCTCCTGCAGCAGGTCTGGCACCTAGCGGTGCTTCCAGGACGTAATTCTTCTGTGCAGCAATGAGGATAATCCTCAAGTTACGGACCCAGTCCGTGTAATTGCTACCATCATCTTTCAACTTTGCTTTCTCAAGGAACGCATTAAAATTCAATGGAACAACAGCACGGGTCATCTATCTACAATCAACATAGACAAGCAAAATACTATCAGGTACTAAGTTCATGATAAATTTAAGTTCAATTAATCATATTATTTAAGAACTCCCACTTAGATAGACATCCCTCTAATCCTCTAAGTGGTCACGTGATCCAAATCAACTAAACCATGTCCGATCATCACGTGAGATGGAGTAGTTTCAATGGTGAACATCACTATGTTGATCATATCTACTATATGATTCACGCTCGACCTTTCGGTCTCCGTGTTCCGAGGCCATATCTGTTATATGCTAGGCTCGTCAAGTTTAACCTGAGTATTCTGCATGTGCAACTGTTTTGCACCCGTTGTATTTGAACATAGAGCCTATCACACCCGATCATCACGTGGTGTCTCAGCACGAAGAACTTTCGCAACGGTGCATACTCAGGGAGAACACTTATACCTTGATAATTTAGTGAGAGATCATCTTATAATGCTACCGTCAATCAAATCAAGATAAGATGCATAAAAGATAAACATCACATGCAATCAATATAAGTGATATGATATGGCCATCATCATCTTGTGCTTGTGCTCTCCATCTTCGAAGCACCGTCATGATCACCATCGTCACCGGCGCGACACCTTGATCTCCATCGTAGCATCGTTGTCGTCTCGCCAATCTTATGCTTCTACGACTATCGCTACCGCTTAGTGATAAAGTAAAGCATTACAGGGCGATTGCATTGCATACAATAAAGCGACAACCATATGGCTCCTGCCAGTTGCCGATAACTCAGTTACAAAACATGATCATCTCATACAATAAAATTTAGCATCATGCCTTGACCATATCACATCACAACATGCCCTGCAAAAACAAGTTAGACGTCCTCTACTTTGTTGTTGCAAGTTTTACGTGGCTGCTACGGGCTGAGCAAGAACCGTTCTTACCTATGCATCAAAACCACAACGATAGTTCCTCAAGTTAGTGTTGTTTTAACCTTCTCAAGGACCGGGCGTAGCCACACTTGGTTCAACTAAAGTTGGAGAAACTGACACCCGCCAGCCACCTGTGTGCAAAGCACGTCGGTAGAACCAGTCTCGCGTAAGCGTACGCGTAATGTCGGTCCGGGCCGCTTCATCCAACAATACTGCCAAACCAAAGTGTGACATGCTGGTAAGCAGTATGACTTGTATCGCCCACAACTCACTTGTGTTCTACTCATGCATATGACATCTACGCATAAAACCAGGCTCGGATGCCACTGTTGGGGAACGTAGTAATTTCAAAAAAATTCCTACGCACACGCAAGATCATGGTGATGCATAGCAATGAGAGGGGAGAGTGTTGTCCACGTACCCTCGTAGACCGAAAGCGGAAGCGTTAGCACAACGCGGTTGATGTAGTCGTACGTCTTCACGATCCGACCGATCAAGTACCGAACGCACGGCACCTCCGAGTTCAGCACACGTTCAGCCCGATGACGTCCCTCGAACTCCGATCCAGCCGAGTGTTGAGGGAGAGTTTCGTCGGCACGACGACGTGGTGATGATGATGATGTTCTACCGACGCAGGGCTTCGCCTAAGCACCGCTACAGTATTATCGAGGTGGACTATGGTGGAGGGGGGCACCGCACACGGCTAAAAGATCAATGATCAATTGTTGTGTCTTTGGGGTGCCCCCCTGCCACCGTATATAAAGGAGCAAGGGGGAGAGGCGGCCGGCCATGAGAGGGGCGCGCCAGGAGGAGTCCTACTCCCACCGAGAGTAGGACTCCCTCCCTTCCTTGTTGGATTAGGAGAAGGGGGAAAGAGGAGGAGGAGAAGAAGGAAAGGGGGGCGCCGCCCCCCCCCCCCCTTGATCAAATATGCCCTAAACGGGAGTTGCATAATCTCATAGTCATAGGAACATGTATAAGTCATGAAGAAAGCAATAGCAAAATACTAAACGATCATGTGCTAAGCTAACGGAATGGGTCAATTTAATCACATCATTCTCCTATGATGTGATTCCGTTAATCAAATGACAACTCATGTCTATGGCTAGGAAACATAACCATCTTTGATCAACGAGCTAGTCAAGTAGAGGCATACTAGTGACACTCTGTTTGTCTATGTATTCACACAAGTATTATGTTTCCGGTTAATACAATTCTAGCATGAATAATAAACATTTATCATGATATAAGGAAATAAATAATAACTTTATTATTGCCTCTAGGGCATATTTCCTTCACCACCTCCAGCAGCCACTCCACCAGCTCCAACTACATCAACAGATGCCTTCGTCCTTGGAGTCCTATCTACACCACCTCTCGAAGACCAAGCCTCAGAGACGCATAGCACTATGCATTTTTGAACTTTTTGGTAACTTGTTGCCAAAGGGGGAGAAATGTATATATCATAGGCTTCGAGAGAGAGTGTTTTGCTTCTTTCTCTCTCTTGCTTTTGGTTGAACTTTTTGTGTGCTTGGTTGATACTCTATGTCTGTGTGAGATACTTGTTTGATCATGTGTTTGATCATATGCTACTTTAATGCTTGCTTGGATGATATTATCTCTTTTATCTCTTATATGATCATTCACTTTGCTTGGTGATGAGTGCATGCTTTTAATTTCCATCATTTTGAGCGCTCCACCAAGATGTATGTGACATGGAAGAGTAACCCATGATCCTAATCGATTGTGCATTTGCATTCAAAAGCAAATTTTAAATAATGCACAAATTTAGGGGGAGCTCTTGCTTATCACATACTTCTCAAAGCGACGATGTATTTCAATCTTATGATTATTTGTCGAAGCTTTGATCTATATGTTGTCATCAATTACAAAAAAAGGGGGAGATTGAAAGTGCAACTATCCCTGGGTGGTTTTGGTAATTCCTAACAACATATAGCTCATTGAGCTAATGATATCTCAAGATAAATATTTCATGAAAGCTTGGTACGTCCATTTTGCATGATGCTTTTATATCAATATTTATTGCATTATGGGCTGTTATTATATGTTATGTCACAATACTTATGCCTATTCTCTCTTATTTTACAAGGTTTATATGAAAAGGGAGAATGCCGGCAGCTGGAGTTCTGGACTGGAAAATGAGCAAATATTAGAGACCTATTCTGCACAACTCCAAAAGTCCTGAAACTCCACGAAAGTTAGTTTTGGAATTAATAAAAAATAGTGGTAAAAGAATCCACCAGAGGGGGCCCGCACCCTGGCCACGAGGGTGGGGGCGCTCCCTACCCCCTTGGGTGCGCCCCTTGCCTCGTGGGCCTACTGGCAGGCCTCCGATGCCCATCTTCTGCTATATGAAGTCTTTTACCCTGGAAAAAAATCAGAAGCAAGCTTTCGGGACGAAACACCGCCACCACAAGGCGGAACCTTGGCGGAACCAATCTAGGGCTCCGGCGGACCTGTTCTGCCGGGGAAACTTCCCTCTGAGAGGGGGAAATCATCGCCATCATCATCACCAACAATCCTCTCATCGGGAGGGGGTCAATCTCCATCAACATCTTCACCAGCACCATCTCATCTAAAACCATAGTTCATCTCTTGTATCCAATCTTTGTCCCAAAGCCTCAGATTGGTACATGTGGGTTGCTAGTAGTGTTGATTACTCCTTGTAGTTGATGCTAGTTGGTTTATTTGGTGGAAGATCATATGTTCAGATCCTTAATGCATATTAATACCCCTCTGATTTTGAACATGAATATGATTTGTGAGTAGTTACGTTTGTTCCTGAGGACTTGGGAGAAGTCTTGCTATAAGTAGTCATGTGAGTTTGGTATTCGTTTGATATTTTGATGAGATGTATGTTGTCTTTCCTCTAGTGGTGTTATGTGAACGTCGACTACATGACACTTCACCATTGTTTGGGCCTAGAGGAAGGCATTGGGAAGTAATAAGTAGATGATGGGTTGCTAGAGTGACAGAAGCTTAAACCCTAGTTTATGAGTTGCTTCGTAAGGGGCTGATTTGGATCCATATGTTTCATGCTATGGTTAGGTTTACCTTAATACTTCTTTTGTAGTTGCGGGTGCTTGCAATAGGGGTTAATCATAAGTGGGATGTTTGTCCAAGAAAGGGCTGTACCAAGCACCGGTCCACCCACATACCAAATTATCAAAGTAACGAACGTGAATCATATGAGCGTGATGAAAACTAGCTTGACGATAATTCCCATGTGTCCTCGGGAGTGTTTTCCTACATATAAGAGTTTGTCCAGGATTGTCCTTTGCTACAAAAGCATTGGGCCATCTTGCTGCACCTTATTTACCTTCATTACTGTTGCCAGTTACAAATTACCTTATCACAAAACTATCTGTTACCGATAATTTCAGTGCTTGCAGAGAATACCTTACTGAAAACCGCTTGTCATTTCCTTCTGATCCTCGTTGGGTTCGAAACTCTTACTTATCAAAAGGACTACGATAGATCCCCTATACTTGTGGGTCATCAAGACTCTTTTATGGCGCTGTTGCTGGGGAGTGAAGCGCCTTTGGTAGGTGGAATTTGGTAAGGAAAAATTTATATAGTGTGCTGAAATTTACTGTCACTTGTTACTATGGAACATAATCCTTTGAGGGGCTTGTTCGGGGTATCTTCACCCCGACCAGTAGAGCAAAGAGTTGCTCCTCAACCTACTGAACCTACTGAAAATGTTTACTTTGAAATTCCTTCGGGTATGATAGAGAAACTGCTAGCTAATCCTTTCACAGGTGATGGAACATTACATCCCAATTTGCACCTAATCTATGTGGATGAAGTTTGTGGATTATTTAAGCTTGCAGGTATGCCCGAGGATGTTATCAAGAAGAATTTCTTCCCTTTATCTTTGAAGGGAAAGGCATTGACATGGTTTAGGCTATGTGATGATATGGGATCATGGAACTACAACCGATTGAAATTGGAATTTCATTAGAAGTTTTATCCTATGCATCTTGTTCATCGTGATCGCAATTATATATATATAATTTTTGGCCTCGCGAAGGAGAAATCATCGCTCAAGCTTGGGGGAGGCTTAAGTCAATGTTATATTCATGCCCAAATCATGAGCTCTCAAGAGAAATTATTATTCAAAATTTTTATGCTCAGCTTTATCTCAATAATCGCTCCATGCTCGATACTTCTTATACTGGTTCTTTTATGATGAAGCCTATTGAATTCAAGTGGGATTTATTGGAAATAATTAAATGCAACTCTGAAGATTGGGATCTCGACGAAGGTAAGGAGTCAGGTATAACACCTAAGTTTGATTGTGTTAAATCTTTTATGGATACCAATGTTTTCCGTGAATTTAGCGCTAAATATGGACTTGACTCTGAGATAGTAGCTTCTTTCTGTGAATCCTTGGCTACTCATGTTGATCTTCCTAAGGAGAAGTGGTTTAAATATAATCCTCCCATTGAAGTAAAAGTAGTTGCACCTATTAAAGTTGAAGAAAAGACTATCACTTATAATGTTGATCCTGTTGTTCCTACTGCTTATATTGAGAAACCACCTTTCCCTGTTAGAATAAAGGATCATGCAAAAGCTTCAACTGTGGTTCATAAGAGTAATACTAAAACACCTACACCCCCTGAGCAAATTAAAGTTGAACCTAGTATTGCTATGGTTAAAGATCTCTTCGTTGATAATATTGATGGGCATGTTATTTACTTTTGTGAGGAAGCTGCTATAATTGCTAGACCTGATACTAAGAATAAACATAGACCTGCTGTAGGCATGCCTGTTATTTCTGTTAAAATAGGAGATCATTGTTATCATGGCTTATGTGATATGGGTGCTAGTGCAAGTGCAATACCTCATTCCTTATACAAAGAAATTATGCATGATATTGCACTGGCTGAGTTAGAGGAAATTGATGTCACAATTAAGCTTGCCAATAGAGATACTATTTCACCAGTTGGGATTGTTAGAGATGTTGAAGTCTTGTGTGGGAAAGTTAAATATCCTGCTGATTTTCTTGTTCTTGGTTCTCCACAAGATAACTTTTGTCCCATTATATTTGGTAGACCCTTCTTGAATACTGTTAATGCTAGAATAGACTGCAAAAAGTATGTAGTTACTATTAGTTTGGGGGATATGTCTCATGAGTTTAATTTTGCTAAGTTTCGTAGACAACCCCATGATAAAGAATTGCCTAGTAAGGATTAAATTATTGGTCTTGCTTCTATTGCCGTGCCTCCTAATGATCCTTTAGAACAATATTTGCTAGACCATGAAAATGATATGTTTATGAGTGAAATAAGGGAAATAGATGAAGTATTCTTTAAACAGGGACCCATTTTGAAACACAACCTTCCTGTTGAAATCCTAGGGGATCCTCCTCCACCCAAGGATGATCCCGTGTTTGAGCTTAAACCGTTACCTGATACTCTCAAATATGCTTATCTTGATGAAAAGAAGATATATCCTGTTACTATTAGTGCTAACCTTTCAGAGCATGAAGAAAAGAAATTATTGAAAACTCTGAAGAAGCACCGTGCTGCTATTGGATATACTCTTGATGATCTTAAGGGCATTAGTCCCACTTTATGCCAGCACAAAATAAAATTGGATAAAGACGCTAAACCGGTTGTTGATCACCAACGACGGTTAAATCCTAAGATGAAAGAAGTGGTGAGAAAAGAATACTAAAGCTTCTAGAGGCAGGTATAATTTATCCCGTCGCTGATAGTCAGTGGGTAAGTCCTATCCATTGTGTCCCTAAGAAGGGAGGTATTGCCGTTGTTCCTAATGATAAAGGTGAATTGATCCCACAAAGAATTATTACAGGTTATAGAATGGTAATTGATTTCCGCAAATTAAATAAAGCTACTAAAAAGGATCATTACCCTTTACCTTTTATTGGTTAAATGCTAGAAATATTATCCAAACATACACATTTTTGCTTTCTGGATGGTTATTCTGGTTTCTCTCAAATTCCTGTGTCAAAAGAGGATCAAGAAAAGACCACTTCTACTTGCCCTTTCAGTACCTTTGCTTATAGACGTATGCCTTTTGGTTTATGCAATGCACCTGCCACCTTTCAAAGATGCATGATGGCTATATTCTATGATTTTTGTGAAAAGATTGTTGAGGTTTTCATGGATGATTTCTCCGTATATGGAACTTCTTTTGATGATTGCTTGAGCAACCTTGATCGAGTTTTGCAGAGATGTGAAGAAACTAACCTTGTCTTGAATTGGGAGAAGTGTCACTTTATGGTCAATTAAGGTATTGTCTTGGGGCATAAAATTTCTGAAAGAGGTATTGAAGTTGATAAAGCTAAAGTTGATGCTATTGAAAAGATGTCGTGTCCTAAGGACATTAAAGGTATAAGAAGTTTCCTTGGTCATGCTGGTTTTTATAGGAGGTTCATTAAGGACTTCTCTAAAATCTCCAGGCCTCTGACTAATCTCTTACAAAAGATATTCCTTTTATCTTTGATGATGATTGTGTAGAGGCATTTGAAATACTTAAGAAAGCATTGATTTCTGCACCTATTGTCCAGCCTCCTGATTGGAATTTACCCTTTGAAATTATGTGTGATGCTAGTGATTATGTTGTAGGTGTTGTTCTAGGACAAAGAGTTGATAAGAAGTTAAATGTTATCCAATATGCTAGTAAAACTCTAGACAGTGCCCAGAGAAATTATGCTACCACTGAAAAGGAATTTTTAGCAGTTGTATTTGCTTGTGATAAGTTCAGACCTTATATTGTTGATTCTAAAGTAACTGTTCACACCGATCATGTTGCTCTTAAATATCTTATGGAAAAGAAAGATGCTAAACCTAGACTTATTAGATGGGTTCTCTTGCTACAAGAATTTGATTTGCATATTATTGATAGAAAGGGAGCTGAGAACCCCGTTGCAGACAACTTGTCTAGGCTAGAGAATGTACTTGATGACCCACTACCTATTGATGATAGCTTTCTTGATGAACAATTAGCTGTCACAAATGCTTCTCGTACTGCTCCATGGTACGCTGATTATGCTAATTACATTGTTGCTAAATTTATACCACCTAGTTTCACATACCAGCAAAAGAAAAAGTTTTTCTATGATGTAAGACATTACTTCTGGGATGACCCACACCTTTATAAAGAAGGAGTAGATGGTGTTATTAGACGTTGCATACCTGAGCATGAACAGGAATAGATCCTATGAAAGTGTCACTCCGAAGCTTATGGAGGACACCACGCTGGAGATAGAACTGCACATAAGGTATTGCAATCCGGTTTTTATTGGCCTACTCTCTTCAAAGATGCCCGTAAGTTTGTCTTGTCTTGTGATGAATGTCAAAGAATTGGTAATATTAGTAGGCGTCAAGAAATGCCTATGAATTATTCACTTGTTATTGAACCGTTTGATGTTTGGGGCTTTGATTATATGGGACCGTTTCCTTCCTCTAATGGGTATACACATATTTTAGTTGTTGTTGATTACGTTACTAACTGGGTAGAAGCTATTCCAACTAGTAGTGTTGATCATAACACCTCTATTAAGATGCTTCAAGAACTTATTTTTCCGAGGTTTGGAGTCCCTAGATATTTAATGACTAATGGTGGTTCACATTTTATTCATGGTGCTTTTCGTAAAATGCTTGCTAAGTATGATGTTAATCATAGAATTGCATCTCCATATCACCCGCGGTCTAGTGGTCAAGTAGAATTGAGTAATAGAGAGCTCAAATTAATTTTGCAAAAGACTGTTAATAGATCCAGAAAGAATTGGTCCAAGAAACTTGATGACGCATTATGCGCCTATGGAACTGCATATAAAAATCCTATGGGTATGTCTCCGTATAAAATGGTTTATGGAAAAGCATGTCATTTACCTCTCGAACTAGAACATAAGGCATATTGGGCCATTAAAGAGCTCAATTATGATTTCCAACCTGCGGTGAGAAGAGGCTATTTGACATTAGCTCACTTGATGAATGGAGAACCCAGGCCTATGAGAATGCCAAACTGTTTAAAGAAAAAGTTAAAAGATGGCATGACAAAAGGATACAAAAGCGTGAGTTTAATGTCGGTGACTATGTGTTGCTATTCAAATCTCGTTTAAGATTTTTTGCAGGAAAACTTCACTCTAAATGGGAAGGTCCTTACGTTATCGAGGAGGTCTATCGCTCCAGTGCCATAAAAATCAACAACTTCGAAGGCACAAATCCAAAGGTGGTGAACGGTCAAAGAATCAAACATTATAACTCAGGTAATCCTATAAATGTTGAAACTAATGTTATTGAAACCGTGACCCCGGAGGAATATATAAGGGACACTTTACAGAACGTTTCAGACTCCGAAAAGGAATAGGTATGTGGTACGGTAAGTAAATCGACTCCAAAACAGTTATAATGGCAATTTTTCTCCATTTTGGAATATTTAAGAAAATAGGAAAATAAGAAGTAGTCCGGGAAGGGCACGAGGCGTCCACGAGGGTGCACTACAAAAAAATACACTTCCGTGATGATACGTGTTTGTCACAGTAGGTCGGGTTTTTTGTCATGCATGTACATCCATGACGATTTTATGACAGAATCAAGATAGTCATACATGTGTTGTCGTAGAAGTGTTCCATGACATTACAAAAATTATCATCACGGAAGTGTCCACTTCCATGACGATAAATCGCGCGTCATAGAAGTGATTTTGTCAAGGGTGACCGACACGTGGCATCCACCGTAACGGGATGCCGTTAAGCTATTGGGTCCGGTTTTGGATCCGATAACCCGCTAACAGCCAGGACCAATGCCGATTTTCCACGTGTAAAATTCTCATTGGCCGACGAAACCACGCGTCAGCTCCGCGTTGGCACAGGTGTCACTCATCCAACGGTCGAGATGGGCCTATGATATGTTGACATGGGGACGGGCCCAAAAGTGGCCCATAAAGTTTAAATGGGCCGGCCCAACTAAAGGCCCACAAGATTTAGCAGACCATAATGGGCCGGTCCAGCTAAAGGCCCACAAGATTTTGCAGACCATAATGGGCCGGCCCAGCTAAAGGCCCACAAGATTTTGTAGACCATAATGGGCCAGCCCAGCTAAAGGCCCACAAGATTTTGCAGACCATAATGGGCCAGCCCAGCTAAAGGCCCAACATTCTCAGTTAAGGCCCGTACGGCTAGTGTCAAATCGGCCCGTCAACGGCCTGTCCTAAACTTGTCATCATCGCGGCCCATGGTCACTTCTGGCCCGTTAACAGTCCGCTAAGTGTATGGGCCGAATTACGACCCAGTGTATTTCTGGCCTGTTAAAGGTCCTGCTTCATTTGGGCCCGTTTACAGGCCATTGAAACTTTCGGCCCATAAACAACCGTGAAGGATTTGGGTCATATTCGGCCATGTGTGACATTCGGCTTGTTAGAGGCCCACTATAGATTTGGGCCACTTTCGGCCTGTTGTGATTTTCGGCCTGTTAACGCCGGACGAAATCCATGGGCCATATGTGGCCCAACGTCACATCGGGCCCATTAATGGCCCATATAAAAATGACGATAATCTAGCCCGGCCGAACTTCCGGCCTGTTAAAGGCCCGTGTATTAGGTCGGTGCATTTACGGCCTGTCTGAATTTCGTCCTGTGAAAGATCCGCATCGTAAATGGGCCACCATTTCGGCCTGCTAAAACCAGTGGGTTAATTAGCACAATCAGGGCCCAATCTCACTTTCGGTCTATTAAAGGCCCATGTTTTTTATGGGCTCGAGATATTTACACCTGTAAACGGCCTATTGTTACTGAGGGCCCAAATTATGTTTAGGCCTGTTAAAGGCCCACTATGGGCACAGGCCTACCAGAAAAATATGAAAGCTTATGCTGATTTAGGCCCAGATATTTTTAGTGGGCTACATGCAAATTTCGGCCCATAATCGTTTTTATCCCAATTGGAATGGGCCCGACGGATGTTGGCATGTTGGGCTCCTACGAAGCTTTCAGCCGAATACATTACTAAGATAAACCTACACTATACAAAAATAGCGTCGTAATTACTGCAGCCTTTGGCAGCATCATAAATGTTGTATCACAACAAAATAAATTCCAACCATACAACAAAAGGCCTCTTGGCATAAAGTTTACAGTCCTTGCAGATAAAAGCACCATCAGATGTATAGAAGCACAGATCATTTGACCTGAGTGCTAATGTTTCAGGCTGTAGAATCTGATGGAGCAGCACGATCTTCACCTTTTTCCCGCCATTGCTCTTGAACAACAAAGCGAATGTCTGATAGTCTGGTTTCAAAACCATTCATATCTTGACGACATTTGTCAACCACTATTCTTGTTTCCAAAACGACGACCATTAGGGATTGGATTTGTGTCTGGAGCATAGATATATCACTCTGTCTAGCAGGAAGATTTTGTTCAGTAGGCGATTTGGACGAGGTTACCTTGACAACCAACCCAGAATTACGCAGGAAGGTGCTTTTTGCACTGTTAGTGGAGAGATACTGGCGCACTGCAGCAAGAGGTGACATTGTGCATGTGGTAGCCTCGTCACCTTCAGGTGGTTGTGGCTGTTCAATCATTTGTTCCACGGCTTCCTGAAAGTTTGAACTTGTAGATCAGTGTACCAGATAAGTTACTAATGAGACAAAAACAGACAAAGTAGGTTACACGTTTATACATAACTTATTTTGGTGAACTACTGTAATACATTAGCATGTATTGTAGTGCCAACTACATAATAAAATCACTTTCGGAACATATGTCCATGTAGCATGCCTACTATATTGTCTATTTCCTCACATTCGTTGACATCTAAGGATAAAGAGACATGGTTTAAAGTAGGCTGAACATAGTATGACATCATTCATATCATGGGCAAACAGATATAAAACAAACAGGCTATTTTATCATTGTGTGCGCACATGAACATAACAACTAGATTACAGATCAAGACCAAAAGAATATCCTTCATCTCTTTTAAACCATGTAAGGTGAAATGATACCTTAAGACAACTGTGTATAAAAGTGAACAGAGTAACTGACATTGGCTGCAAACCAAGTAGTTAAATGAACACATCACAGTACCAATCAGTTCAAAGGCAGGAGGAGTAAGGACTTACAACAGCAGCTTGAACTGGTGTGCTCATGCCCTTCATCTTGCTGGTGTGGCAATCCTTGAAGATTTGCACTGCATTCGGTTCAGGTTCTTTTTGGTCCGCACGGGCTTTCCTCTGTATTTGGAACAAGTCAATATAGATATGATAATATGGCACAGAAAAAAGAAGGAAGTAGCAGCTATTTACAAGAGCCTCGCAGTGTGCAATATAGCTACGAGATCCTGTTGTCTGTTGGAATTTCACTTTAGAACGGTTGGTCTTTGTAAGTGCATCTAGTGCCACCCCTAGTTGGCTTTGGAGTATTGACGACAAACCTGGTTGAGGGACTAATGTGTTTGTGAGAATTGCAGGATAACACAGGTAGTAGTCCCTCATTAATTCGGTTTACCTACCCGAGATGACCCCTAAAAATGTATGAACACATTAAAGACAATGGTGGTATGTGAAGACAATCACATCGAAGCTTATGACTCGAGAAGACATTCACGTGAAGATTATGAAGTGCAAAGACATAGTTGTTTCTTAGCTTCCTTTTCTTCTTTGTTGAGTCATAGGAACCACCGTACTATTAAGTGGGGTCCAAGTGAACAAAGTCAGAGTGACTGAAGTGATGCTCAACCAAATCCTATGTCTTCAAGCGAAGACAATGAGAGCAAATCTTATCCAGAGCTGGATGAGTCAGCTTTACTTGTAGCCCAAGTCAAGCTGCCGCGTGTGTTTGAAATCTGACCGTTGGAACATGTGTCAGTTCCTTAGTGACCAGGGTCATTTCGGACAAATCAGGTCGGGTTGCCTAGTGGCTATAAATAGCCCACCCCCTACACCATAAATTGGTGGCTGCTCACAGTTAGTGCACGGCTCTTGTCGTTTGAGAGCAACCCACCTCGAAGCTTTTGAGAGAGAGAAATCCTTGCGAGGACAAACCCAAAACACCCAGAGCCAAAGAGTGTTAGGCATCACTGAAGTCTTTCTGTCCGCGTGACCTGAAGACTTGTTACACTTGAGGACTGTGAATCCTCCAGTCGGTTAGGTGTCGCGTTCTGAGCATCCAAGAGTCATTGTGGATTGCCGATGAACGAAGTCTGTGAAGGTTCGGAAGTCTACCTTGAAGACTTACCAGAGTGATTGGGCGAGGACTGGGTGTCCTTAGCTCAAGGGGAATAAGGTGAAGACGCGGTCTTCTAAGTTGAATCTCAGCCTCCCTAACCAGACGTACAGTTGTCACAGCAACTGGAACTGGTCCAACAAATCCTTGTCCTCACCAAGAGACTGGTTCTATCTTCTCTCTCTCTTTACTTACAGTTTGTCTTCGTGAAGTCATTGCCTGCTTGCACTATCTGTTTGACTTCACTGTATAACTACTTGTTCTGATTGGCTTCATACTATCTTCCATCCTGATCATTACTACCTAGCTGCTATTAGTCTTCATGCTTTCACTTCTTTGAATACTTGACTATGGCTTGCCTAGTGTAGTCTACCTTCCGCTGCATGTTAATAGGTTCGTTTCTATTGTTTGTCTTCGAAACTTCCATGTTTTGAAGACCTTCGTAAAAATCGCCTATTCACCCCCCCCTCTAGTCGATAACAAGCACTTTCAATTGGTATCAGAGCAAGGTACTCCCTTGTTCTGTGTGGTTCGGTTTAACCACCTGGAGTTTTAGCTATGTCGACTGCAGGGATATTCAAAGTCTCCGCTGCGTGCCCTGTCTTCGATGACACTGATTACCCCTACTGGAGGAATAAAATGTGCATGCATCTTGAAGCCATTGATGTCAATCTATGGTATGTCATCAAGAACAGCGTTCCCAAGACTCGTGAAGGTGTCACCCCTGCTGATGTCAAGAAGTTCGTTCAACTGGATTCTAGTGGGAAGAACATCATCTGCGGTCATCTGACCAAAGGACAGTATGGTCGTGTGAGCGCTCTGGAAACTTCGAAGCTAGTCTGGGACTGGCTCTCCAAGGTCAACGAAGGCGTCTCAACCCAAAGAGATCAAAGGATCAGTTTTCTTCTCAACTCTTCAACCGCTTCAGGATAAACGACAATGAGAATGTCCAGCTCACGTTTGATCACCTCACTGACATCACAAATGAACTTCATGCTCTCGGCGCCACTGAGATCACCAAGCATGAAATTGTCAAGACACTCCTGAGATCACTTGACAGTTCGTTTGACACCCTAGCCCTGATGATTCAAGAATGCCCTGACTTCAAGACACTCGATCCATCTGACATACTTGAGAGGCTCAACACACATGAGTTTCAGCTATCTGAGAAAAGAGACATCTATGGTCCCAACTATGGCCGAACTCGCGCTTTGAAGGCAAAGGTTGTTTCCTCATCTGAAGAAGAATCTAACTGCAGTTCTGGTGATCCTGAAGACATTGGAAAGGAGCTTGCTATGCTTGTGAAGAAGTTCCAGAAGTTCACCAAGAAGAAAGGCTTCAGAAAGTGTTCACGATCCAGCTCAAGAAATGATGAAGCTTCTACTCATGACCACAAAAAGAGAACATGCCACAAGTGCAAGAAACCTGGTCACTACATCTCTGAGTGTCCACAGTGGGACAATGAAAACAAGAAGAAGAAAAAGAGCAAGGAATATGATTCTGATGACAAGAAGAAGAAGAAATCCTCAAAGTCTTCTTCCAAATCTTCATCGAAGTCTTCATCACACAAGAAGATCTCATCTGGCATGGCTCGTGCGTTTGTTGGCAAGGAGATGGATTCAGAGGAGTCTGCTTCTGAGGAGGCGGAGGTGGAGTCTGAGGAGGAGTCCGACTCTGGCGTTGCAAGTCTGGCTCTAGCTACAGCCTACGTTGCCAAGTCCATCTTCAACACTGAAGACAATGGCTTCGTCACCAACGCTGATGCTAATGACAAGGACGACTCCGCTCCCACCTACTGCTTCATGGCACGCGGTGCCAAGGTAAACTCACGCGATGCTTACTTTCAAACATCTAGTGAAGATGACTTTGATTGTGAATCCAAACCCAGCTACAAAACACTTGCTAAAATTGCAACTGAACAACAGAAAGCTATGGAACATATTCAAAAACTGTTAGACAAAAGCGATGACCTGTTGGACGCGGAAATGACCCGATCTTAGTCCTTAATTGAAGACACAAAAAATCTTCATGTTAAGTACGAGGAACTTGAAAGTCGTCATGAAACGCTCTCAACAACTCATGAAAAGCTTTCCTACGATTATCTTCAAAGGAAGCAAGAACTTGAGAAATTGAGAGCGGCTCATGAAGATCTTCAAAAAGAGAATGAGTCACTTCACGCTCAACAGATCAGTCCCGCTCAGGAAGGATTTGAACCACCATATTTAAAATGCCTTGAGCGTGATAACGCTACTTCTGTTGCTGAATGTTCTCCTGCTGCTACTGGTGCAATATCTTCAACTGTTGATGTGGTAACTAACCCCTCTACTGAGGATGCCACTACTATTGCTGATGAAAATGCTAGGTTGAAGACATTGCTTGAGACAGGGATGTACAAAAGTCTCAAAGGGCATCAGACACTGTGCGATGTCCTCAAAAAGCATATTCTGAACCGAAACCCTAGAAAAGAGGGTGTTGGCTTCGAGAGGAAAATGAATGTTGATGGTTCTTACTGGAAGCCTGAGCAGTACCCCAAAACCACATGGGTTGCTGCAAAGGGACCTTCAGTGGATCCATCCACCTTATCTGGCTTCACTTGTGCTAACCCAATTATCATTGATGAATCCTTTGATGCAAACTATAAACTATTTAAGAATCAAAATGATGAAGTGTTTGCCAGGTATATTGGTACTAACTGCAGGAATGGACCACCTATGAAGAAAATCTGGGTGCCCAAAAAGTGTCTTGAGAATCTTCCTGTGAATGTCATCATGACACCACAAGGGAAGAAGACAAACCCCAAACCAAAGGCTTCATATGGCCCAAAGGCTTCATACAGACACATGACTCGCCTGAGTCACCCTAACGCCAATGTTTTGCAGGGAAATCATACTCAAACTTATGAATATGAGCGCGTGTCATCAAACCACTATGTTCATAAGACTAAGAACTATTCTTGTTATTCATATGAGTACTATTCACCTCCTGCAAGGCTATTTGCTAGGGCTCCAAAGCCGAAGTTCTCAGATGCTGCACTTAGACTCATTGCTTCGAAGCCACCCCTGAAAATGTGGGTGGTTAAGAAAACTTAACTCTCTTTTGCAGGGAAAGTTCTCCAACCGAAAATCAAAGGCGTCCGATGCTTTTGCTGGGGACCTAAAACATCTTGTAGGGCGCAAGATAAAATGCCCAAATGGTCTTACTATGTATTTTGTTCTTGAATCGCTTGCCAATCATCCTATCAGTCCTAACCTTGATCTGAGCTTTGATAATCCTCTTGTGCATCAAATGTTTATGCTTCACAATACTCTTGGTGAAGCCTATCCCCCTAACTGTACTATAGGGTATGACACCTCATGCTTCAGAATGGATTATGGACAGTGGATGCACTAATCATATGACTGGTGATCGAAGTCTTCTCATGGACTCAACCTTATGTCCATCTGACAAGAGTCACATCACATTTGCTCACACTGGTAAAAGCAAGGTATTGGGTCTAGGTAGAGTAGCAATCTCAAAGGATCAGCACATGGATAAAGTGATGCTTGTTGAATCCCTTGGTTTCAACTTAATGTCTGTCTCAATGCTTTGTGACTTGAACATGATTGTGATATTTGGAAAATATCATTGCCTTGTACTAATGGAATCTGACAAGTCTCTAGTCTTTTAAGGGTATCGAAAAGATGATTTGTACATGGTAGATTTCTCAGCAGGACCACAGCTGGCCGTATGTCTACTAGCAAAGGCTTCAGAGTGCTGGCTCTGGCATCGGAGGCTAGGACATGCGGGCATGAGGAATCATACACTCTTGCGAAGAAGAAACACGTCATAGGCATTGAGGGCGTCAAGTTCAAGAAGGATCACTTATGCGGTGCCTGCGAAGCTGGAAAGATGACGAGGGCCAAGCACCCCTCGAAGACAATCATGACGACATCTTAACCCTTCGAGCTGCTACACATGGACTTATTTGGCCCTACTCACTACTCTACTCTCACTACTACTGCTTGTCTCTATGGCTTCGTCATTGTTGATGATTATTCAAGATATACGTGGGTGCATATAATCCTCTACAAGACTGAAGTGTAGGATGTCTTCAGACGCTTCGCCGACCGTGCCATGAATAACTATGGCGTCAAGATCAAGCATATCAGAAGTGACAACGGCACATAGTTCAAGAACACCGGCCTCGACCTTTAACTTGATACATTGGGCATCACTCATGAGTTCTCCGCTCCATACACTCCTCAGCAGAATGGCATCGTGGAGCGCAAGACCCGAACCCTCATTGAGATGGCTCGGACGATGCTTGATGAATACAAGACTCCAAGAAAGTTCTGGCCCGAAACCATTGATACTGCATGTCATGTCATCAACCGTGTTTATCTTCACAAGCTTCTGAAGAAGACATCCTATGAACTCCTGACTGGTAAGAAGCCAAATGTTAGTTACTTCAGAGTTTTTGGTGCTAGGTGCTGGATCAAGGATCCACATCACACTTCAAAATTTGCACCGAAAGCACATGAAGGTTTTATGCTTGGTTACGGAAAGGATTCGCACTCCTACAAAGTCTTCAACCTCTTTCACTATAAAGTGGTTGAAACTGTAGATGTGCGGTTCGATGAGACTAACGGCTCGCAAAGAGAGCACCTGCCAAATGTGCTAGATGAAGATCCACCTAGTAAATCCATCAAGCTCATGGGAACTGGAGAGATCATACCTTCTGAGGCACAGGCTGAAGAGGACTCATCATTTCTGCACCTAACCAACCTGAAGCCAATGCTCAGCCTGAAGACAATCCTCCAAATGATGACAATGATCAGCAAGAGCAAAATCTTCGTCCAGTTCATCCTCGTGTTGCAAATGAAGTACAGATTGAGAAGATAATTGATAGCATCAATGCACCAGGTCCACTCACTCATTCAAGAGCAACATAGCTAGAAAATTTATGTGGGCACTTTGCATTTGTCTCAGTATCAGAACCCAAGAAAGTTGCTGAAGCCTTCATGGAACCTGAATGGATTCAAGCTATGCAAGAAGAGCTTCAACAGTTCAAGTTGAACAATGTGTGGGAACTAGTCAAGCGTCCTGACCCTCGCAAGCACAACATAATAGGCACCAAATGGATATATCGCAACAAGCAAGATGAGCATGGTCAAGTTGTCAGAAACAAGGCTCGTCTCGTTGCTCAAGGATACACTCAAGTTGAAGGGATTGACTTTGATGAAACGTTTGCTCCTGTGGCTAGGCTTGAAGCCATTCGCATACTGCTATCCTACGCAAATCATCACAACATCCTTCTGTATCAAATGGATGTGAAGAGTGCTTTCCTCAATGGAAAGATTGAAGAAGAAGTGTATGTTGCACAACCACCTGGCTTTGAAGATCCAAAACATCCTGATATGGTATACAAGCTTAACAAGGCATTATATGGCCTCAAACAAGCCCCTCGCGCTTGGTATGACACACTCAAAGACTTCTTGAAGAGCAAAGGCGTCAAACCTGGTTCCCTGGATCCCACACTCTTCACGAAGAAATATGATGGTGAACTGTTTGTGTGCCAAATATATGTGGATGACATTATCTTCGGCTGCACTAACCAGAAATACAGTGATGAGTTTGGACACATGATGCAAGAGCAATATCAGATGTCCATGATGGGTGAGCTGAAGTTCTTCCTTGGTCTTCGAATTCGTCAGCAGAGCAACGGCATCTTCATATCTCAAGAGAAATACCTCAAAGACTGCCTGAAGAAGTTTGGAATGCAAGACTGCAAAGGTTACACAACGCCAATGCCAACCAAAAGTCATCTAGGTCCTGACGCCAATGGTAAAGAGTTCGATCAAAAGGTATACCGCTCCATGATTGGTTCTTTACTTTATTTATGTGCATCTAGGCCAGATATAATGCTTAGTGTTTGCATGTGTGCCCGATTCCAAGCGGCACCAAAGGAATCGCATCACTTAGCTGTGAAGCGAATTCTTCGATATTTGGCTTACACCCCAACATTAGGATTATGGTATCCAAAGGGCTCAGAGTTTGATCTAGTTGGATTCTCGGATGCTGATTATGCTGGTGACAAGGTG
The DNA here is from genome assembly GCF_018294505.1 of Triticum aestivum. Lineage (NCBI taxonomy): Eukaryota > Viridiplantae > Streptophyta > Magnoliopsida > Poales > Poaceae > Triticum > Triticum aestivum. Next base: position 362,061,523 of record NC_057805.1, read on the forward strand.
GATCGCAAGTCGACATCAGGCACATGTCACTTTCTGGGACGATCACTTGTCTGTTGGTCTTCAAAGAAGCAGAACTGTGTATCTCTCTCCACTGCTGAATCTGAATACATTGCTGCTGGATCTTGCTGCGCTCAGCTCCTATGGATGAAGCAAACTCTTAAGGACTATGGCATCCATCTGAAACAAGTACCACTCTACTGCGACAATGAAAGCGCCATCAAGATTGCCAACAACCCAGTTCAGCACTCGAAGACAAAGCACATTGAAATTCGTCATCACTTTCTCAGAGATCATGTCATGAAGGAAGATATTGATATCATTCACGTCAACACTGAAGAGCAATTGGCAGATATCTTCACAAAGCCCTTGGATGAGAAAAGGTTTTGCAAGTTGCGGTGTGAGCTAAATATCTTGGAATCCTCGAATGTCCTGTGATTAGGCACACATCCTAACACTTATGCATGTTGGTGACTTAGATGTGCAACAGACGAAGTAATGTATATCTTCAATCAATGAAGACTTACACTCTGAGTGTGAATACATTAATGCGGAATTTGACTTCGGAGCGCCACGATAATTGTGCGTCGTGTCTGGGTCTAATACTTCTTATACGGTGGGTAACGCCGCCACCACATTCTTGTTTGGAGTGTTTTCTCTTGGCGTTACATTTGCTAAGTCTTCGCATTTGATTTATCTTCAACATTGATTTGTCTTCATGATGATCTTCACTTTGATGATTTAGTCTCACTCAGATATATACATATATTTGTGTTCTGTCCTCTACAGCATTCACTTATAGCTATGTCTTCTTGTTTGAATCTTTTGAACTAAGTGAATGTGATCGGACCCTAACCTCTTCTATGCTTCTACCTCAAATTTTAACTATCCAAATCATATGCATTATATTGAAACCGCCGAATGTCTTCTCTGCGTCCTTGTCAGCAGAAGATACAGAGACAAACATTGATTCTGTTTTAAATGCTCAATCCTTATTGCCTGAAACCCGGAGAAGCCGGAACGACCACCCGACAGTCTAGGCGTGCGTGGGAACATGGAACAACTTCCAATGTGTTGCATGTTCGCCACGTGTCCCTCAGATGTGAACCGCCAGGGGCACCTGCGTAATTGCGTTGTGCTGTCCACCTCCCTATAAATGCACATCACATCGCGGTCAAAATCTTTCTTCCACCTCTCCACCTCGACAAACCCTAGCGCCACCGCTAGCTCTCGACGACGCTGGCGACGAAGCGCTTAGCTGTCGCGACCTCACCGACGCCGTCCTCACGTCGGCCGCGGACCTCGTCTTCTCCGCCGTCGCCGTAGGTGTCTTCCGTCGCCAAGTTAGGGCACGGAAGATCAAACTGCTTGGCCTCCTCTCTACTCCGTCTAGCATTTCTTCGTGTGGTAATTAAAAATCACCTTTTTACTGCCTTTTTGATCCAATAGATTCATCTTTCTTCACCAAAAGTGGTTTCTGAGGCCACAAATTTGGATCTATCCTGTTCTGCATCTCATAATATGCCTAGTATATTCACTTATGCTTCACACATAGTTAGATTCCTCACTTGTACCTATTCTTGGATTCGTACAAATCTGGAACCAACTCCCAACATATAAGTGAATGTCTTCGCGCTATGAGGTCAATGTCTTCAAAACTGATTTATCTTCAAAATCTTCTGAGAATGCATATGACCTCTTCCCCTTCCCTCGCATCTCTAATGCTGTCACAGGTACATGTCCGTGGGAGAATCCCTTGGTTCTCATAGTCTGCATTCATTTGCAGAGTTCTTACAGCATCACATCCATTCTCCCGAAGCTAGTTCTTGTCTGACCAGCTGACGGAAGACTTTGACAGCTTTGAAGCCATTCAGTCTGAACTTCATGGCCACAGAAAAGTCAGCGAGGAAGGGAGGCAGGCAGCGCCGTGGGGGCACATCAAGGGATTTGCCACCAGATCTCTATGAGTTGTACAAGACTGGTCCAGAAGAGGATTACAATCAGCATAAAACTCGAATCCAGTGGATTCGAAGATATTGGGCCGAGCAATGGTTCAAATACAAGTTCGTGACCCAGGAGTATGCTGAAAAGAATGCCATCAAGTCTCCTTAGGGTGATATTCTCTTTCGAAATCTTCAACCCAAGAACAGAGTTGAAGCTATTGCTCAGGGTTTCTACCCCTGTATGGTCCGTGGACCACAGCCTGCCAATGTCGACCCATCATCATTGCTATGGTGTCGTGATGATAATCTTTTCAAGCGCAACTTTCAGACTGCAAAGGCATCGGCCAAAGAGAACAAGAAATCGCTGGGAGTAGACTTCAACCCCGGTCCTTCTGCTCCGCGGGCTGATGGCACACGTGATGCCAATCCCAATGTCATCATCCCTTTCAACAACTTTGATGGTCTCCTCTCCTACATCACCGCTCAGAGAGCCACAGTGGATCACTCTAGAGATGAAGCTGATTCTGATGAAGCTCCTGCTCCCCCGAAGCCTCAAAAGAAAAAGAAACCCAAGGCTTCAAAACCCTCCACTGCACCAAAAGCTTCGCATGCGAAGCCTCTGGCCACTGCTCCTCCTGCACCAAGTGTGCACTCTGAAGATCTCTCTTGCATCTCCAAGTCTGAGAAGAAGAAGAAGCCCATACAGATTACTGGTCAAGCACTGACCCCAGCTGCCGTTCTGAGAAATGAGAACGAAGCCATTGATCTGTCAAGTGATGATGATCTTGGCGACGATGCTCTCGAGCTGCTGATAAAGAGCAAGCAAGAGGCGGAAATCTTCAACGATCTTCCCCTTTTCGATGTGGACATCATGAACAAGTTCATTGATGAGTGGTTTGACAACCCAAACCTCAGTTTTGATGATCTTCAGCTCCCAATTGGCCTCAGTGTCTCCTTCCACAGAGCCATTGCTCCTGAGCTGGCTCTAACTCAGAGAATTGTTGAACTGAAGAACAAAATTGACTATGAAAATGCCCAGTTCAAGAAGCATATGGCCAAGCTCAGTGTGACTGATGTCCAAAACTTCAAGCAAATGATGCATGAGCTCAAGGAGGCATTTCACAAGAAATGTGACGAAGCTAAAGGTTCACGAGAGCGCATGAAACTCCTCGCTGCCAAATGTGTTCAAGCTTACAATGAAGCCGAGAAGCGCAAGGCACTTGGGCGTCCTGGCATCGACCCCAGGATGGCTGCCAAGAAGAAGAAGCCTGTTGTGGCCCCAGCTGAAGCATCCAGGCGGGAAGAACCTCGCATTGTCTTCCCCGCCAGTATGACACGCGTGAAGCCAAAGGTCCCCACAGTAGCTTCAGAACTCAAGAAAACAAGGATAGCTGAAGCCGAAGCCAGAAAGCGCAAGTCCAAGAACACCACTGACGATGCTCCACCAACCAAGAAAAGAAAGACAAAGAAGAAAGATCGGGCTGCTCCCACAAAGCCCCTTGTAGTAGAGCCAATCTCTGTTGCTCGTCCTGCGTCCACACACCAAGAGCGTCGTTTGATAGTTCACGAGCCTGCTACCACAGAGGCTCCTGAAGCTCAAGAAGATCCAGCTGTTGACCACACCGCAGCTGAAGACATTGGTCCCCAAGACAATGTAGATGATGATGAAGTCCTTCCTCAGATCGAGCACGAAATGGTATCATCGCCTGTTCTAATGAACAGCGAACTCATCAGCATTGGTCGTCCTTTGACGCCAATTGCTCAGGATGATTCAT